>NC_140932.1:171690131-172115131 GCF_014529385.1 Adiantum capillus-veneris | reverse complement strand
GGAGGGCCTTGTAAGAAATTGTATTTCTCTCTCTAGAAACTTTTTTTAAAATGCACTTGCACCTTGTGAGTACGTCCAAAAGGACAACCAGACACTTTAAAAAGTAGATTTATATTCCCAATCGTCCTTGAAAATGGTTACTTTTTTATTTAATGTGAGCGTCTTTTTCAGGAGGCAGGTGCGGCGCATTCAAGGCAGCTTACGTCATCACTGAAAGTTGAAAAGTCACAAACTGTCAAATAGTGATAGATTTTGAGTCTTTTGACACCACCAATGCATCCGGAACGCCAAAATACTCTAAAAACGAATGTCTACTTGTTTCATTCCGACATCTGGAGAGGCAAAAAATGTCAAAAAACCCCAAAAAATGGGCTTTTTACTTAAGGCGTGCGAGGAGGCATTCTAAAATGCTAGAATGCCCCTCTGCGCGCCCTTAGTACAAAGCTCTTTTTAGTGATTTTTGGACAATTATCTTTCAAGAAAGCCTACCCATGTTTCTCTATTGCACTTTTGCACCATGCTCTCTCTCTCTCTCTCTCTCTCTCTCTCTCTCCTTTCTATAGCTTAGCATATTTAAAGAGAGAGAGAGTGAGAGACTCCCATTACTAACGACGCGCGTGGAGCATGTTTTGACCTCAAAAAACACCTCCTCGTGCCGTTAGTATAAGGTAATAGAAAGACTCTCTCTCTCTCTCTCTTTCCCCCGCCTTACTTCCTCTCTCTATAACACTCACACATACACACATAAACACATACACTGGTGGATGCACAGTACTAAAGGCGCGCATAGAGACATGCACACCGGTTGTGCCTCTCTACGTGTGCCTATAGTATAGAGAGAGAGAGAGAGAGAGAGAGAGAGAGAGAGAGAGAGAGAGAGGCTCTTTGTGTTTGTGTGTGTATGTTATATTTGTGTGTGTGTGTGTTTGTGAGTGTGTGTGTGTCTCTGTGTGTGTCTCTGTGTGTGTCTGTGTATGTGTGTGTGTTTATATTTGTGTCTCTGTGTGTTTGTGTGTATGTTATATTTGTTTGTCTGTGTGTGTGTGTGTGATCAAAATGCACTTTGTAGAATTGTAACAATGGGTGTGTGTGCTCACTCTTATAGACCCGAAATTATGATCTCTAAGGCTAAGATGATGAAGAAAAAACCTATGTGATAGATGGAGGCCTTTTTAGAGATTTTTTGACATTTTCCTCTCAAAAAGCTCTCTAAAAGAGGAAAAAAGGGGCTTTTTACTAACGGCACGCGATGAAGCATTCCAAAATTTTGGAATGCCCCCTCGCGCGCCGTTAGTAAAATGTTCTTTTAGGGGTTTTTGACATTCTTTGCCTCTTTGGATGTCGGAGCTAGGCAATTGGACATTCATTTCTATGATATTTGGGCGTTCCGGACGCATTGACAGTATCAAAAGTTTCAAAATCTTCCACCACTTGATAGTTTTGTAACTTTTTGAATTCTAGTGATGACGTAAGTCGTATCAAATGCACCGCATCTACCTTCTGAAAAAGGTGCTCGCATTAAATGAAAGAGAGTGATCGTCTTCAAGGACCACTAGATTATTAAATGAGGAGAGGGACACCTTTTATATTTTTGTTAATATCAATCTATTTTTCTACGTAACGTAGGCTCTTCTCTCATTGGAGGAGATTATTTTCCTCTCTCTTCCAAAAGGCCCTCCAAAAGACCTCCGAAATCTCCTAATGCATCTCTTTTTGTTGGCTTTCCTTGACAATTTGGCGTTGCTCTGCTTCATTTTTGAGCTCTTTGATCTGACCTTGAAGATTCTCAATGATGTTCATCCTGTCTTCAATCTCGCCTTGGAGAGCATCAATTACTTGTTCCAACTCTTGAGCTTTAGAACTACCGGCATGAAAGTGGTTGCAACCGCATGATTCAGAGTAGTGTATCTTGGCGGTCTCTTTGAGAGAAAGTGAAAGTGCTGGTGATAGAGATGGGCGGGATCCTCCACTTGCCTTAGAATGAGGTCGAAGAAGGTGGTGGCAGTTGTATCCTTGGTGAATGTACCAACTATTTTCCTATCTCTGGCCCTCATTGTCATACCTTCAGGAGACAATTTTAGTGCTTCGGCCACTGTGTCCTTGTTAATGACCACTTCAACTTTTTGTCTTTGTTGATCCGTGATCTGAGCAGATCCATCCTCTTTGATTGTGGACAATAGTTCATAAGCTCGCTAAAAATCTACTCCACATGGATCTTGATCGTAGAATTCTCAAAGTCCTAACCTTCTGTTGGTTTCTTTTGTGCCTGCTTTGTGGCTACATCATAAACTTCTTTGGGTAGCATCTGCAATTCTACTTGATTTCCATCTTCACTCTTGAACCTGCTAGTGAAGACTGTGGTGTTGTGTTCTTCAAGCTGTTCTTTTGATAGGTAGGTTACCTTTGCTGTTTTCATTGAACTCGGCTCCAACTTGTATGGTAGAAATTCTTGCAGCTTTTCTTTTTGGGTCACCCTTTTCTTTGCTTTCTCAACAACTTGCATTGCACCTATTAGGAGAATAGTTCATAGTTAGAAAATTCCACAAATTTCGCTCTGAAATGCCTTGTGTCTGAATTGCTGAAAAATGATGTCCATTTTGCTTCAAATCAATTTTGGAGCATGCATAGATGCATAAAAACATGTAAAGATCAAAACCATTTAGTAGGGGGATATTTCCAACTTTTTGCATTTTTGACATCATAGGCTTGAAAAATATTGTGACTTAGATACTTTGAGTGAAGTGTGGGCTCATTTGAGTGCACTAGGTGGAAATGGTGTCAGATCTAAGCTTTCTCTGAAACAGTAGATATGAAGGGATTTTGGGTTTTTTTGATCCAAATGTGATCAAACTTGATTGGTGGGCTTGTCACATCATGTACTTTGGTCCCATAAGGTCAAAGTTGAAATATGAACTCATTTCTGGTGAAAAAGTAAATAATCGTGATTATTATCTTTTTCACCAAATTGGACATTTTTTGTTGCAAGTTGATTCTAAACATTCTTTAAAGCCTTTGTGTGAGATATGGGATGATTTGTGTTAGCAGCAAGCTAACACGGACAGCACGGATATCATTTTTAGGAGCTCTTATTGTAAAAACACTCATTATTTTGATAAATCGGGAATATTGTAACTCCTATTTTTTGAATAAACCTTGTAATTGATGAGCCGGGGCTACAAGCTTCCAGATTGTATCAACCTGTTCATTGCCTATCTTTAGTTAGAGCTCCCAGATTAGTAGTTTTGACCACTAAAAACCTTGGCTAAGGTATAAAAGCCAATTTCTGTAAGTTATTGTTAAATTTTGGATAATGAAATACACAGCGTGAGCTAAGGGCGCTCACTTCTCTCCTTCTCACGCTTCCTACTCCCTCCTCAGTTGTCACATTGCAGTCGTGTTTGTTGCATTGCAAACACAGGTAAGAGCTCTATGCATTGACGTAAACACATCACAGTATTTTAATGTAGCTTTTGACGTCACTGACTCGTGGACTAATTTCATCAATAAGTAGAAATTTACACTTCAAAATCAAAAACTAAGCATAGGCGAGGTATTGAGGCAGCATTGCTAAGCATTTAGATGCATTCTGGGTCGAAAATGACTAGGTCAAAAATCCACTGCTGTTTATAATCGCGATTTTGGCACTTGACTTAAAGTGGGATTTGAGACCATAAGCATGTGTGCTTAGATATTATAAACTTTTCCTAGAAGTTTTGTTACGTTTGGATGTCATTTGATGTTGTAAGGCATGTGATTTGTTTGTCGATGAACGACTGGCTTTTTGGTGATTTCAATCACTTGAGTGTAGCTTGAGTTAGATGTGAGTTGTTCATTGTTTTTCGAGAGATTGACAACCTCTTGTAGCCTCTAAGCACTAGTCGAGTCAGCTTCGTCCCATGAATTGACAATTTAATTGTGGTTCTCGCTAAAACTGCAATAAAATAGGATAGTGAGGTTAGACATGCGTCCCACATTTGGTGCCGCTGCCGGGGATTGAAGAGACCTAAACTAATAAAAAACACGAGCATCTTGTGAAGTTATCCTTTAAATTTGTCTAGGATCTCCTAGAGTAAAAACTTTCTTTTAGAAACCGCATAGCATAAGATTGTTGTCTTTGGCTGTGTAGAGGTATCTTGTAAGTAATCGTACTTGTCGAGTGCCTTTAGAATTGTAGGATTGTAGGATTAGATTAGGATTCTGAGAATGATTGATAGACGAGACAAGTCTTAAGATCAATGCTCAGAAAACCATAAAAAACAAGAAAACGAGTGTTTGTAGATGCTTTCCACAATCCCATTGCATGAGAATCTAGAAGTAAGGTAAGTATTATCCGAGGTGGATTTCAAAACATTGATCTCTTTGAAAGAATCATTGTGAGTTGTTATTGGAAGTTGCAGAATTTCAGGTCTACGGCAAAAAATAGCACAAAAAGACTCCAAACCACTCAATCCGACTGGAAAGTAAGCTGAAAAGTTGTCTGACACTTTGAGGTAAAAATTTCAAGAGTTGGCTAGAACTCATATTATTTACTTTTTCTTGACATTTTAGGCCAAATTAAGTTTTGACTTGATTCATAGGCTTCAAATAACTCATAAAAGGACTGTCCTTGGAAAAAGTGTAAAAATTGGTTCATTTCAACGCTGAATTGCTAATAATCATGATTATTAACTTTCAGCTCAGATTTGACCAAGGTTCATACTAGTGACTCATTGCATGTGTATAAACAAATTTTGTAAAGGCACAAAAGATTTGGATCACCAAACTGATAAAAAACTAGGTAAAAACTAAAGTTTGTACTGATTCTCTGAATCTTGAGTGTAAATTGGGAAAAAAATTGTCCAAACTTGATTAAATTTGATTCATAGGCTTATATTGATGCGATAAACATGTGTACATGCTCAGTTGACCAAAAAGATACAAAAAGTTGTCAGTTGTAAATAATCGCGATTATTTACATATGTCCCATTTATCCAACTTTTTTGACCAAGTTGGCATACCACTAGCTTTACATGTTGTAATAAGCCCACAAACCAAATTTAGTGAGATTTGGATCTTTGGATTGGAAATTGTGACCAAATTTGCAAAGTCAATCTACGGATAGAATATTGATGACCATTTGACCAAAACTTGTCCAAACTTGATGAACCTTGGCTAGAGACCTTAACTTGAAGTGCTTAACAGATCTATGTCAAGGTTGGGACAAAAATTTGCAAAAATATAGCTGGAGTAAATAATCGCGATTATTTATGTCTGCTTCAAAAATTGGCAATTTTGCATACTTAAGTATACCACAAGGTCAAGCATATCAAGTAGACCACAAAAATCAATTTTGGTGAAATTTGGATCACAAAAGTGAGACTTAAGCTAGATTCTTGAAATCAGAGTCCGCGGACACAAAACAGTTGATAAACTTGAACAGATTTTGTCTAAACTTGTTGAAACTTGTCCATGGACTTTAACAGAGTGTATACTTGAAAAACCAAGCCAAAAAGTGCAGAAAACTGACAAAAGTAAATAATTGTGATTATTTACTACTGCTAAACAGAGACACCATTTTTTACTTTTGAACTTTTACAGTGCTAGACTAGCATAATACAAAGCCACTGGGCAATTTTGGGTTCAATCGGATCCAAATTGGTACATGTTCACTCAGTTTCTAGGTTGCAGATTAATCCTTTGAATTTTGCCAAAGTCGAGTTTGAAAATTGCAACGGTTGACTAAAATGACTCGATTTGAAGTGATACACACAAACCAACCACCATAGTTAGCAAAACTTATACCGTCTTTGTGAAAGAATAGCCAACTTGATCAAATTTATACAAGAATCAGGTTGCAGATGAGGAATCGGTAGCTTGACAGAAAGTGCAATCCAGTCAAGTGGAAGAAATGGAAGACAAGTCAATCCAAAGTTAAGTACTCTATCCAGAGCTTTACCAATCTTTATGAACCGTAGACCTGGTCGTGGACTAGGAAATCAAGGCATATTCGGAGAAATGCCGAGTAGAGTATCCACCGAAGACAACGTGAATCAAGGAAATTCCTTGCACACAATCCTTGAAGAAGTCTCAGACACTTTCTCAGACTCAACATCTGAAATTTCTTCTTACTCGACTCACTTGGAGACCGAAACGACAGTGCGCTATAAGCATTGAAGCGGTCCGGGGCGGGCAACAAGAAGAGCAACCTCTAGACACCCTTCAAGGCTCCCGTGCTGCTCAATGGGGCTGGGGCACAACACAACACAAACCAAAACAACAAACCCACAACCAAATCCCAACTACACAAGGGGCACCACCTAGTTTAAGAGCGAATTAGGACGCAAAAGAGGAGAATCGTTAGAGCAACCCACAAACAAGCAAGGAATTTACACTAACCCTAACACCAATGGAACACTCTTACACACTAAAACACGAGAGAGAGAGAGAGAGAGAGAGGGAGGGAGAGAGAGAGAGAGAGAGAGAGAGAGAGAGAGCGATGGTGCTCGGGCTGCTTTGAAGTGTATCGTTAATGATCAAGCAAACATAAATATATATATGTAAGAAAGAGAGAGAAGGGGGAAGGGGGTGCTTGTTGCACTAATGCCTTCTTACAAATCTGTCATGACCAATCAAAGTGAGATTAGTATTTGTTCAACATAGCTTGAGTAAATTACACCACAACACATCACAAGAAAAAAACCACCCCAATCACTGTCTTAAGGCCAGGGGAGTCCTCTCCACCCTGTCGCCCTCTTACAGCATGTGGGATTTATGGATAAATTGATAACAATACCCGGAGACAAGCTATCAAGAACTTAAATAAAACACCAAGACACTTACACATCATTATTGTCCATGACTTCACGTTGGAAGGGAGACAAGGTATCCATGCTTAGTCCAAATTCACCCTCCTTGATTCAGCAAATATTGGGCTTACACTAGTAGGAGAAATGATAGATTTCCTACTCTCAATTGAATGATCACTCTCTCTTACAATGGCATAGAGTTTCCTTGCTAATCACCCCTAATACAACACATACATATGCCTAATGCCAATGAGATTCCACTCAAGAGCTCCTTCTCAAGAGGTTGAGCTTGGCTTCTCAAGCTATAGCATAGTGCTCTTTCTTCTCCTTTTTTGTGCTAGCTACACCCTCCTTTTATAGCAATTTTGAAGGCTAGGGTTACTCCTCTAACCATGGTTGGGTTAGATTTTCAGCAATTTACCTAATTTCTTTTGCTTGGAATTATCAAGAAGTTGGTGGGGAAAGTGAGAGGAGAGAAATGGAGGTGATAGGACTTTTCATAGTGGGTTAGTGTTAGTAAAGTTAGTATTAATTTACAAATGGAATTGGATATTTACAATGGGAGTATCCATGTAGGATACAAATAAGGAATAAAAACTTTTAAGAGGTAAGAAAAGGTGGATTTCTTACAAGGTTGATGCTCCAAGTGTCTTGAGTAGGGCCAATTTTGACGCTTGTTGACGGTCCACTAGCTTTGACGGTACATTTTTTCTCCACTCTTGACCTTCCTTGAGAGACAAGGTAATTGAAGCTGAGTAATCAACCACCATGATGCTGTCTTTTAAGAGAAGAGGCTGAATTTTGTGGTTTTTTGATAGATATGGGTAATTTGGAGGAGGAAAAATGAGACTAGGTGGTCAATTTTGGAATGGAATTGTGTGTGGGAGGTATGAGTTCACCATGGTTTCTCTTATTCTTCAAGGTTGAGGAGAAGGTGAGTAGGGTGCAGAGAGGAGTGGTGAGAGAGGTGGGGATGATGAGTGGAGAAGTGTGTGTGAAAGAGGAAAATGATAAAGTGGAAGAGAGAGTGTGGCTACATAGCATGGGAAAACTAGGGTCCACTAATAAAATCATTGCTCACAGCTCGTAGCTCAAAAAAATATGAAAAAATTTGAGGCAAAAGTTCAGCCCACGAGCTACAACTTTTGTTTGTACCACCTTTTCAAATTCGGAGAGAAAGTGAACTTTAAAAATTCAGCAAAACCGACTGTTTTTTTCCACTACACAAAGTCCTTGTGGGGTCCTTCTTTGGATGATTCTTTTGAATACCTCCAAGAGTGAGCCCTCCATAGTGCATGTATGCATGCCACCTACCCTTGACCTTATTTGGTAGGTCTATAATTGAATATATTGTTGAGATCATGATATAAGTGAATAGTACAACTAAGAAAATCAAATATTGAGGGGTCTAAAAAATATGTACATGTCAAATATAAATAATATAAGTGGAAAAAATATAAAGGGGTCAAAAGAAATCTCTCTCATTATGAGGCTACCATAAAAAGATAAATATTTTTGGTGTTCTAATTTTTTAGAAAAAAAACAAAATAGATGTAGGAAGGGAAAAATCACAATGGTGAAAAAATATACACATAAATAAAACTAGTTTTTTTGGATTTTTGTTGGGGTGGAGTTACACCAAATATAAGAGAAGCTTACATGAAAATATTTCTATATGAAATAAAGAGTATGAAAAATGGTAAGAAAAATTGTGGTAATGGTGAGGCAATGTACAGAGCATAAATAACACACACCTAGGTAGAAATATTTAAATAAATACCAAAATAATTATGAAAAAATCTTTTATTTAGGCCCTAAATACAAAGAAATATTTACATACGCATGGGCCATAATATACTTATATTTTTTTATATTTTTTATTTTTTTGGCTCAACTAGCCCAATGACTAGCTAATTGAGGGTTTTTTATTTCAGTAAGGAGATATGGGAAAAATCCCCTAACTCACACGCGCCTATATACAGTGAAAAGGTGAGGGTAACCACAGTGTTTGAGTGATTTGATAGGGTGAGATAACTCACTATGGCAATTACAGAGAGCCGAAAAACGGCTATCAGCATATACTTTCATTTTATAAAACTAATCGCCATGGAGCTCATGTTTACCTGGATCCTAACGAAGAGTATGCTACTCGCATTGATAACCATGGTATTGAGTTCGAGGAAGAGATAAGGGCAAACAAATGCATACATAAATGAGGCAACCAACAGCAGTTTGGTAAAGAGTGACATCAGCAGCATCGTCAGCATCATGTAGACTCAACTTCAAACCTATTTCCATGGGGGTGGCAATAGGTTTGCAATCCTCAAGTCCAAACTTACATAGCAATGTCTCTATGTAACTTTTCTGACACAAGGCAATACCACCATCACACTGCTTAAACTGTATACCCAAGTAATGATGCAACAGCCCCAAATCTTTCATCTTGAAAGTAGCATTCAAATCAGTCTTAAATTCAGCAATATGTCTCTCATTTGGTCCAGTGATCAGAAAATCATCGACATAAAGAACCACAATGATAAGTACATCACCATCATGCTTTACATACAATGTGCTTTATGGAGGACTGTTACGAAAGCCTCGTTTAAACAAATGAGTGTCAGCTTTCTCATACCAAGCACGAGGAGATTGCTTCAACCCATACAAAGACTTCTTACATTTGCACACTTTGTCCTCTTGTCCTTTTATGAAAAAACCTTGAGGCTACGTTACATAAACTTCCTCAAATATGTCACCATTCAAGAAAGTAGTAACAATGTCTGAATGATGTACATCCCAACCAAAATGAGCTGCCAATGCACATAGAAAACACACAATAGTCATACGACAAGCGGGAGCAAAAGTCTCTTCATAATCTATGCCTTTTTGCTGTGCATAACCCTCTGCAACAAATCGAGCAGTTAAGCTATCCACCCTAGATGGTAAACCAATGGCTAATTGGATTAGTGGATGTCGTTTAAAGAAGCACAATTTGCCACTAACCAATGAATTGCTAGAAAGCATGCATTCAGCCAAGCACAGGAGGATTAAACGACAACAGGTTATTGATGAAGCCCAAGAGGAAACTAGGCTTTGGATACTTAAATGAAAAACTGCTCTCAAGAATCAATAGATACCGATTCCCATCAACACTCTGGAAATAGAGGATCGACAATGGAAATTGCCGAAAGATGTCGTATCAAAAGATGATGAATGGTTAGACGAAATGGACCTGCGCATCAAAGTACAACTCAACAATCATAGCACAAATGCATTGATCGATTCAGGAGCTCGAGTGACTGTAGTTAGTTATTCCACGTACAAGAAAGCAACCAATCAAGCATTGAAAATAAGAATATCGACTATTAAAGGATGCAACAAGAATCCAACACCAACATTGGGAGTAGTCAACTTGAACATGATAGTACATGGACGTTTATGTCCTCATCATTTTGTATGCTTACTAGATGAACACATGAATGAGATGATGATCCTTGGAATTCCCTGGATGTGTACATACAAAGCAGTACCAGATTGGGATACAAATCAGCTCAAGCTATCACCTAAAGGCGGGCAACTCATTGTTCCAATTGCACCAAGCAAGGAGGAATGAAAAGGAAGCAACTAGCAGACCAAACCACTAAGTAATTAATCTTCTCCATCCTATCGACAAGCAAATGCTACAGGTAGCATGCAAGGAGTCACGCAAATTTGGGTATCAAAAGCACAGCTTAAAGACAACCAATTCAAATCTGGGTGCCCAAAACATCATCGACAATAGCAAAGACGGTTCCAAAGGTCGAAACATAGAGACAAGCATCTCCGAGCAAGGAACCTAACATGAAATGGGTTTGGAAGAAAAAAGAGCACTTATCTTCTCCTTTGGGGATTCACTCAATATACAAAACGGGATGCCACCTGCAAGCGGACAACTTTGATAAAACCCCTATATACAACTCATGTTAGGGAATATGACCCCCCTTTCTACGCTTATACGACAATCAATGAAGAAAACTATCATACCCCTATCTTACATATATTTACGTCTCACATGATCTAATGGAGTAAAACTAGTCAAAGAGTGTGTAGCATAATGGCTAGCAATGTAGTAATGAACCACTTGTGTTGATAACTAGATGTACCCTCAATGTGTCTTCGTTTGACTTTTAAACTATGTGCCCGATCAACTTGCAATCTGGCTACTCTCCAATTTTGACCCATCCAAAGTTGGTGTAAATCAACCCTTGACCTGCTCCAAATCACCCCTTGTCTAACTATGACCGGCTTGATGCAAAATTTCATGTGTGACATGATAAAAAACTTTCCCTAAATTCATCTAAGTTCTAGTGCACATTGGTGACCAATCGTTACAAGTAATCAACCCCAGGCAGGTATTCCCCTTCCCCCCCCCCCCCCCCCCCCCCAAAAAAAAAAAAAAACATGATACCCAGCTCCCTTATTGTTTATCTTCAGAGATAAATTATTGGGGGCCTGGCCCTAACTTATACGCTTATGTAACTTGTTAAAAAACCCCCCTCCCTTGCACTTACGTGGTATGGTAAGTTTTCCATTGTGAATCCCCCGGGATCTTCTCCGCAAACGGGAAAACCAATCAAGCAATGGAGAGTTAAGTCTCAAAAACCTCAACCACATCATCTCACCAAGACAAACCAAGGTATCAATGGCGAGTAAAAGCTCGATAACATTCATTACTGGTATCTAAAGCCCAGGAGATCAGCGTGCTAAATCATCCTGATTGTACAATCAAGCAAAGAGCACACAAGCTACAAAATTTACTCTTTGGAAGACAACAACAACAAGCCTCGACATCAGAAACCCTTGAGTTGATTACTCAAGACCCACCTCTTGCACAACATAATGGTTTGAACTGCATTGATCTTCAAAGCATGGTAGAGCCAACCAAAGCTATGCATAGATACGATTGTTCAACCCATGTACACAGTCGTCCCGGAGTACGCCATCTAGGAGGGGTGGAAGAGTACTAAGAAATTAAGGGTAATGTTTAAAGAGGGAGGAAAAAAGTTTGATGTTAAGGTGTGATTTTTTGCAAAATTACCTAATAATGCTCTTATAAATCATCAATAGGGTAATTTAATTGATGATATCTTCCTGATGAGTGTAAATAATGTATATACTATTAAAAAATCATCAAAAAATAGTCCTTTTTGGTTATTTTTCATCATGTTTTTGAATATTGAAACTTAAAAATGGAGAAATCCAATAAAAAACAATAAAGATGTGTTTCTCAATGGATTTTCTTAATTCTTGGATGTTTACTTTGCTTTTTTAGTGCATTTTTCTTATTTTCTTTGATTTTTCCAATAAACAGGCCAAAAATTAATAATAAATAGCAAAGGAGCTCAGATGGAAAAATTGAAGACACGATGGTGATAAAAAAGACAAGGTGAACAAGCACAAAAATTTTCAATGAAATCGAAAGATGGAAGCGGGAAACCTAAATTAGGCGGACATACCTACTTTTGCAAAATTCTTGCAGAATGAGCTACATGAATCCGATCGGGGAAATTTTCGAGTCTAATCTAGATTTCCTCGCCTAGTACGACTAATAGGGGAATTTGGGAAAAATTGGTTCGGGAAGCTTGAGTATAGATACCCAGGGTAGGCTAAAATCACCCGGCCATTTCCACTTGTTGCCCTTGGAGAGAGATCATTTCGACTTCTTCGTGCGTACTTTCTACAGTCTACAGTCACCCGTTGTGAGCGGGGTGAAAACACGCACAACGCCTCTATAATGATCCGACACACACTCTTGGGATGATACACACACACACACACACTATGGGGCACCACTCGGGTTACACAACCCACCTGGCCGAGACAGGGAACACACCTATGGAGTGAGAGGAGAGAGACTATCCACTTTCCCACTCCACACAGAGAGACACACACACACACACACCCAAAACATTCAGTTCAAAAGAGGAGAACTTCTGATGTTTAAATACAAATGAGCTTGGGCCAACACCAATGGGGCAAATAGCTCACACAATATGGGTAAAACATGCCAGATACAATCACAAACTGGAGCAGAAGCTTCGCTCATAGGAGAAACTTACAAAGCCAAAACAACAGAAAAACAGTGAGGAATTTGGCAAAATGGATAGCGCCATCGCGTCTGGAACGGCCCAAAACCCCAGTCTACAATGTGAAAGTACTCAAATCCGACCTCGGATGAGCAGTTTACGGCCAAAATAGACTCCAAAAATAGCAAAAACACAGTTGCGGCTGTTCCTCCTCTATTCTCCACTATTTTTCTGGCCTTCTCTCTGTTTTTTCAGTTCCCACACTTAGCTTTATTACTTGGGCACCCTTGGCTTTTTAAATGACCTCAAACGGACCCCGAACAGGCCAAAAACTGACCTCGCAGTGCATAGTTGTCACCCTGCTGCATCCATCCACACACCTGGCACTCAATTTTTTCCAATAATGCATCCCGCCACCACGTGAAGTGGCCCCAAAATATGGTCCTCATGATGACCTTTTTGCATAATTATCACAAGAAAACACCCATGTTGTTTCCGCACTCATCCATGTGTAAGTATTGACTCCATTCGACCTCCTGACGCCACTAGATGCCATATGACGCACCTGCTTACCTCATGTTGTCGGCCCGCGGATAGCTTCCTCGAGAAGTATGTGCCACTAACTCCTCATTATTATAGAAAAAAACACACTGGTACTGGTAATAGTGAAAATCAATGCATTATGTACATCTTGTCCTACATGTACACATGTGGGCCCCACGTAACCACCTGGCTATGGAAAATGGGCAATTCCTTATTTGATGCACCATGCATGTGTATGCACATATGCACAATCCCTTGCTCCCAAAAACTCTTGACACTGTTTTTAGCGCCTTCTCCCACGAGACATGAGGGCCGGAAGCTAGTCTAAACCGCTAGAAAAAACCCTAGAATCCGAGCAGTGCATGAAGACCTACGACCAAAAACTGACCATAGCGGCCTGTCAGCTCAACCAAATTGGATGAGATTTGAACTATAGTATGACCTAACATAATAGAACCTTGTATATCATCGGCTGAGCATTTGGCAAGGGTCGAGTGGGTCCCAAGTAGAAAAGCTAGGTTTCTCAAAAATGCCAGAATTCGGTTCTGACCCCATAGACAGCTTGCCTACGAGGTTTATATACAATGTATATGATTGGTTTTGTGAAATCAATCAACCAAAGCCCTCGAAAAGCAGAAAATGGATAGAAGGCTACAAAGCGTCAAATTCGACATATGAGGTCAAACTGACTGTTCAATTTAGGACGGTGTATAGAATGTGTTACGTCAAAATTTTTAAGTTTTCCAAGAAAAATGTGACTGCTATAAATAATCACAATTATTTACTTTTGCACTAGTTTTGCTTGAAAGTTACATCATCACCTTACATATCATTTGTACACACCTAATACATGCCAAAAATCAAGTATGAGCCAAAATGATCACATAAAACTTGGAAAATTACTAAAAAACGCAAAGAAGTCTTTGCAAGCCAAATTCTGAATTATGAGCCACATTTCTTGATCCAAATCACCTCATATCCCATACACAAGGTCTATGCAATGCCTAGAACAAAGTTGTGCCAAAAAATGTTGATTTTGGTAGAAAAGCTAATAATCGCGATTATTTACTTTCATGCCAAAATGAGGGAATGTTGCTATTTTGCCATCATACATCCAAAGTATATGATGTGCTAAGACCACTAGCCAAGTTTGAACAAATTTGGAGCTCAAAATCTCAAATTTCCTTTATATTGTGATGTACACAAGTGGGAGACAAGATATGACTAAACTGATCGTACCTCTTGTATCCGAGAGCAGCTCTTTATATTAACATGAGATGTAGTTACAAGTAGGTTCACACTCGGGCCGTCTGGCCACACACCACACCTCCCCCCTTAGGGAGAAAAAGATGGACAACGTTTTACAAGATTGAACTGAGAAGGGACTCCACCATACTGAAGGGACTGCATCAACTCCAACGCCTCATCCGGGGGGAGTGAGCTTACAACGGCTTAGGGGCTAGCTGAAAGTGGGGGCTAAAGTCGACATCATGCCAATCGTCATCAAGGCATGGAACGCGTACATCTCTCTTATGCAAACATTAGGTCGCTATCACAATGACATGGACAAGACGAGGAACTTCTATAGCATCAACGGTAAAAGATACAACTTTTTTGTACGACATGCATCATCTCCAAAAGGGGCTTGGTGTGTGACGAAAACAAGAGAATCAAGAACTCTTCCTAACTAATCTTGTGCCCGTCAACTCCACCAATGTGATGTACACAAGTGGGAGACAAGATAGGACTAAACTGATCGTACCTCTTGCATCCGAGAGCAGCTCCTTATATTAACATGAGAGGTAGCTACAAGTAGGTTCACACTCGGGCCGTCCGGCCACACACCACACCTCCCCCCTTAGGGAGAAAAAGATGGACAACGTTTTACAAGATTAAACTGAGAAGGGACTCCACCTGACTGAAGGGATTGCATCAACTCCAACGCCTCATCCGGGGGGAGTGAGCTTACAATGGCTTAGGGGCTAGAAACTGAAAGTGGGGGCTAAACTCGACATCATGCCGATCGTCATCAAGGCATGGAACGCGTACATCTCTCTTATGCAAACATTAGGTCTCTATCCCAATGAAATGGACAAGACGAGGAACTTCTATAGTAGCGACGGTAAAAGATACAAATTTTTTGTACGACATGCATCATCTCCAAAAGGGGCTTGGTGTGTGACGAAAACAAGAAAATCAAGAACTCTTCCTAGCTAATCTTGTGCCCGTCAACTCCACCAATGTGATGTACACAAGTGGGAGACAAGATAGGACTAAATTGAGCATACCTCTTGCATCTGAGAGCAGCTCCTTATATTAACATGAGAGGTAGTTACAAGTAGGTTCACACTCAGGCCGTCCGGCCACACACCACAATATCTACTGTTTCAGAGACCTAAAGCCAAAATCTGTACAATTTTCATCCTATGCATCCAAATAATCCCATATTTCACTCAGAGTATCTATTTGGTATATACCTCAAGATTGTAATGCCAAATTTGCAAAAAGTTGAAAAATTTTCTCAGCTGTTAATAATCGTGATTATCTACTTTTGTTGCAATTTTTTTTTGGACTTTAAAATTTTGTTCCTTACATGTTTTTATGCATCTATGCATGTTCAAAAATTTATTTGAAGCAAATTGGATCAAAATTGTCAGCATTTCAGACTGAAGGACATTTCAGAGAAAAATCTGTCAAATCTGCTAACTTTGGCACTCTATTCACTGAACAGGAGCCATGCAAGCAGCAAAGAGGGCCAAGAAGAAGCTCAACCAAAAAGAAAAGTTTCAAGAGTTACCAGCATATCAACTAGACCCCGATTTAGTCAGGAATGCAAAGCGACTTATCTCTCAAAGGAACAACTTGAAGAGCACAACACCACAGTGTCCACTGGAAGATTCAAGAGTGAGGAATGTCACCAGGTAGAGCTGCAACTTCTACCCAAAGAAGTATATGATGTCGCCACAAAGCCCGAAACCAAAGAAGCCAACAGAAGGCTAGGACTCAGAGATTTCTATGAACAAGAGCCGTGTGGGGTGAACTTTCAAAATGCTTACAAGCTTTTGTGCACGATCAACAAAGATGGAAGTGCGCAGATCTCTGATCCACAAGGGAATAAGGTTGAAGTGGTAATTACCAAGGAGATAGTGGTGGAAGCACTTAGATTGCCCATAGAAGGAATGACAATGAAAGCAAGAGATAGGAAGACGGCTGGAACTTTCACCAAAGAAACCATCGCAGCCACATTTGCAGACCTCATTCACAAATAGGCGGAAGATCCCACAAGGTTATACCACCAGCACTTCCATTTCCTTGCTAAGAGGCCGCCAAGGTATACAACACCCAATCATGCGCTTGCCACAACCTTTACGCAAGTCCTTAAATCAACAACCATGTAAACAGTTGACCACGCACAATATTTTTGGTCCAAATTGAAAGGGACAAAGAAAGAAGGAAAAATCACATACCTGGGTGCACCAGAGGTTTTGACCAAGATTGAATACCATGCCATCGGCATGGTCGACAACTTTCCACCTGCCCTAGATCAGAATACTTGGATAGTGTCAGGACAACCTTCTCCTTGAGCTACAAGATCTACCAAGAGATCATACAAGTTAGATGAAGAGTCGCTAAGAACTCGCCAGAATGGTACAGCAGTGAAATATCGGATAAAAAAGAAAGGAGAGTGTGGATAGAAGAAATGAAGAGAAAATCCGTGGCAGCACACCAGTAGGAAACTCATACAAAAGCAAGCCCGGTTTGAACAAGAAAAACACTCTTACCAATGTAGCCACCAAGCACAAGGAAAAGGCCCGATAAAGTGGGTGCCTACTGAGCTTAAAGGTGCCAGAACAAAGAATCATACCACGAAACAAGATGAAGATCCCACCAGATTACTGGAAAAGATTTACCAAGAAGTAGAAGCTTTGAAGCTAAAAGGAAGCCCAAGAAGTGGAGAGAAAAGGTAAAGTGGCGGCAAAACAACAAAAACAAGCAGAGGAAGCCACTACATAAGGAGAAGTAGAACATTCTCAGGGTGATGTATCTCCTCGTATCTCTTCTCCTATTTTTGAACACCAAGATCTCCCCATGCCAAGCCCACCACCATCACCAACAGTTAGAACCACAACAATTGAACAAAAAGAGGCAGCTGAATCAGCAAAAAAGGCAGCTACGTCTACACAAGAAGATAGTCTTGATGTTGCTCATCCAGTTTGGTCTCATCCGAGTGCAGTTTGACTTCATATGTCAATGTGCGCATCTGTTGCATGTGTCAATGCAAGGGACTTGCCATACAGTGTGTGCGAGCCACAAATGGCTGCAAGCACACAACCAGACTAATCTAGCAAGCTCAAGAGAGCAGGGGTGTGTCACTTACCGCCCTACGCTCGCCTTCGTGGAGGATTCCTTGCCGCGAAGAAGAGGGAGCTACCACCGTGCCACTCTCAACTGCCTTGCCGCCATCGTGCCTTTGTAATGCTCGATCACTCTCTCTCTCTCTCTCTCTCTCTCTCTCTCTCTCTCTCTCTCTCTCTCTCTCTCTCTCTCTCTCTCTTGCATACACACACACACACACAAGGAGAAGAAGAAGAATATGGAGAGGAAGCAAGAGCACTCTTCAATTGCACAAATGAGAGAATGAGTGATTTTTAGGTTTAGGTGACTTTTATATGAGCTTGCTTATTCACACTTGGGCGCCCATGCTTAGCCAACTAACCCTTGAATGTTCCAGTTAGAGTGCACCTCTCATCGGCGATAACTTTTACCCTTTTCCTATTGGACCGACAAGCCCGGCCCCTGACTCAAAACAATGTAATGTCCGTGGATGTTTACTGGGCCAACGCCTATTTTCCAGGTCAGCACCAAGCGATAGGTGGCGTTCGACAGTCCCCAAGCCTCATATTTTCCCGATGTTGACTTCACTGTCGCACCAAGGTCAACACCAAGTGATAGGTGACGTTGGGCAGTCCCCAAGCCTCCTATTCGCCCAGTATTGACTCAACTACCTCTTGTAATGACTTCAACACCAAGGTCAACACCAAGAGATAGGGAGTGTTGGGCAATTCCCAAGCTTCCTATTTGCCCAATGCTGACTCCACTGTCTAACTTGTCGGTTAACATGTCCCCCTTCCTGATGTAGATTCTATCCTCGGAATGTGTTGTGTTGAAGCTCGGTCATCAAGGTGGAAGAGCATTTGAGATGAATGTCCTTAGCCTTCTTCAGTCATTGCAAAATCAAACAACATTGGCACAGTAAGTACATTCTCATATACAATTAGAAAGCATATGCACTTGTAGGCAAACAAATTGATTGGTAACAAAATTTTAAACCATTTGTCAACAATAACATTAAATTGTAATATAATCAAATGCATAGACAATTGTAAAGGTCAAAAACTAAACAAGTCTAGGGTCGCTTACCATGGGCAAGCTTCTCAATTTTCTCTCGTCAATTAAGATGTTTAATCGCGAGAGCAAAGTATTTCATGCCTGAGGGCTGACTAGAGGCTATACCTAGAAGACCTTGTAGTTAAGCTATGATAAAGGGAACTACTCATGGAATCATCACCTAACTTATTTCTTTTTCTTTGACCCCCAAAGTCTTTTCATACCGGTTCAATTTTGATGTGTTCTTATTTTGTATGCCTTGGGTTTTTTTATTTTCAAGGAAAAGCGCCCACACTAGGAACCTCTAGGGCTCTAGTACCATAGGCGATACATGTGAGTGAAGTACCAAATCAAGCTGAGAATTGTTTTCCCACTTAAGATTTTACATTGTGGCACTTTGATTTTTTTGTTTGTGGGTTTTCAGCATTTTAATTTTGTAACTTTGGGGGGTCATATAACACTGTTACCCACCCCACGCTCATCACATTAGTAAACTCCCTTTATAATACTTAACATAAAGGTCAATAGGGGCTAATACCACCAAAAAGACCTAGTACATTGCACACAATGCTGCCTAAATTGGATTAAGAACCTAAGTAACCATTGATTATTAGGAAGGCATTCCCCATGGTATTAAGAGAAGATCACTAACGCCTAGCTTGGTCAAACTAGCTTAGTTGGACTGCTTGATTTTTAAACCTAGACAAGTGATTATGACAAAAAATTACATTGAATTTAATGTTTGGTACTAAGCAAATGCGTTGAATATTATGCTACCAATCACAATTAAAGCAGACAAACATGGATGCAAAAAAGATAAGGGACAATGCTAACGGATAAGAAACACCTGTTTGTGTTGATGATCGCATTTGATTTGAAGAGTGAACGAGAGAAAGATTCCATAGAGATCCAAATCCTAACAATAGGAAAACATTTTTGTACATGCTATGAAACACAAGAATACCTCTGGGAGGCACATCAGTGGGAACAACCCTTATTGAACACAATTAAACAACATAAGTAACCCTAACCGAATTAATTGCACTCCCCCTAGAGAGTCAAAAGAATAGGATATTGTAGAGATTGGGAGAAAACCCTAAGGCTAAACCCCTATCCTCGTGTCATCGAGAAAAAAAAAGTCATCATCCATGAGACCATACATGCCATCCGTGTAATCATGTAAATTCTTCATCATTAGAGGCACCAATGTTTACTAAGAAGGTCACTAGATGTCTAGAGTCATCTTGGTCAAGAGGGTAGTCTTGTGCAATGGGAGAAACACTCTCTACTAAGTATGGATCAGTCGTGGTCAAGAGACGTATCAACCATCTTTACTCATCGAAATTTCTCTCACATGCTGGCGTACTTACCAAATCCCATTCACAGGCGAGCACTGGAAAGGCCATGTGAAACACTTGTAAAAAGTAATGAGGATACCTCTCAGCCAAGGGAGGAGTGGATGACTCTAGCGTACTATCCATATCGGTACACACAGATCGATAATGATTAGAGTGTAAATATTATAAGGGTCATGTCTAAAGGTTGTTTCCTTGTGCATAATGTGTTTTTATGATTTTGTGTTATGTATAGAACTCGTAGGTTTCCAGATTTTTGTTTGGTGTCTCTTGCTCTTTTACTTTTTTATCTTATTTTTGTGAGTATAAGGCTTTATATATACATTCCCTAAGATTGTAGATTGAGAGGTCAGGGAGGAAGGTTGAGAGGGAAGCAAGTGAATGGTGGATGTCAGCAAACACTCCCCCCTTCCTTGGGTAGATCATACCTTTAAATTATGCTCTTACCTATCACCTAACCCGTGTGAGCCCAATCTTGTAGCTCCAAAACAAATTGAAGATCGCAAAAAGGAAAAAATCACGGAATGCTACACACCCGCTCCAGAGCTAGTTTGGGTTCCAAGCCAAAACTAAATTGTTCCACCTAGCTCAAGAACAGGGAAGTCAAATAAAGCTTCTTGCTCTTCATGTAGTTCGTATACAAAAATAAAAGCTTCGACACAACCTCCATCTACCATTGTACATATCCACACAAACAAGCAAGAATTTGCACCTTCGGTTGTAAGTTCACCACCTACAGCAATGTTGCAAACAAAATCATGGGAGAGTACCTTACCACCCTTGCAACTAGATAAAATGCTTATGGCAGTCGAAAGCTATTGGTCAAAGTATCTTGGAAGAAGAAGATATTGTCTGTCACCTGGCCTGGTTTGAATGTCTCAAATACTGCTAAAAGAGTTTTGCAGATTTTCTCCATCATGATGCACGTAAGGTCAGGTGAGCCAGTGAACAATTTGATGGCACCCGTTAGGGTTTTCACCATGTATTGGAACTTATTCTCTCACCTGCCTTCTAGCGCGACAGCTTAGGATAATTCAGCCAAGTGGGTTGGCTCTTTTGTGATATCTCTTGGGCCTTCCACGTCCTGATCCTTGGTAGAGGACAAAAGCTAAGGTTGTCTCTGATTTTTTTTGGTGCCTCTAGAAAATGGATTAGGTATTGTGGGTACTTCATCAGCCACTCCTTCCTCCATTTTGGTTGAGAGTCAACTATTAACCTGGCTCCTTATGGCTAAGAGATATCTGCGTTGTAGAGTGGCACTGTCGGCTCTTCTCTAATCCTCTTATTGATGGTGGCGACTTCATATTTTAGCAAAGGATATGGGAGAGAGGGTTGAAGCCATTCGGGCTTGAGGTTGTTGGCGTCAATCTTCTGGATGGTCATGGACTTGAAAACCCTCTGCTCCCACTCCAAGGCTTCCTTTGTTGTCTCTCTGATCTCCACCTCTATTGCTTTACGCAGGTTTTCTTCCTCTTCCTGTGTCAAATCTTGTGGCTCTTAAGAGGCTCCTTCTAGGATTTCCTCTTGCATAGGTGTGTCCACAAGATTTGCCACATTTTCTAAATCTATGCCCTCATTGGCTGTTGGCCCTGTGCCTTCTTGCTCTCCGGCTTGCTGTCCTCTCAGCTCCTTGAGCTGGTCCTTGAGCTCAAGGACCTCATCCTGGCTGGCTTCTTGATCTATCTCCGCCTTTTATTTGGCGTTTTGCATTGCTTCAATTTCTTTAGACTCCTCAGCCAGCTGTAGGGTCAGGTTATCCCTGTCCCTCTCGGCATCTATCAATGATTTGCTGAGTTGCGTACACTCCTCTTCGACTCCTTGCATTCTTTGGGCTGTTGCCTGATTTTCTTTTTCCATTTCCTAGCATCTTTGCAATGCCCTTGCTAGATTGGCCTGTAGCTCCTCTTCTCTCTCTTTCTTCCTTTGAGTTTGTCCTTGTAAAGAGTCTACTTCTAGCTTTATCTTCACTTCGATGGCCTTGAGAGCTTCCATTTCACTTTCTGAGGCCATGGACTGCGCTCTTAACCCGGTTAACTTCATCATCACCACATCCCAATCGTTGGAGGACGGGTGCAGGTCCACTGTATCTGTGTCCATCTCCTTTAGTTCCACATCCCAATCGTTGGAGGACGGGTGCAGGTCCACTGTATCTGTGTCCATCTCCTTTAGTTCTACTAACCTGATGCTTGTTCCTTAGGCCCTGTGCTTGCCAAGTCGAATGTGACTATGGACGCCTCTTCTTTTGTGTATCCAGCTTCTAGCAGGTCCAGAAATGTGTTATATGACTCATTTGGCTCTGGTTGCCCACTTCAAGGCTTAGCCTCTTTCTTTGGTTCCTGATCCTGGCTCTGCTCTTGCTTGGACTCTTCCTAGCCTTCGTGTTTGTCCTCCTCCTCTTTATCTTCTTGTGGAGGGCTATGAGGAGGTGGTGAGGGCGGTGGTGAGGGTGGTGGAGATGTAGGCTTTTTCTTTAAATCTCAGTCTGCCTTAGTCTTCCTTTCTCTCTCTTGGCTCTCTTGCTTGTCCAGCAGTTTCTGTCGTACCTGCTCCACTTCCTCTTCTGTAAAAGGTACATGTGGAATATTTTCTGATGCGGCATCAAGAATCTCAAAATTTCTAATATAATCTTCGAATCTGTCCCTTTGTACCCTTCGGGATGATCCTGGCATTGCTTCTAGAGACGGCTTCCAGAGTTCACTCAAATCACCTTTAAGGGCCCTTTCTGCTCTGAAGCTCTCCATCAGCCGCTCTAGTCTTGCCGCTTTTTGTGACTTTGTCTCTTTTTCCTGCACTTGGGCTAATTCTTTCTTTCCCTTCTTTTGCTCTAGTAGCTCTTCTTGAACAAGCTCTAGCCGTCTTTTCAATCTTGTGGCAACCCTTGGTGCTTTTTGTAGCTCGTCTTCTTTGTCTTCTTTGAGCCTCAGCCAGTCGTTTTGTGATGGGGGTCAGGCCATCTCTCTTTTGCATGCAATGCCCCATAAATCACCTTAGTGATTAGTTCTCCTGGCACAATATATGTGGGCTTTTTGTTACCCATCTTCACTAGGTTGTCATGTATATATGCTGCATAATTGATTATCTTTGGAGTTCCCTTCATCATTGCCCAAGTGAATGTCGTGGAAATTGCTCCTCGCGGCATTCGGTACTTTTGTGGCCTCTTTGTACACATATGGAAGTATTGGTTGTACAACTGACTCATGATTGCCACTCTTGGGTTGGCAATATCTTCAAAAGTGTAGTTACCTTTCTTCTCAGTGTACACCTTGACATCATCTCTTCTTTTAGTTACATTGTCCCCCTTGTTGGAGAGGTCTAGTGCATTTGCTACAACTTGCTCGATGATGACTATTTTTGTTTCTAGCCTGCCTTGCAGATCGGTTACTCTGGCCACTCCATCTTCCTTTATTGTTGTCACAAATTCCCAGACTCTCTTTATGTCAACCCCTGCCGCCGGAACTGCTTCAAAATAGTTGTGGAGATCAATCTTCCCCAAGTACCCGGCCATCTTGCTTCTTACAAACTCATTGAGTTACTGCGGTAGCATTGGTAGCTTGATCACATTCCCTTCAGTGTCTTTGAACACTCCTTGGTAGATCTTTAGGTCGTTGGACTCTAGCAGATATTCTTGGATCCATGTGCTGGTGGGTTTTAGTGTTCCTTCTGGTATGACGAAGGGTTCCACTTCTTCTAGGTAATCCTTAATGGTCATTCTTTTCTTCTTTGCCGGTGACTTCGCGGCTGCCAGAGATCCTATTGCACTTAGTAGTCCAAAGTTACCATATTAGCTGAGAAACTGAGTTTTAACTATCCAAATGACTTGAAAATTGGAAATAAAGCTTAAAAGGAACTTGTGAAACTATGCATGTGCTCACAGTGCAATTTTGGCAAAAAATTTTCATTTAGACATCCTACGCGTAGGATGTCTTTTTCATCAGAATTGGTTGATACTTGACATGCTAGTAGTGCATGGCTTATGGAACATGGTTATTTGCTTGGATATGGATTTGGGCATCAAAAAGTGGATTTTTTGGGATGATTTAGGCTTTAGGTCACAAATTGGGTAGAAAGTCCATAACAAGTAGCAAGTGATGTCCAAATGGGTTGAAAATTGATATATGGGCTCATTGCTCCATGGTATTGGCTTCCATGATGTCACTTTTTGCACAGAAGGTCTACATTATGCTGGAGACATCCTACGCGTAGGATGTCTATTTCATCAAAATGGCATGGGATTTGTTCTGTGGGTAGTCCTTGGCCTATGGAACATGGCTATGCTCTTGGATTTGGATTTGGGCAAGGATTGATGCTTGTTAGAGCCTGTGTAGTGTTTTTGGGCTCAAAAAGTGTATCTTGAAGGTGTTGGGGATAAAAAATGATTAGAATGGCTTCAAAATTGGTATATGAGCTCTTGATGATGATATGATTGGATCTAGAATGGACAAACATCCTCTGTAGGCCAAAAATGTCAAATAGACATCCTACGCGTAAGATGTCTACTTCACCAATTTTTGCTTCTGACCACACAGATTGGTTGGTTATGTGCTTGTGAATGTGTTGTGAAAATTTCATGTGATTTGGACAAGATTTGGTAGGTCTATGGCCCATTATTGCCTCTATGCTCCAACTTTGCGTTTTTCCATGCATATGAGGTCAATTTTGGTCCAAACGTGATTAAACTTGGTGGCTAGCATGTGAAGGTCATTCAAAACATGTGTGTGATGAAAAATGTTGGGATTTGTGCCCAGAAATGCCCTTGAGACATCCTACGCGTAGGATGTCTCCTGATGATTTTTTTATGGTATGTGCCACTAGTACCTGCCCTTGGTCCCCCCGAGTCCCTTGTAAGCCTAATTTCAACAAAAAAGTCAAATGGATAGAAAGTAACTCCCTATGTGGACTTCAGAGCCTCCGAGCCATTTTTTGACTTTTGGAGTGCTTTTTGGCGATGAAATTTCTTGATGTTGGTCTCCATAGCTTCCCAATCCCTTGGGGATCCTTGCCGTATGGTTTTTGTTGACTTTGGCTTCACCGGCTCTTCATTTGGCAATTTGTTTCTCTAGAAGCACTCGTGGTTGCGTTTACATATCTTCGATAATTTGTGGTGGTCTACCACCATAGGACTTGGTTGTTAATGGTCTAGGAAAGCCGCCCGTGAAGTTTGGTGGCAAACAAGCATGCAGTTTGGCCGCGAGAGCTATTTGACGCTTTGTGTGTCTGATGTCGTTTCTGAAGTTTAGTGCCACTTTGGGTCACTTTTTGGTCATGTGGGCCATACAGACTTGTCGAGCATGTCGAGATGCTCCTACCTATGAATTTTGGTAGCATTTGGACACCTTTTCGCCGATTTCCCATTTGGTGGCCTCTTGCGGGATTATAGGAATTAGGGTTTTTCCCGATGGTTTTCTACTGCCTTTGGGCATCCAAGACTGGTCTCCTATGCGAGGGTAAGCTGCCGATGAAGTCTCATTGCTTTTGGGTTAGCCGTTAGGTTGCCGCCTCTACTTGTAGGTCTCTACCGCCCACTTTGTATGTGAACCCTACGCTAGTTTTCGCGACAAAACGACAAACATGCGCGAAAAGCTCAAGGTGGTGAGCCTACCTCTCATGTCTGAAGCCCGTCGGGTAGTCGTGCGTGTGGTAGAAGCTGCTGGAAGGACCGTTCGCTCTAGGTGGCAGAAGCTCTCTCTAAAAGGTCAATAGTGAAAATGAGCTAAAAATGAAGTGAAAATTTCTTATAATGGGGGTCCCCAAACCACTTTTCATGAAATTTGACATGTGCTCCCATCTTCTTGCGAGATGCGGTTTAGGCTCAAAAATTTCTTGATTTGGACTCCATTTGCCCTGTTTACCAGAAATTTGGCATTTCGGTCAAAATCTGGCCAAAACACGCTTTTCGCTCCAATCTCATAATTGCACTCCCACTGTACCATAGGTTGTCGTATAGTCACTGATCATCCCCATATTTTTTGTTTTTCATTACGATCGTTTTTCACCTACTTTTTTTATTTTTGAAGTTTTTTTGCCGAAAATTAGCAAAATTAAAAGGAAAATAGCAAATCCATCCAAAAAATCCCCAAAAATCATAATAAATCACAAACATCACCGAAAAAAATTATATACACTCACATGCAATTTTTCTGGCCGGATTCCTCCGTTTTACCAATATTTTGCTCGAAAAATGGCTATTTCTACTTATATACACACACCTAGGGGCTTGATTTGGTAATTGGCCCCATATACCTATAGATACATATTGTATAAGTGTATATGTACTTGGGTTAGTCCAGAAAAATTTGCAATCAAACAACAACCCTTAAAATAGTCGAAAATCATGCCCTTTTTTGCTCTTTCTCCTATTGGTTCTGCCTTTGAGAATGCCTCTCCCCCTCCTAGCCGGAGTCCTTCCGGATGACAAGGTATCGCCTCGGAGTATGTGCCATGCATAGGTTGAAAAAATTGTGCTAATGCTTGGCCGATTAATGTGGCCCTAATTTATGCATACTCGGTCAATGCATGGAAAAATTAATGCTGTGCAAGAGAAGGGAATAAGCAAGATGCTTATTGGCATTCACAGTCGAGGTTTCCTATTTTCTTTGCAAGTAACAGCTGTAACTCTACTGCTCTTTGTTTAATTGTCTTTTTTACAAAAGGCAATCGCTTTGCCACTACTTGATATAGCCGTAGTTGTTTCTGTGGAGAGGAGTGGCTTGGCCGGAATTGCCGTGGACCGTATTTCCTTTGCTTTCCATTGGTAGCTTGTTTTTTCCGATTTTTGTAGGTTTTTTGCTACTTCCTTGGTTGCCACTGTTTTGTTGTTGATTGGCATCCACATAAGTCGGTTGTCCTTTTCCAAATGCAGTTGTCTGGCTTCCGTTGTTGCTTGTACTGAAGGGAGTTCCTTTTGCTTTTGTTTCGGTATCCAAATGCAAGTAACCTTTGGGTTATTGCTGAGCAGTTTCTTTGGGATCCATATCTGCTTTATGCCCTTGGTTTTTGGTTGAACTATGTGCTTCAGTTGAATTCGTTGGTTGCATTGTTGTTTGTCTGCCATGTCATTTCTATCCTTCCGCATCCATACTTGTTTCCCTTGTTTTGGTAACCTAGCTCTTTGCATTGCAGTCGGTGACTTCGTATGTATGTAGTTAGCATAGTTGTCTTTTACCTGTCTGTTGGCCTTGGGTATCATGTTGTTCTTTGGTGGCATTATTGCTTTTGGCTCTTTTTCCAGTGATTGCATGGCTGGCATCTGATTATTCCGGTATTGCTGAGCAAAGGCTATTACTTGTTGTTCTTGTGCATGCTGAATTTTGACTGCATTCGCATTCCAATCTATCTGCACATTGTACGCTTTTTGCCAAGGTTGTCCCAACATCATTGGGTGTTGTGTGCTTTTATCCTTGACTACATAAAATTTGTATGGTTAAATAGATTGATGTACTTGTACATGCAATATAGTCCAGCCAAATGTTTTCAACCAGTGTGATGTACTACTTTCTAGCACCACTTGAGGAGTAGGATAAAGTTGACCTATGGATTTGAGCTGTTGGTATAATCCGTAAGAGATCAAATTTGCTTGAGCTCTAGAATCAAGCAATGCCGTTGATTCAACTTGATTGCTACCCAGTTTGACTGCAATTATTGGTTCCATTGTGTCTTCATTCAACTTCGTTAGTCAAATGGCATTGATTCGCAATGGTGCTCCACTTTGTTGTTGTTGTCGTAGAAGTCTTCGTTTTCCAATGCGTTCTTTTGCTTCTTCTTCTCATGCTCTCTATTTTTCCTTCATTCGTTGTTTTCCTTGATGAATTTGTTGAAGCATATCCTGTGTAAGTGATAATTGATATTTCTTCAGTCGTCGACATCCACTAATCTAGTTCGGCATTTCTTCACCGGCTAATGTAGCAAGCTTGACAGCTCCACTTTGTGATAGATCACTAATCACAAAGGGTCCCATCCCTCTCTTTTTAAGTTTCTTGGCATGTTTCTTCAAAGTATAAACAAGTACATAATCACCTGTTTTGAACTCTTTAGTGTGCACATGCTTGTCAAAAAACTCTTTTTATCTTCTCATTTTAGCATATATTGAAGCTACAGCTCTCAAGCGGAGTTCATCTAGCTTTTCAAGCTCATCTATTCTTGAAGAGAGTTCATGCCCTGTCTATTCTAAGTGTTTCGCTACTCGTAGAGTTGGAATTAAAAACTGTATGGGTAGTATAACATTTAGGCCAAACACCATGTTGTACGGTGCTGTTCCTATAGATGTTTTGTAAGCTACCCTGTATGCCCATAGGGTTGAGTGTAGTTGTTGATCCCAATCTGTTCTTGACTCTGACACAATTTTAGTGAGAACCGTGCATAGTGTTTTATTTGTTGTCTCAGCTTGCCCATTTGCCTGTGGATGGTATGGAGCATATTTCCTATGTATGACCATGATTCCTCTAGTAGATATTCAATGACTTCATTAAGAAAATGTGTCCCACGATCACTGACAATTTCTATTGGTAAAGCGTATCGTACAAAAAAATTCTCATACAAAAATTGTGCAGTGGTCAGTGCATCTGCTTTTTGCGTTGCCTTGGCTTCCGCCCATTTTGTGAGATAGTCCGTAGCCACAATGATATTGATAGCCGTTTTTCGACTCTCCATAATTACCATAGTAAGTTACTCCACCCTACCAAATTCACCCAAACGCTATGGCTATCCCTACCATTTCACTGTATATAGGTGCGTGTGAGTTAGGGGACTTTTCCCATATCTCCTTACTGAAATAAAAAACCCTCAATTAGCTAAGCATTGGGCTAGTTGAGCCAAAAAAAAATAATAATAAGTATATTATGGCCCATTTGTGTGTAAATATTTCATTGTATATAGGGCCTAAATAAAAGATTTTTTCATAATTATTTTGGTATTTATTAAAATATTTCCACCTAGGTGTGTGTTATTTATGCTCTGTACATTGCCTCACCATTACCACAATTTTTCTTACCATTTTTCATACTCTTTATTCCATATAGAAATATTTTCATGTAAGCTTCTCTTATATTTGGTGTAACTCCACCCCAACAAAAATCCAAAAAAACTAGTTTTATTTATGTGTATATTTTTTCACTATTGTGATTTTTTCCTTCCTACATCTATTTTGTTTTTTTTCTAAAAAATTAGAACACCAAAAATATTTATCTTTTTATGGTAGCCTCATAATGAGAGAGATTTCTTTTGACCCCTTTATATTTTTTCCACTTATATTATTTATATTTGACATGTACATATTTTTTAGACCCCTCAATATTTGATTTTCTTAGTTGCACTATTCACTTATATCATGATCTCAACAATATCTTCAATTATAGACCTACCAAATAAGGTCAAGGGTAGGTGGCATGCATACATGCACTATGGAGGGCTCACTCTTGGAGGTATTCAAAAAAATCATCCAAAGAAGGACCCCACAAGGACCTTGTGCAGTGGAAAAAAACGGTCGGTTTTGCTAAATTTTTAAAGTTCACTTGCTCTCCGAATTTGAAAAGGTGATACAAACAAAAGTTGTAGCTCGTGGGCTGAACTTTTGCCTCAAATTTTTTCATATTTTTTTGAGCTACGAGCTGTGAGCTATGATTTTATTAGTGGACCCCAGTTTTCCCATGCTATGCAGCCACACTCTCTCTTCCACTTTATCATTTTCCTCTTTCACACACACTTCTCCACTCATCATCCCCACCTCTCTCACCACTCCTCTCTGCACCCTACTCACCTTCTCCTCAACCTTGAAGAATAAGAGAAACCATGGTGAACTCATACCTCCCACACACAATTCCATTCCAAAATTGACCACCTAGTCTCATTTTTCCTTCTCCAATTTACCCATATCTATCAAAAAAACCACAAAATTCAGCCTCTTCTCTTAAAAGATAGCATCATGGTGGTTGATTACTCAGCTTCAATTACCTTGTCTCTCAAGGAAGGTCAAGAGTGGAGAAAAAATGTACCGGCAAAGCTAGTGGACCGTCAACAAGCGTCAAAATTGGCCCTACTCAAGACACTTGGAGCATCAACCTTGTAAGAAATCCACCTTTTCTTACCTCTTAAGAGTTTTTCTTCCTTATTTGTATCCTACATGGATACTCCCATTGTAAATATCCAATTCCATTTGTAAATTAATACTAACTCTACTAACACTAACCCACTATGAAAAGTCCTATCACCTCCATTTCTCTCCTCTCTCTTTCCCCACCAACTTCTTGATAATTCCAAGCAAAAGAAATTAGAGAAATTGCTGAAAATCTAACCCAACCATGGTTAGAGGAGTAACCCTAGCCTTCAAAATTTCTATAAAAGGAGGGTGTAGCTAGCACAAAAAGGGGGGAGAAGAAAGAGCACTATGCTATAGCTTGAGAAGCCAAGCTCAACCTCTTGAGAAGGAGCTCTTGAGTGGAATCTCATTGGCATTAGGCATATGTATGTGTTGTATTAGGGGTGATTAGCAAGGGAACTCTATGCCATTGTAAGAGAGAGGGATCATTAAATTGAGAGTAGGAAATCTATCATTTCTCCTATTAGTGTAAGCCCAACATATGCTAAATCAAGGAGGGTGAATTTGGACTAAGCATGGATACCTTGTCTCACTTCCAACGTGAAGTCATGGACAATAATGATGTGTAAGTGTCTTGGTGTTTTATTTAAGTTCTTGATAGATTGTCTCCGGGTATTGTTATCAGTTTAGCCATAAATCCCACATGCTGTAAGAGGGCGACAGGGTGGAGAGGACTTCCCTGGCCTTAAGACAGTGATTGGGGTGGCTTTTTTCTTGTGATGTGTTGTGGTGTAATTTACTCAGGCTATGTTGAGCAAATACTAATCTCACTTTGATTGTTCATGACAGATTTGTAAGAAGGCATTAGTGCAACAAGCACCCCCTCCCCTTTTCTCTCTCTTTCTTAAATATATAGTTGTGTTTGCTTGATCATTGCCGATACGTTTCAAAGCAGCCCGAGCACTATCTCTCTCCCTCTCCCTCTCTCTCTCTCTCTCTCTCTCTCTCTCTCTCTCTCTCTCTCTCTCGTGTTTTAGTGTGTGAGAGTGTTCCATTGGTGTTAGGGTTAGTGTAAATTCCTTGCTTGTTTGTGGGTTGCTCTAACGATTCTCCTCTTTTGCATCCTAGTTCGCTCTTAAACTAGGTGGTGCCCCTTGTGTAGTTGGGATTTGGCTGTGGGTTTGTTGTTTTGGTTTGTGTTGTGTTGTGCCCCAGCCCCATTGAGCAGCACGGGAGCCTTGAAGGGTGTCTAGAGGTTGCTCTTCTTGTTGCCCGCCCCGGACCGCCTCAATATATTGGGTATGGGTGCGATATGCAGGGGGTGAGATAGGTCCCACAAAATCAATGCCCTATTTTGCAAATGATCTTGCTCCCATCATTGGCCGTAGTGGCATCTCATCTCTCTTTATCGGCACCTTGGTGCGCTGACATGCGTCACAACGCTTTACAAACTCTTCACCATCCATATGCAATGTAGGCCAGCAAATTCCTGTGGTTAAGAAAATTTTAGCCGTCTTATCGCCCAATAAATGGCCTCCACTTATTCCGCTATCTGCATGTTCTAGAATCAGCAGGTATTCGCTTTCACTTGCACAGATTCTAAGTTGATTGTCCTTTCCTCGCTTATAGAGTTGGTTCCCAATTAACTGAAAGTCACGAGCCTCTAGCTCTATAGCTCTTTTCTGTGCTCTTGTTATGTTCTCAGGAAACGTCCCGGTGGTTAAGAAATCAATGATATATTGACTCCATGCAGGTGCAATGTTTACCTGAAATAATGTCGCGTGATCCACTGGTCGTTTGGCACTACATATAGTACAATTGGTAACATAAGAATGGGTGTCCGCATACATAGTAGGTTAATAAACCCCTAACTGTTTCTGTCTTTGGTGTGTTTTCACTGTTGAACAATGAAATGCACAATCATGTACATGTGCTTCTTCAAGGTAGCACTCGAATTCTTCCGGATTTATACATAATTGTAGGATTTGGTCAGATCCTGGATGATACAGCTGTCCTGCTATCAACTGGAAGTTTTTTGTTTGTCGAATTGTTTGTTGTTGTTTTCTGTATTCCGTATTATCAAACCTACTTCCAAAGGAAAGAATGCTAACAATTTCCTGAGACCATTTGGGTATCATTTCAATATTGAAAAGATAAGCATCTAGTATGTCATCATCTACTCCTTCAGAAGCTTCCCCGTTGTGTATCCTTGAAAGATGATCCGCTCGTAGATGGGTTTTACCCTTTTTGACCACCACTGTGAAATCAAACTCTAGCAATATAATAAACCAGCGTACAATTCTCCCTGTATTGCATGGTTTATTTACCAAATACAAAAGAGCTTGATGATCTGTGAAGAACACAAATTTGTTTGCGAGCAAATAATGCCGAAATTTATTTACAGCATAAATCATTCCTAACCCTTCTCGTTAGGTATCATTTGGGTAACAATTTCCTGAGACCATTTGGGTATCATTTCAATATTGAAAAGATAAGCATCTAGTATGTCATCATCTACTCCTTCAGAAGCTTCCCCGTTGTGTATCCTTGAAAGATGATCCGCTCGTAGATGGGTTTTACCCTTTTTGACCACCACTGTGAAATCAAACTCTAGCAATATAATAAACCAGCGTACAATTCTCCCTGTATTGCATGGTTTATTTACCAAATACAAAAGAGCTTGATGATCTGTGAAGAACACAAATTTGTTTGCGAGCAAATAATGCCGAAATTTATTTACAACATAAATCATTCCTAACCCTTCTCGTTAGGTGGTTGTGTAGTTCTTTTCCGCACTGTTTAACTGTCGGCTTGCATAACAGACTGGAAAATCCATTGTTCCATCTCCAGGTTGAGCGAGAATACTTCCGATTGCATATGCAAAAGCATCAATGTGAACATGGAATATCTTTTCCCAATCTGGTGCTTTAAGAACAGGTGGTGATATAAGGTTTTCCTTCAGCCTTTGGAATGAAGTTTCACACTCCTCGGTCCAAACGAAATTGACTATCAAAGGATACAAAGTTTGTACGATGACCGCATACATGTATATGAATCTTCGATAATATCTGCAATGTGCCTTATCCTTTAATTCAGTTACGGTTGGGGTGTATCTTATACCGACTGGTCGTAATCCTGGTAGGGGTGGTTGTTGTCCCAACACCGTTTGTGGTCTTTCTACACCTACAGGTCCTGGTAGGTTTCCTGCTTGATACCTAGGCATTGGTGGAACTTGAGGAGAAGATACCGGAGCTTGGGGAGCATAAGGTCTCTCTCTCACATATCCCTTGTTATAATAACATTCCTCGGTCCCATGGTTTGTCCATTTTTTTTCAATAGCACACCACTTGGGCTGTTTAGCCTCGGATTTGGTGTACAAGTTAATCTTTTTTCGCACTTCATCTACAAGCAGCTTGGTTTACATCTACTTCTCCTTTCGCTGCTGTCTTAGAAGACTTGCTTCCACTTTGTTGTGAAGATGAATCGTCGTCAAGGTCCTTGAACTCCCCCTCTTTGTAGACCGCACAATTGTCCACAAGGTAAAGAGCCTCCTTGGTCAACTCATTCAAATTCATGCTCCTCTTCAAATGTAAGTCTTTCTGGAGATCCGCATTCCTTAGTCCTTGGATGAATATAAGCATAAGTCTGGATTGAGTTGGCAGTTCTTCCACAGGATAGAACTTAACATATCTTTTTAGTCTCAGGGCTACCTTTCGTACAGATTCCCCATCTTTCTTTTTGAATTTATGGATTTATGAGACGGTATTATGAGCTATCCCCCTTTGTGAGAATTCCTCGATAAATTCGTCAAACACTTCCTCCATAGACTCAAAGTCTCTATGCTCTACAGAGTCAAACCAAGTAGCAGCGTCATCCTCTAGGGTTAGTCCAAACCCTGCAAATTGGATAGGGAAGTCTAACACCTCTTCGGCTCTAACTACACACACAAAGGCTGCTACATGATCTCTTGGGTCTCTGTTTCTTGTGTATTTCTTGTTTACCCATTTTTGCACTTGAGAAGGTCTAATTCTACGATGGTCTACAAACCTCATCATTGGATCTCCTCGTCCTAATCGATATACCTCCTCAAGTCTTCTGTAGTAGGCTGGTTCCTCTCCCTGTGGTGCTCCTAAGCCATAATTTCTAACAGTTCTCGCCAGAGATGGTTCATCTCTTCGAACTCGTTTTATGGGTGGTCCTCCAGGCTCTTTTGACCCTTGAGTCTTTGGCTTACTCTCTCCTTGATACCTTGAATAGAGTGGTGGTTCTTGCAAATCCCTTAGCCCTTGTGCGGCTTGATAACCATCTCGGTTTCGGTCTTGTTCCAATGTTGTCGACTGTCGAAGCCATGCCTGCAATGATGGCTAGTTTGCTAGTTGGTTTTGGTAGTTGAATGCCTGTGGTCAGGTGGAATGTGAGGTGGCGTCATAATCTTCTGAAAAGGGATTCGTCGACTTTCTTGGGGTGTAGGTGGCTCTTGGCACTTCCTCAGGGGCATATGATGATGCTCCTAGACCTGTTGCCTTTTCTACCTCCTCTGGGAGAATACGTTGGTATTCTCGCCCGTATCTATCAACAAAAACTATACCCTTCCCCATAGCAATTTCATAAGAGAATAAGTAAAGAACCTTGTCTTTGCTTAATTCGCTTAAGTATTGTTCTTTGCTGCAAAAGTAAGCGACTATACCCTCACTCTCATGTTTGTAGATTCACACGTTCTCATTATAAGTTGAAACCCTGGATGTTTTCTTATCATACATAAAAATAGCTCTGGGCCGATCAATGTTTGGTGGCGGTTCTTGAGCTTCTGAAACCATTTTCCCTTTTGCCACGTTATCTCCATATCTGTTGTAATCTTCAGGGTTACTGACTATCAGATAGTGGTTCCCCTTTTTGTCTCAGAATCTATCTCCATCATCATAGACTCGGATTATTTCCAATCTCTGAGCCAGCCTCTCTTTGATACAAATGCACTTGCGTCCTCGATAGTTAGAATAGACTAGGGCTCCCCTTGAGTTTGTTCCCTTGAAGAAGATCACAGGGAGTTCGGAATCATTCAAAGGATTTAGGGAGGTGCTTCCTCCTGGCATTGTTCTGTCATAGGTGAAAACTCCTGGCTATTGACTACCCATCATGAAGAAAGATTTGTCTTACGAAGTGTCAGTATCACTACCTTCCTCAATAATCGGTGCTAGTGGATCTAGCCTTGCCTGAGTTACACTCTCCTCGGTGGACACTAAGCTACCTTGGTCACCTGCCACCTTCTGGTCTCTAAAAATGTATCTTCCTGATCTTAAATTCATCAAAATTATCAATGCAATTTATCACAAATCCAACCACTCACCTGACAACGGATCAGTCTGCGCACAACTTCTTGCTTTGCTGCTAAATATACCTGTACACAAGCGTTTAATTTTGGCAATCGAATCAAAGAATTTATCTGCTAGAGATTATCTTAGTAATGATTGGTATAACTAGAGAGTTAATCTCAACCACTACTGTATTTTGTATACTGCTAATGTTCTGGATTAGGTCTGCTATTCTGGAACTGTACTTCCCTCGAATGTTGGTCAATTTACGTGAAAAATTTTGAATTCAGTCTTTGCTCCGTCTAATGGACAAACAAGGTCCAAATTCACTTTTGAAAGAATTTCTGGAACCCTTGAGCCAAATTGAATCTCACTGTCTAAGCCTAGTCAAATTTTCTCTTCAGTAGGCCCCAATAGACATCCTACACGTAGGATGTCTCCTGCTTTGTTTTGCCTGGATTTTTGCACTATTGATTCCCCTTGATGTGCTGAGTCCACAACTGTTTTTACTTTTTGATTTGTACACCTATAAGCTGGTCAATGGCTTAGAAATCTGTCTTATCAACTCTAATTTGGACCAAAATTTACTAGGGGGCTTGCCTCAGGCTATACAACACCTTTCTATGCCCACTGTCAGTATCTAGCTTTAATTTCTTGCTTTAGATATCCTACGTATAGGATGTCTTTTTCATTAGAATGGCTTCAAATTCAAAACACATGCTCCCCTTGAGTTGCTGATCACTTTGGTATGCTCAAAATTAGGTTTGGAGTGTAAAATCACACAGAAGACATCCTATGCGTAGGATGTCTTTTTGGACTGTTTGACCTTAGACTTGACCCACAGCTTCCCCTTGATGTTAGTAACCCAGTGGTATGCTTAGATTTTGGTTTGGATTTCTTAAGTCCCCAATTTCAGCTGTTCTTGCCTTTTTCAGTCAAAAGTGCTAAAGTCTGCTTTGAACCCAATTTTCTCACCCAAATGGGATGAAACCCCTCTGTCACTCAATATATTATGCAAGTCATGCTCATGCAGCCATCATATGGTTTTGGTTTTAAAACAATGCTTTGGCACAATTTGGGTAGGATGTCTGGCAATTTCAGTCTACCTAGCCTTATCCTGTCAAAGATATGGTCAAATTTCTACTTTCCAGTTGAAAATAGGGTAAACCCCACCTTCTGAACACACTGGTCAACTCAAAATCCCAAAATTCCCACCAGATTAGCATGTAGACATCCTACACGTAGGCTGTCTCCTCGCTTGAAATTTTTTTAATTTTTTTTTCTGACATAAATGTTGCTAATGCTCTGCAGCTCTATCATAAACACTCACACTAACTTTTGGACTTCACTTAGGCTTTCAAATACACTTTTGCGTCTTTTACAAACTCGTGATGAATTTACCAAGCAAGTATACATGCATGAAGTGCTCTAGATCCTGAATCATGATGTCCTACTTACTCTACTGCTACTCATCATGTGAAATGGTGATAATGGTGTTTTGGTTGCTTTCTGGCCTCTCTGGACTCTCAAGCTCTCCTCTCACCGCTTCTACCACTCCAACTCCTACTCAAGAACTCAGCTAATGCCTAAAACTATCTTAGTCTACCTAAGCCGAAGGATCTAGGCCAGACACACACTTCCTAGACTCCCTCTAAGACCTAGAGAGTCCTCCACCCTCTGATCCTATCTAAATGTAAAACAAGACTCTTGGCAAGCCAAAAATCCCTATCCTCAAGGACTAGTCTCGGTCACCTACCTAAGGTTTTCGTCCCTGGCAGCCAGCGGCGCCAATGTTGGATGGATACGTTGCGACGGACGTCAGCACAGTGAGAACTAACCTAACAAGATTTGTCAGCTAAGGACGAAGCTCCACCCGCAGGCGCATGGAAGGAATCATAAGGTGTCAACCTACACTCGACCGACTCCTAACTAATTCCTATAAAGGTCTCTACCAATTGTCTAAGTCATAGCCTTCAAGAGTGCATAAGAGGAAACTTCCTACAACGCTGTCTAGAGCCAAACACCCATCAAACAATCTCGAAACACCATAGAACTTGAAGGAGACCCTACTAACACCAATAGGTTGCTCTCCCTAAGGTCTATGAACCAAAACCTCAATCCAAAACACCTGGTGCAAAATCATGTAGGATGTCTGGCCGAAATTTGCAGGTCTTCATTTTCAAAATCTAAAGTGCCTAATGTGTAGCTCTACTCAACGTGAACACATGGATATGTTGCAATGCAAAATCGGACAACTTATGCTCACCCAATCACCAGATGAAGCTCGTAGAGGAGCTCGCAAAACCGGACCGTACGCACGCAATGTAGGTATCGGCGCGTAGTTCTCGTCGGGGGCAATACGCTGCACTTCTCTGCACTCGATTCCGTCCATCGGTGCACACGTAGCGTCAAGATGAATCTCACACTCTCTCTCGTACACAGTACGCTCACTCACAGACTTCAAAAACTTGTTTTAAAAATGACAAAAGGTTTTTTCATTAAGGTCAAGAAGTGGTATATATACCTTACAATTCTCAAACCCTAAAGTTCCAAAATCAACCATGTACTTAATCCAACTAACAAAACTGGGATACAATCTGGAAACTTCTATAAGCCCCGATATTTACAAGGTGAAAAATCAGGTTTCCTCAATAAATGAATAATTACAAAAAATGATAATCTTCCGAGTAGTCAGTTTTTGTGGGGTGTGTCCAGCTTCTAACAAGGAGGAGATCCCACAAATTGTAGCGGTAAACATGTTAGGTGTAGCACATATACACTCGAACGATAAAAGAGAGGTAGACCTACCTAAGAGTAAAATTGATGATACCTCAGAGGATTCTGACTAACACTCCTCAGAAACGAAATCTTAAGGAGAGATTGATTCAGGGCTAGAGGAAATAACCAATGAATCAAGTCAAGAAACTAAACACTCAAGGCGTAGTACAATAGCCTATGGTGATTTGTCCAAGAGTGTAGAGGGTACAAGCAAAGACATATCAAGCGGGTCTGATTCAAACATAACCCAAAATTAATATTGCAACCTCAGCAAGAAAAGAAGATCATACAAGAGATGATGATATCGAGCAAATGTGCGTGCTAGAATAAATGAAAAGAGATCTACCATAGAATGGCTTAATTATATGGGAGAAGAGCTTAAAAAGACCCAATCAAGAGTTGAGGCTAAAGAGCGACAACAATGCATAAGATTCCAATGAGAGGCCAACCTTGGATTTACACATGCAGTCCACATTGAACCAGTGGATGATTGGTTGGACTATGACACACCTCTATGATACCCTATTGAGCTAAATAGCACCTATGGAAGAGTAATATATAACACATTATTGGATACAAGATCTCAACATAATTTGTTATCCTATGGAGTTTGGTGTCAGTTAGGAAAGCCATCTCTATCTGAGCGTATTATCCAAGTCAAGGGTGTCCACAAGAAAAAAACCACAATTTCTGGTATCTGGCACACTTCTGTTAGTTATGACAATGGGGTTATAGATCAATAATTTTTGGTCATGCGCCTGCTGGAATTATGGAGGGAAACATAAACCTTGAGCACATGTGGATGTTGGCAACCAAATGCACTATTGATTGGGGTACTGGTAGTGTCACGACGCGACCACCGACTCTTAGCCCTATCATTGAAGCAAATTCACCTATGTTGCAGACTCTAGCGAAGTTGCAGGATAGCCAAGATTCACAAACCAAAGTGGTTAAGTCGTCCTTGTCGGCTGCCCATGAGCCTAGCACTTCAACACTTGTAGTTGCATCAAGCATAATATTGCAAGTACTGAACCTGCACAACCTAAGAGTACATATCAATGGGTCCCCAAGGCCTTACTTCCAGATACCTCAACCCTTCCATCCATTTCAAAAAAAAAATCTCATGGAAAACCAAGAGCCCACTCTAGGAAAGTCAAGACCAAATCACGATGGATTCCGAAACGATTATTAGAAGCCCAAGGCTACTATAAAGGAAATGATCAAAATTGGGTGCCAAAACATAAATTGTGCTCTTACCTATCACATGACCCGTGTGATCCCAATCTTGTAGCTCCAAAAAAAATTGAAGATCGCGAAAAGGAAAAAATCACAGAACGCTACACACCCGCTTCAGAGCTAGTTTGGGTTCCAAGCCAAAACTAAATTGTTCCACCTAGCTCAAGAACACGGAAGTCAAATAAAGCTTCTTGCTCTTCATGTAGTTCCTATACAAAAATAGAAGCTTCGACACAACCTCCATCTACCATTGTACGTATCCATACAAACAAGCAAGAATTTGCACCTCCGGTTGTAAATTCACCACCTATAACAATGTTCCAAACAAAATCATGGGAGAGTATCTTACCACCCTTGCAACTAGATGAAATGCTTATGGCAGTCGAAAACTATTGGTCAAAGTCTTCACCCATAACAACTTGGAACAATTGGTTTCAAAAGGTGACAACATCATTTCACGTTTTGGCACCCAATTTTGATCATTTCCTTCATAGTAGCCTTGGGCTTCTAATAGTCGTTTTGGAATCCATCGTGATTTGGTCTTGACTTTCCTAGAGTGCGCTCTTGGTTTTCCATGAGAAGTTTTTCTTGAAATGGATGGAAGGGTTGAGGTATCTGGAAGTAAGGCCTTGGGGACCCATTGATATGTACTCTTAGGTTGTGCAGGTTCAGTACTTGCAATATTATTGCTTGCTGCTGCAACTACAAGTGTTGAAGTGCTAGGTTCATGGGCAGCCGACAAGGACAACTTAACCACTTTGGTTTGTGAATCTTGGCTATCCTGCAACTTTGCTAGAGTCTACAACATAGGTGAATTTGCTTCAATGATAGGGCTAAGAGTCGGTGGTCGCGTCGTGACACTACCAGTACCCCAATCAATAGTGCATTTGGTTGCCAACATCCACATGTGCTCAAGGTTTATGTTGCCACATGTGCTCAAGGTTAAAGATGCCCTCCATAATTCCAGCCGGTGCATGACCAAAAATTCTTCATCTATAACCCCATTGTCATAACTGACAGAAGTGTGCCAGATACCAAAAATTGTGGTTTTTTTCTTGTGGACACCCTTGACTTGGATAATACGCTCAGATAGAGATGGCTTTCCTAACTGACACCAAACTCCATAGGATAACAAATTATGTTGCGCTCCTGTATCCAATAATGTGTTATATATTACTCTTCCATAGGTGCTATTTAGCTCAATAGGGTATCATAGAGGTGTGTCATAGTCCAACCAATCACCCTCTGGATCAATGTGGAATGCATGTGTAAATCCAAGGTTGGCCTCTCGTTGGAATCTTATGCATTGTTGTCGCTCTTCAGCCTGAACTCTTGCTTGGGTCTTTTTAAGCTTTTCTCCCATATAATTAAGCCATTCTATGGTAGATCTCTTTTCATTTATTCTAGCACGCACATTTGCTCGATATCATCGTCTCTTGTATGATCTTCTTTTCTTGCTGAGGTTGCAATATTAATTTTGGGTTATGTTTGAATCAGACCCGCTTGATATGTCTTTGCTTGTACCCTCTTCACTCTTGGACAAATCACCATAGGCTATTGTACTACGCCTTGAGTGTTTAGTTTCTTGACTTGATTCATTGGTTATTTCCTCTAGCCCTGAATCAATCTCTCCTTAAGATTTCGTTTCTGAGGAGTGTTAGTCAGAATCCTCTGAGGTATCATCAATTTTACTCTTAGGTAGGTCTACCTCTCTTTTATCGTTCGAGTGTATATGTGCTACACCTAACATGTTTACCGCTACAATTTGTGGGATCTCCTCCTTGTTAGAAGCTGGACACACCCCACAAAAACTGACTACTCGGAAGATTATCATTTTTTGTAATTATTCATTTATTGAGGAAACCTGATTTTTCACCTTGTAAATATCGGGGCTTATAGAAGTTTCCAGATTGTATCCCAGTTTTGTTAGTTGGATTAAGTACATGGTTGATTTTGGAACTTTAGGGTTTGAGAATTGTAAGGTATATATACCACTTCTTGACCTTAATGAAAAAACCTTTTGTCATTTTTAAAACAAGTTTTTGAAGTCTGTGAGTGAGCGTACTGTGTACGAGAGAGAGTGTGAGATTCATCTTGACGCTACGTGTGCACCGATGGACGGAATCGAGTGCAGAGAAGTGCAGCGTATTGCCCCCGACGAGAACTACGCGCCGATACCTACATTCTGCACGTACGGTCCGGTTTTGCGAGCTCCTCTACAAGCTTCATCTGGTGATTGGGTGAGCATACGTTGTCCAATTTTGCATTGCAGCATATCCATGTGTTCACATTGAGTAGAGATACACATTAAGCACTTTAGATTTTGGAAACGAAGACCTGCAATTTCGGACAGACATCCTACGTGATTTTGCACTTGGTGTTTTGGATTGAGGTTTTGGTTCATAGACCTTAGGGAGAGCGACCTATTAGTGTTAGTAGGGTCTCCTTCAAGTTCTATGGTGTTTCGAGATTGTTTGATGGGTGTTCGGCTCTAGACAGCGTTGTAGGAAGTTTCCTCTTATGCACTCTTGAAGGCTGTGACTTAGACAATTGGTAGAGACCTCTGTAGGAATTAGTTAGGAGTCGGTCGAGTGTAGGTTGACACCTTATGCTTGCTTCCATGCGCCTGCGGGTCAAGCTTCGTCCTTAGCTGACAAATCTTGTTAGGTGAGTTCTCGCTGTGCTGACGTCCATCGCGGCGTATCCGTCCAACAGTCCCCCTCATTTACATCGTTAGCTCCATGTTTGGAGCGAGTGGCTCTATTTCTTTCAAGCGACTAAGCACACTTGGTCTGGATGGTGGGCCCATGGAATGCATGTCTTGGCTTGAGCCATCAAGATTAGGCATTGGGTAACCCTCCATGATGTCATAGTCAAAGGAAGAGTCACTAGACGCAATATGCGGGTCCTGAGTGGTACTACCTTGGGTCCCTGTCGAGGGCGTGGAACCTAAGGTAGGTGGGTATTGAGAATCTGCGTAAGTCAAAGTGCTCGCTAGTTGCTCGGTCTCTAACACACGACCAAAGCAAAGAGACATGTGCCTTTGGCACCCTACAAGCATCGGTGATTACCCTTGAAGGTTAACCACTTGCTTTTTTAGGCGCTTTGCATCCCGTTTCACTCGTTTTTTGCTGTTTTTTATGTTTTTCAATGATCGGTTTTGGATTAGAGTGTGTGTTAGCTTGAAACAAGCGTATCGCTCAGAGGGTTGTGGCGTGCTTTACAACACAGTGTTCTGTTACCCGAATTTCCATTGGTCCTAAAAAAGGGTTGATTTTTACTTACATGTGAGGCTAAAATAAGTAATTCTAAAGGGTGAATGAGGCCTCATCCTAAGCGTGGGCTTGGGCTTGGGCCTGGGAAATATTCCCGATCCCAATCCTACCTTTATTTTGTTTGTTTGGGATAAGATCACCGCGGCCACCTCGTGCGCGTGAGCACACACACACCTAACCTACCTTCCTCCAACTAACAGAGCTACTGTTATTTTCTTTGTTTGGGATAAGGTCGCCGCGGCCGTGCCGTGCACGTGAGCACACGCACACCTAACCTACCTTCCTACAACTAATAGAGCTATTGTTACACACTAACACAATACAATAGCAACTAATTAACTAGCAGATCTACTTACTATACCTTACAGAGCTAACGTTATAGATCTACTACCTTAATTCTAATACCTTAAGAACAAAAAACATTGTATATTGCAACACCTTATGAACAAAAATAGTACACTACAACAAAACAAAGGTCACAAATCCTTCTCAAAAAGACACACACCTTCTTTCTCTACCTTTCCTACATTTCATAATGCATCATAAAGTAGCGTAGAGTGCTATTTGAGCTTAGTGCAGGGCATTTCCACGACAGCGGTGCCAGAAATGTGCGCATCTATCGCACGTGTCAATGAAAGGGACTTGCCATACACTGTGTGCAAGACACAAATGGCTGCAAGCACACAACCACACTAATCTACCAAGCTCAAGAGAGCAAGGGTGTGTCACTCACTGCCCTACGCTTGCCTTTGTGGAGGATTCCTCACCGTGAAGAAGAGGGAGCTACCGACGTGCCTCGCTCAACCGCATCGCCGCCATCGTGCCTTTGTAATGCTCTCTCTCTCTCTCTCTCTCTCTCTCTCTCTCTCTCTCTCTCTCTCTCTCTCTCTCTCTCTCTCGCTCGCTCGCTCGCTCGCTCGTTGGCATACACACACACACAAGGAGAAGAAGAAGAATATGGAGATGGAGCAAGAGCACTTTTCAATTGCACAAATGAGAGAATGAGTGATTTTTAGGTTTAGGTGATTTTTATATGAGCTCGTCCATTCACACTTGGGCACCTATGCTTAGCTTATTAACCCTTGAATGTTCCAGTAAGAGTGTGCCTCTCATTGGCGATCACTTATACCCTTTTCCTATTGTACTGACAAGCCCGACCCCTGACTCAAAACAATGTAATGTCCGTGGATGTTTGTTGGGCCGACGCCTAAATGCCAAGGTCAACACCAAGCGATAGGTGGCGTTGGGCAGTCTTCAAGCCTCATATTTGCTCGGTGTTGATTTCCGTGTCGCACCAAGGTCAACACCAAGCGATAGGTGGCCTTGGGAAGTCCCCAAGCCTTCTATTGACTCAGTATTGACTCAACTACCTCTTGTAATGACTTTTACACCAAGGTCAACACCAAGCGATAGGGAGCGTTGGGCAATCCCCAAGCTTCCTATTCGCCCAATGCTGACTCCACTGTTTGACTTGTCGGTTAGCAGTCAAATTTGACACTTTGTAGTCTTCGAGCTGTTTCCTACTGTTTGAGAGCTTTCCTTCACTATTTTCTTGAAACCATCTAGGTACATTGTGTATAGACCTTGTCTATAAGCTGCTGATGGAGTCAGAATCCAATTCTGACAAGTGGCCAAAAACCTAGATTATTTACTTGGGACCCCCTTGACCCCTGCCAAACGGTCATCTAATGATGTGGAAGTGTTCTACTATCTAAGGACATTCTACAATTCAAGTCTTGTCCAATTTGGTTGAGCTGATAGACTGCTAGGGTCGTTTTTGTGTCGTAGTAATCCGTATACATATGGGATTAGGGTTTTTCTTGGGCCTAGATCTGCTACCCGACTGTATAGAGACGTTCTTTGATGAGTTTAGAACTTACCCCTCATGTCTCGTATTAAATAGCACTGAAAATGGGCAACTGTGGACTCCGAAAATCAGGCGCGAAGAAGGTACAGAGCTCTCTTCTCCAAGAGAGTGGAAATGAGGTGATTTTGGGCTACCTTGGATATCTATACTCGGACTTGCCAAACTATTTTTCCTCAGATTTCCCTGTTAGTCCTACTAGGCTGTGAAATCTATGTTAGACTTGAAAAAATTATCAATCAAACTCAGCTCTGCAAGAATTTGCAAAAACAGGCTTTGGCGGCCTAATTTACGCTTCCCGCTTCCGTTTGTCTTTTGATCAAAAAATTTTGTGCATGTCCATCTTGTTCTTCTAATCATCAATGTATCTTCAATTTCTCTATCTAAGCTCATTTGCTATCTATTTATTAATTTTTGACCCGTTTATTGAAAAAATCAAAGAAAATAATAAAATGCACGAAAAAGAAAATTGAAAAATCAACAAGTAAGAAAATCCATTGAAGAACACTATTTTATTAGTTTTTGGTGGATTTCTCCATTTTTACACTTATCGAGGAGATGTTATCAATTCAAATTCCCCTGTTGATGATTTTTAAGGGTATTATTAGGTAATTTTGCAAAAAACCACACGTTAACATCCAACTTTTTCTCCCTCTTCAAAAATTGCCATTAATTAATGAAGTTTCTTTCCACCCCTCCTAGATGGAGTACTCCAAGATGACTGTGTGCATGGGTTGAACAATGGTGTCTATACGTAGCCTTGATTGGTTCTACCATGCTTTGAAGGTCAATGCAATTCAAACCAATATGTGGTGCAAGAGTTGGGTCTTGAGTAGTTAACTCAATGGTTTCCATGATTGAGGTTTCTTATTGTTTTTTTCTAAATAGCAAATTTGTAATTTGTGTGCTCTTTAACTGATTGTATCATCTGGATGCTTTGGCACACTGATTTCCTGAGCTGTAGTAGATATCAATGATGACGGTTGCTGAGCTTTAGCTCTCCATTGGTACTTTGGTTTTCTATTGGTGAACTATTGTGGCTGACTTTTTTGATATTAAACTTTTCACTGATTCATTGGCTTTACAGTTTGTGGAGAAGATAAATGCTCCTTTGGTTTCCAAACCCATCTAGACTTCTAGTGCTAGTTTCTCTTCTGAATGATTTTTTTTTTTGAGTTGTCAGATGTGAAACTTCCTTCAGTATGATAGATGAGATTTTGGGCACCCAAATTTGAGATGGATTGTCCTTGATTTGTGCTTTTGATACCTGAATTTGTCTGACTCGTTGCATGCTGCTTGTAGCATTTTCTTGTCTAGAAGTTGACATAGATTGATTGTTCCCTAGTTTCTTTTGCGGTTGACCTCTTTTCCATTCCTCTTTGCTTGGTGCAATTGGAACTAAGAGTTGTCCTCCTTTAAGTGATAGCTTGAGTTGATTGATGTCACAATCTGATGCTACCTTGTATGTCCGCATCCATGAGATTCCAAGAATCATCATTTCATTCATATATTTATCTGGTATTCATACAAATTGATGTGGGCATGAAAATCCATCTACTATCACATTCAAGTTTACTACTCCCAATGTCGGTGTTGGGTTTTTGTTGCATCCTTTGATGGCAGGTATTTCCTTATGCTAAAGACTGATTCGTAGATTTCTTGTAAGTGGAAAAGCTGACTCCATTCATTCGAGCTTCAATATGCTATGAGTGTTCATTCATAACTTGATGCGAAGGTCAATTCTATCCAACCATCATCTGTTGACATTGCATCATTCTGTAATTCCCATAGTTTGTCATCTGGTTTCAAAGTGTTGATGGGAATAGGTGTATGTTGATTTTTGAAAGCATCTTTTCTCTTGAATACTCAAAGTCGAGCTTCCTCTTGAGATTCATCAATAACCTGCTATCCTTTAATCTTCCTCTACTTTGTTGCATGCATTTTCTCTAGCAAATCATTGATTATTTGCAAATGGTACTTCTTAGTAAGCGGCATCCACTAATCCAGTTAGCCATTGGTTCACCATCTAAAGTTGACAACTTAACTAATCCACTTGAAGATATGTCTTCAATGATAAACGGTCCATTTTCCTTTTTCTTGAATTTAGGAATGTGTTGCTTAAGGGAATAAACTAAAACTAGGTCCCCTTTTTTGAAGTTTTTTGTGACTATATGTGAATCAAAAATTGTTTTTGCTTTCATTTTTTTGCATAGATGTGAGCTACAGTTGTGAGCCCTTTCTCATCAAGCTTTTCTAAATCTTCAACCTCTATGACAATTCATGTCTAGTCCACTCAAGATCTTTAGCTACCCTTAGTGTGGTCAATAGAAATTCTATCGGTAGTATGACATCAAGACCATAAACAAGATTAAAGGGTGTAGAATTCAAAGTTGTCTTGAATGAAAGTCTATAAGCCCATAGAGTGGCATGTAGAGTCATTTCCTAATCATTTCGTATCTTGAAATAACCAGGTTACTGAGCTACGAATTTATTCGTGTGCTCAGCTTGTCCACTTGCTTGTGGATGATATGGAGCGGATTTGTTATGGATGACAATAAATTCATTGAGCAGATACTCAGTTATCTCATTGAGGAAATGAGTTCCCCTATCACTAACAATTTCTATTGGTAGTCCATATCTCATGAATACGTTCTCATACAAGAATGCAGCTGTGATTCTAGCATCATTCTTCCTGGTTGCCTTAGCCTCTTCCCATTTGGTCAAATAGTCTGTAGCTACAATGATAGAATGATATTGAGTTCTCTAAGTAGGTGGTAGTATTGGTCTTAAAGGCATGATGTCTTCCCTTGTTAACATTGTTGCTCGTTGGCATGCATCACACCTTTGAACATAGTCTTTGGAATCTGCAAAAAGTGTTGGCCACCATATGCGTGCCATTAAAATTTCTCTAGCTATGGTTTCACTAGAAAAGTGACCTCCAACTAATCCACCATGTGCTTGTTCCAGAGTGGGTATCATTTTCGCAGAGATGAAAATGTTGATCCTTTCCTCTCCGATACGATTGGTTTCCAGTAAGATCATATTCTCTTGCTTCAGTTTCAATAGCTCTTTGGCAGCGTTTACTCATATCCTTGGATATGTTCTACTTGATAAGTAAGTAACTAGAAAGTTACTCCACTTAGGAACGAATGATATTTGAAATAATATCACATGAGGTATGGGTGTTTGTTTCTGGCATTGAAGACAATCTTTCGCAAATGAGTGAACTTCACTTCTCATGGTTGGCCAAAATACTCCAAGTCTTATGATCCGTTGCATACTTTGGTCTTCCGCAAAGTGAAGTCCTACTATAGTAATGTGTGCTTGACTTAGATATAGGATTTTCTGCTCAAGATTAATACACAAAAGCAATATTCCATTTGGATTTATTTTGTATAGCCTTCCATCTAGTAATTGATACATAGCCGATTGCCCAATTAATTATGGGGTAATAAGAAGTGGTATTTGAGAGCCCACTTGAGCTATGGTCATCAATGAAACCATATTTTTTGACCAACATAGTATCATTTCCATGGAGAACAAATATACATCTGGTAGATCATCCTCTACCCCTTTTAAAGGTTCTCTTGAAATAATCCTTGATAAATGATCTGCTCTTTGGTGTGTGGTGCTTTTTTTTACAACAACAGTGAAATCAAATTCCAAAAGAATGATGAACCATCTCACTATCCTCCTTGTGTTGCACGGCTTGTTGACCAAGTAAAATAAAGCTTGGTGGTCCACAAAGAACACAAATTTGCTGGCTAATAGGTAATTTATATACTTTTTTACGGCATAGATCATCCCTAATCTTTCTCTTTTGGTCGTTATATATTTTTTTCTGCCACATTCAACCGTCTACTAGCATATGAAATGGAAAAATCACAACCAATACCAACGATTTCATTGTCAAGTATCATATGTACTTTCTCCCCAAATTCGAAGTCCATCCTGTAAGTAAAAAGATTACATTGTTAAATCCATAGTTATAGAAAAATACTCTTCAAACAAAAAATCATGCTACAACATGAAAAAGGTTTGCATAGGTTGGACAAGTGGTGAACCTTGAGACCAAATCCTCCTTGCTATATTAATGGAAGCAAGGTTGGACAAGTGGTGGACCTTGAAACCAAAGCCTCTTTGCTATATGAGAGCATAGGTTGGACAAGTGGTGGACCTAGTTGTAATACCCACTGCCACCTATCAACTACTATAGGACTATGCTTTCCAATGTCCAAGTATCCCTTGAGTCTTTCAAGGTTGAACACGTGGTGGACCTTGAAACAAAAATCCCCTTTCTATATCAAAGCATAGCTTGGACAAGTGGTGGACCTAGTTATAATGCCCAATATCCAAGGTGAAATACCTTAGGACTTTGCTACCTTGCTTGCCAATGTTTACGTAGCCCCTCATTTCTTTAATGGAAGTAAGGTTGGACAAGTGGTGGACCTTGAAACCAAAGCCTCTTTGCTATATTAGAGCATAGGTTGGACCTAGTTTTAATACCCACTGCCACCTATCAACTACTATAGGACTATGCTTTCCAATGTCCAAGTATCCCTTGAGTCTTTCAAGGTTGAACACGTGGTGGACCTTGAAACGAAAATCCCCTTTCTATATTAGAAAGGTTGAACACATGGTGGACCTTGAAACGAAAATCCCCTTTCTTTATCAGAGCATAGCTTGGACAAGTGGTGGACCTAGGTATAATGCCCAATATCCAAGGTGAAACACCTTAGGACCTTGCTACCTTGCATGCCAATGTTTACATAGCCCCTCATTTCTTTAATGGAAGCAAGGTTGGACAAGTGGTGGACCTTGAAAGCAAAGCCTCTTTGCTATATGAGAGCATAGGTTGGACCTAGTTGTAATACCCACTGCCACCTATCAACTACTATAGGACTATGCTTTCCAATGTCCAAGTATCCCTTGAGTCTTGCAAGGTTGAACACGTGGTGGACCTTGAAACCAAAATCCCCTTTCTATATCAGAGGATAGCTTGGACAAGTGGTGGACCTAGTTATAATGCCCCTCCTTTCTTTAATGGAAGAAAGGTTGGAAAAGTGGTGAATCTTGAAACCCAAACCCTTTGGCTATATATAGAGGATATCTTGGACAAGTGGTGGTCTTAGTTGTAGTATCCAATGTCCAAGGTCCAAGGTGAACTATGTAAAGACCTTACTTCCAAAAACAAAGTCGTACAAGTGGTTCTCCTTGAAACCAAAACCTCCTTAGTGTATTAGAACATAGCTTGGAGAAGTGGTGGACGTAGTTGTAATGGTGAATGTCCAAAGCAAACTATTATAGGACCTTGATTCCCAAATCAAGTTTGGACAAGTGGTGGATCTTGAAACCAAAACCCCCTTACTCTATTAGAGCATAGCTTAGATAAGTGGTGGACCTAGCTGCCATGGAAAATGTTCAATCTGAACTGCTGCAGGACCTTGCTATTAAATGTCTAAGTAGAGCTAGCTTATTTAATGGAATCAAGGTTGGGAAAGTGGTGCATCTTGAAACCAAAAGCCCTTTATTGTATTAGAGCATAGCTTGGACAAGTGAGGGACCTAGTTTTAATGTGTGATGTCCAAAGAAAAGTATTACAAGACCTTGCTTTCCTATATTTGAATTGGTCAAGTGGTTAAAACTAAGTATAAAACTTTGACCATTTTCTTCTCGAATTGCCAAAAAGCTAGTTTTAGACACCCCTAAATGAAAATGGTTTAGGGTGGCCTTAAACAATGTTTTTTCAAAGACTTGAACAAAAGGGTTGCCGAAGAGTAATGACAATTTATTGTGGCTTGAAGTGCCTGAGTATGTGAAAACAAGCCTAGGTTTTCCACGAGGCAAAAGGTGACATAATAAGAACATTGGAAACTTAGGATTGACCATGTGGCCTAAACTTTGGCAAGTGAAGTGGTGGCCAAGTTTTGTGGCACAGTGTGCACTTGGTCCTATATGTGTTGACCACTTGGCTAAATCTAGGACCATAAGGCCAAACCTTTGGCACCTTAAATATAGTATGGGACATAATCTAGAACTGCTATAGTAAATTAGTAGTATAGTTATTATGTTAATATTTGTATTATATTTAAGTATATGCTAATATAATTTATATTCAAAATTTCACTAATGAAGAATGTTCCCATTTAGCACTCCAGATGCGGGGTCTTACGGCAATGCCACAATGGGGTGACAAGGCAGCGCTTCCACGTGAGGTTTGGGGGTAGCGCTCTTGATGGGGATGTGGAATATAGCGCTCTCGATGGCGGGACTTGGAAGGTTGATTTTGGGATATTGTTCTGGGCGGGGTCCGGGGCAGCGAATTCCTAGTATAGAGTTACGCATGTTTTTCATATTTTCAACCATGATTTCTTTAATTTTGGCCGTGTGAATTGGTTAATTTTTTATATTGCTTTTGTTTTTTTTAATCCTATGATAAAACATGGACTTGTAGCATACGTGGCATTCTAATAAACCCTATCAAGATTAGGCGCACAGAGAGCGCACGAGCAACGCACACAGAGAAAGCAGGCGAGCAGCAAACACACAGAAAGCGCACACGGATCGCACACAGCTGGAGTATACGCGCGCGTAGAGGAGCAAGCTCGGTATCGTACACAACACACAGGTGGAGTGCATAGGATTGAAAGTTCGCGCACAAGATAAAGAAACAGCAGCGTACACAACGCTTTCCAGAAGGGCAGGATCGGGCAGTCTTCTCAGGAGACATTGCACACCTCACGAATAGAGAAAAAACAGGTATTTCTCTCTCTCTCACTCTCTGTCTTTCTTCATATAGAGAAGATGGTTCTCTGTAACTCTTCTTGCACACACACTCTCTCGTCAAAAGACAGAGATACATAGTTTAAAAGTATCCCCGCACACATACACATATTCCCACACATAACCACAGTGAAATCTGTTATCTTGCTGTCTCTCTCTTGAAAATACATGCACATATTTCCACACATCGTCTTCCTCACTTCCACATACATAACCACAATGAAATCTGTTATCTTGTTGTCTCTCTCTTGAAAATACGTGCACATATTCCCATACATCGTCTTCCTCTCTTCCACATACATAAACACAAAGAAATCTGTTATCTTTCTCTCTCCGCTCTCTAAAAAACAGGTATTTATCTCTCTCTCTCTCTCTCTCTCTCTATCTATCTCTGTATCTTGCTATCTCTCTCTTGAAAATACATGTTCATGTATGTGTGCGTCTGTGTTATCTATGTGTATGTATGTATATTTGTGTTATTTCATTGTAATACTCATACATAATGCAGATACACAATTACACTTAATTACGATATGCACACATAGTATATATACATACATAAATATCACAAATAAATAACACATTGTAATACTAGTAAAATTGAATAGAAGACTTACTTGCGTGATCTGTTAAAGTCGATTCTTGTAGCGAGTTCTGGATGTATGCTGAGCTGATTTTCCTCTAATCCATTTGTAGATATGATTGTAACTTCTGTTTCTCAAAAATAGTAGTGTTGTTTAGTGATACACCTAATGGACATAAATGGTTTAAACTAGGACATGTAGACCAAAAATACGTGTATTTCTTTGGATGAATATATACACTTTTTGGTGACCCTTACCACAAGTGGTGGACCTTGAGACCAGTGGACTATAAGGACCTCCAAACAATACCTTGTACACTCAATCCTTCTTGGTATCTAGGTTGGACAAGTGGTGGATCTTGTTCAAATTCTCTAACCACTCTCTCTAACATGGTGACATAATTTAGGTGTGATAAATTCATATCTATGCAAACTAATATCAGTTTAGGCTTGTTAATTTGAATTTGTTTGAATTTATGTACAATATAATGATTTGAGGTTTGCATATTTGAATTTAGGTGGTATAATGATATCTTTTTGTGGTAAACTTGAATTTAAAATCAATTTCGCGTGGAATATTTTAAATTTAAGTAGTAAAATTTAAATTTTTATAAAAAAGTTTGAATTTTAAAATTTGGGCGGGATATTTTAAAATTTAGGCGGGATATTTAAGATTTGGGAGGGATATTTTAAATTTAGGCGGAAAGGTTTTGAATTTATAGCGAGATCTCCATTACATAAGAGAGTATAGGTTGGACAAAAGGTGGACCTTCAAGCTAGAGCATCCATGCTACTGGACATGATAGGTAGGGAATCTAGTTGAATATTGTATGTATAATATATATGTAATAGATCTAGCTTGGACAAGTGGTGGCCCTTGGAACAAAACCCCATGTAAAACATATCATGCACATTCCAAGTGGTCCAAAAAAAATATCATTTAAGATATAGCCTTATAGGTTGGACAAGTGGTGGACCTTAACACCCAGATATTCTTCATATAATGACATAGAGTGGAAAACTGGTAATTCTTGAGACCAAACCATGCTACTAGCGATAATAGCTTGGACAAGTGGTGGACCTTGAAAGTAAACCCCCCATCTACGAAATATCGTGGGTTTAAGGTATTTCGATGGAGCCTAGCATCTTGGAGACATCGTGAATCTTGCTTCTCTTCATGTTTCAATGGAGCCTATCTTGGACAAATGGTGGAGCATCCTTCTCTCCATGTTTCAATGGACCCTAGCTTGGACAAGTGGTGGACCTTTGCTTCTCTCTATTATTCAATAGAGTTAGCTTGGACAAGTGGTGGACCTTGGAACCAAACCCCCATGTAAAACCTATCATGGTCACTCCAAGTGGTGAGAAAGAATAACCTTTAAGATATAGCCTTATAGGTTGGACAAGTGCTGGACCTTAACACCCTAATATTCTTAATATAATGACATAGAGTGAAAAAGTGGTGAATCTTGAAACAAAACCACTCATGCTACTAGCACTAATAGCTTGGACAAGTGGTGGACCTTGAACGTAAACCCCCCATGTTTCAATAGAGTTAGCTTCGACAAATGGTGGAGCATCCTTCTCTCCATGTTTCAATGGAGCCTAGCTTAGACAAGTGATGGACCTTTGCTTCTCTCTATGATTCAATAGAGTTAGCTTGGACAAGTGGTGGAACTTGGAACCAAAGCCCCATGTAAAACCTATCATGGTCACTCCAAGTGGTAATAAAGAATAACCTTTAAGATGTAGTCTTATACGTTGGACAAGTGGTGGACCTTAACACGTGCATATTCTTAATATAATGACATAGAGTGGAAAAGTGGTGAATCTTGAGACAAAACCACTCATGCTACTAGTGATAATAGCTTGGACAAGTGGTGGACCTTGAATGTAAACCCCTCATCTACGACATATCGTGGGTTTAATGTTTTTCCATGGAGCCTAGCATCTTGGAGACATGGTGCACCTTGCTTCTCCTCATGTTTCAATGAAGCCTACCTTGGACAAATGGTGGAGCATCCTTCTCTCCATGTTTCAATAGAGTTAGCTTGGACAAGTGGTGGACCTTTGCTTCTCTCTATGTTTCATTAGAGTTAGCTTGGACAAGTGGTGGACCTTGGAATCAAACCCCCATGTAAAACCTATCATGGTCACTCCAAGTAGTAAGAAAGAATAACCTTTAAGATGTAGCCTTATAGGTTGGATAAGTGGTGGACCTTAACACCCACATATTCTTAATAAAAGTGGTGAATCTTGAGACCAAACCACTCAGTCTATAACCAATAATAGCTTGGACAAGTGGTGGACCTTGAATGTAAACCCCTCATCTACGAAATATCGTGGGTTTAATGTATTTCGATGGAGCCTAGCATCTTGGAGACATGGTGGAGCTTGCTTCTCGTCATGTTTCAATGGAGCCTATCTTGGACAAAAGGTGGAGCATCCTTCTCTCCATGTTTCAATAGAGTTAGCTTGGACAAGTGGTGGACCTTGGAACCAAACCCCCATGTAAAACCTATCATGGTCACTCCAAGTGGTAATAAAGAATAACCTTTAAGATGTAGCCTTATAGGTTGGACAAGTGGTGGACCTTAACATGCGCATATTCTTAATATAATGACATAGACTGGAAAAGTGGTGAATCTTGAGACCAAACCACTCAGGCTACTACCAATAATAGCTTGGACAAGTGTGGACCTTGAATGTAAACCCCTCATCTACGTCATATCGTGGGTTTAATGTTTTTCGATGGAGCCTAGCATCTTGGAGACATGGTGCACCTTGCTTCTCCTCATGTTTCAATGGAGCCTACCTTGGACAAATGGTGGAGCATCCTTCTCTCCATGTTTCAATGGACCCTAGCTTAGACAAGTGGTGGACCTTTGCTTCTCTCTATGTTTCAATAGAGTTAGCTTGGACAAGTGGTGGACCTTGGAACCAAACCCCTATGTAAAACCTATCATGGTCACTCCAAGTAGTAAGAAATAATAACCTTTAAGATGTAGCCTTATAGGTTGGACAAGTGGTGGACCTTAACACCCACATATTCTTAATAAAAGTGGTGAATCTTGAGACCAAACCACTCAGGCTACTAGCAATAATAGCTTGGGCAAGTGGTGGACCTTGAATGTACACCCCTCATCTACGAAATATCGTGGGTTTAATGTATTTCGATGGAGCCTAGCATCTTGGAGACATGGTGCAGCTTGCTTCTCGTCATGGTTCAATGGAGCCTATCTTGGACAAATGGTGGAGCATGCTTCTCTCCATGTTTCAATGGACCCTAGCTTGGACAAGTGGTGGACCTTTGTTTCTCTCTATGTTTCAATAGAGTTAGCTTGGACAAGTGGTGGACCTTGGAACCAAACCCCCATGTAAAACCTATCATGGTCACTCCAAGTGGTAATAAAGAATAACCTTTAAGATGTAGCCTTATAGGTTGGACAAGTGGTGGACCTTAACACGCGCATGTTCTTAATATAATGACATAGAGTTGAAATGTGGTGAATCTTGACACCAAACCACTCAGGCTACTACCAATAGTAGCTTGGACAAGTGTTGGACCTTGAATGTAAACCCCTCATCTAGACATATCATGGGTTTAATGTTTTTCGATGGAGCCTAGCATCTTGGAGACATGGTGCACCTTGCTTCTCCTCATGTTTCAATGGAGCCTACCTTGGACAAATGGTGGAGCATCCTTCTCTCCATGTTTCAATGGACCCTAGCTTGGACAAGTGGTGGACCTTTGTTTCTCTCTATGTTTCAATAGAGTTAGCTTGGACAAGTGGTGGACCTTGGAACCAAACCCCCATGTAAAACCTATCATGGTCACTCCAAGTGGTAATAAAGAATAACCTTTAAGATGTAGCCTTATAGGTTGGACAAGTGGTGGACCTTAACACGCGCATGTTCTTAATATAATGACATAGAGTGGAAATGTGGTGAATCTTGACACCAAACCACTCAGGCTACTACCAATAGTAGCTTGGACAAGTGTTGGACCTTGAATGTAAACCCCTCATCTAGACATATCATGGGTTTAATGTTTTTCGATGGAGCCTAGCATCTTGGAGACATGGTGCACCTTGCTTCTCCTCATGTTTCAATGGAGCCTACCTTGGACAAATGGTGGAGCATCCTTCTCTCCATGTTTCAATGGACCCTAGCTTAGACAAGGGGTGGACCTTTGCTTCTCTCTATGTTTCAATAGAGTTAGCTTGGACAAGTGGTGGACCTTGGAACCAAACCCCCATGTAAAACCTATCATGGTCACTCCAAGTAGTAAGAAAGAATAACCTTTAAGATGTAGACTTATAGGTTGGACAAGTGGTGGACCTTAACACCCACATATTCTTAATAAAAGTGGTGAATCTTGAGACCAAACCAATCAGGCTACTAGCAATAAGAGCTTGGACAAGTGGTGGACCTTGAATGTAAACCCCTCATCTACGAAATATCGTGGGTTTAACGTATTTCAATGGAGCCTAGCATCTTGGAGACATGGTGCAGCTTGCTTCTCGTCATGTTTCAATGGAGCCTATCTTCGACAAATGGTGGAGCATCCTTCTCTCCATGTTTCAATGGACCCTAGCTTGGACAAGTGGTGGACCTTTGTTTCTCTCTATGTTTGAATAGAGTTAGCTTGGACAAGTGGTGGACCTTGGAACCAAACCCCCATGTAAAACCTATCATGGTCACTCCAAGTGGTAATAAAGAATAACCTTTAAGATGTAGCCTTATAGGTTGGAAAAGTGGTGGACCTTAACACGCCTATATTCTTAATATAATGACATAGAGTGGAAAAGTGGTGAATCTTGAGACCATACCACTCAAGCTACTACCAATAATAGCTTGGACAAGTGTTGGACCTTGACTGTAAACCCCTCATCTACGACATATCGTGGGTTTAATGTTTTTCCATGGAGCCTAGCATCTTGGAGACATGGTGCACCTTGCTTCTCCTCATGTTTCAATCGAGCCTACCTTGGACAAATGGTGGAGCATCCTTCTCTCCATGTTTCAATGGACCCTAGCTTATACAAGGGGTGGACCTTTGCTTCTCTCTATGTTTCAATAGCGTTAGCTTGGACAAGTGGTGGACCTTGGAACCAAACCCCCATGTAAAACCTATCATGGTCACTCCAAGTGGTAATAAAGAATAACCTTTAAGATGTAGCCTTATAGGTTGGACAAGTGGTGGACCTTAACACGCGCATGTTCTTAATATAATGACATAGAGTTGAAATGTGGTGAATCTTGACACCAAACCACTCAGGCTACTACCAATAGTAGCTTGGACAAGTGTTGGACCTTGAATGTAAACCCCTCATCTAGACATATCATGGGTTTAATGTTTTTCGATGGAGCCTAGCATCTTGGAGACATGGTGCACCTTGCTTCTCCTCATGTTTCAATGGAGCCTACCTTGGACAAATGGTGGAGCATCCTTCTCTCCATGTTTCAATGGACCCTAGCTTGGACAAGTGGTGGACCTTTGTTTCTCTCTATGTTTCAATAGAGTTAGCTTGGACAAGTGGTGGACCTTGGAACCAAACCCCCATGTAAAACCTATCATGGTCACTCCAAGTGGTAATAAAGAATAACCTTTAAGATGTAGCCTTATAGGTTGGACAAGTGGTGGACCTTAACACGCGCATGTTCTTAATATAATGACATAGAGTGGAAATGTGGTGAATCTTGAGACCAAACCACTCAGGCTACTACCAATAGTAGCTTGGACAAGTGTTGGACCTTGAATGTAAACCCCTCATCTAGACATATCATGGGTTTAATGTTTTTCGATGGAGCCTAGCATCTTGGAGACATGGTGCACCTTGCTTCTCCTCATGTTTCAATGGAGCCTACCTTGGACAAATGGTGGAGCATCCTTCTCTCCATGTTTCAATGGACCCTAGCTTAGACAAGGGGTGGACCTTTGCTTCTCTCTATGTTTCAATAGAGTTAGCTTGGACAAGTGGTGGACCTTGGAACCAAACCCCCATGTAAAACCTATCATGGTCACTCCAAGTAGTAAGAAAGAATAACCTTTAAGATGTAGCCTTATAGGTTGGACAAGTGGTGGACCTTAACACCCACATATTCTTAATAAAAGTGGTGAATCTTGAGACCAAACCAATCAGGCTACTAGAAATAATAGCTTGGACAAGTGGTGGACCTTGAATGTAAACCCCTCATCTACGAAATATCGTGGGTTTAACGTATTTCAATGGAGCCTAGCATCTTGGAGACATGGTGCAGCTTGCTTCTCGTCATGTTTCAATGGAGCCTATCTTCGACAAATGGTGGAGCATCCTTCTCTCCATGTTTCAATGGACCCTAGCTTGGACAAGTGGTGGACCTTTGTTTCTCTCTATGTTTCAATAGAGTTAGCTTGGACAAGTGGTGGACCTTGGAACCAAACCCCCATGTAAAACCTATCATGGTCACTCCAAGTGGTAATAAAGAATAACCTTTAAGATGTAGCCTTATAGGTTGGAAAAGTGGTGGACCTTAACACGCCTATATTCTTAATATAATGACATAGAGTGGAAAAGTGGTGAATCTTGAGACCAACCACTCAAGCTACTACCAATAATAGCTTGGACAAGTGTTGGACCTTGACTGTAAACCCCTCATCTACGACATATCGTGGGTTTAATGTTTTTCCATGGAGCCTAGCATCTTGGAGACATGGTGCACCTTGCTTCTCCTCATGTTTCAATCGAGCCTACCTTGGACAAATGGTGGAGCATCCTTCTCTCCATGTTTCAATGGACCCTAGCTTATACAAGGGGTGGACCTTTGCTTCTCTCTATGTTTCAATAGCGTTAGCTTGGACAAGTGGTGGACCTTGGAACCAAACCCCCATGTAAAACCTATCATGGTCACTCCAAGTAGTAAGAAAGAATAACCTTTAAGATGTAGCCTTATAGGTTGGACAAGTGTTGGACCTTAACACCCACATATTCTTAATAAAAGTGGTGAATCTTGAGACGAAACCAGTGAGGCTACTAGCAATAATAGCTTGGACAAGTGGTGGACCTTGAATGTAAACCCCTCATCTACGAAATATCGTGGGTTTAATGTATTTCGATGGAGCATAGCATCTTGGAGAAATGGCGCAGCTTTCTTCTCGTCATATTTCAATGGAGCCTATCTTGGACAAATGGTGGAGCATCCTTCTCCCCATCTTTCAATGGACCCTAGCTTGGACAAGTGGTAGACCTTTGTTTCTCTCTATGTTTCAATAGAGTTAGCTTGGACAAGTGGTGGACCTTGGAACCAAAACCCCATGTAAAACCTATCATGGTCACTCCAAGTGGTAATAAAGAATAACCTTTAAGATGTAGCCTTATAGGTTGGACAAGTGGTGGACCTTAACACGCCTATATTCTTAATATAATGACATAGAGTGGAAAAGTGGTGAATCTTGAGACCAAACCACTCAGGTTACTACCAATAATAGCTCGGACAAGTGTGGACCTTGAATGTAAACCCCTCATCTACGACATATCGTGGGTTTAATGTTTTTCGATGGAGCCTAGCATCTTGGAGACATGGTGCACCTTGCTTCTCCTCATGTTTCAATGGACCCTAGCTTCGACAAGGGGTGGACCTTTGCTTCTCTCTATGTTTCAATAGAGTTAGCTTGGACAAGTGGTGGACCTTGGAACCAAACCCCCATGTAAAACCGCTCATGGTCACTCCATGTAGTAAGAAAGAATAACCTTTAAGATGTAGCCTTATAGGTTGGACAAGTGGTGGACCTTAACACCCACATATTCTTACTAAAAGTGGTGAATCTTGAGATCAAACCACTCAGGCTATAACCAATAATAGCTTGGACAAGTGGTGGACCTTGAATTTTAACCCCTCATCTATGAAATATCGTGGGTTTAATGTATTTCGATGGAGCCTAGCATCTTGGAGACATGGTGGAGCTTGCTTCTCGTCATGTTTCAATGGAGCCTATCTTGGACAAATGGTGGAGCATCCTTCTCTCCATGTTTCAATAGAGTTAGCTTGGACAAGTGGTGGACCTTGGAACCAAACCCCCATGTAAAACCTATCATGGTCACTCCAAGTGGTAATAAAGAATAACGTTTAAGATGTAGCCTTATAGGTTGGACAAGTGGTGGACCTTAACACGCGCATATTGTTAATATTATGACATAGAGTGGAAAAGTGGTGAATCTTGAGACCAAACCACTCAGGCTACTACCAATAATAGCTTGGACATGTGTGGACCTTGAATGTAAACCCCTCATTTACGACATATCGTGGGTTTAATGTTTTTCGATGGTGCCTAGCATCTTGGAGACATGGTGCACCTTGCTTCTCCTCATGTTTCAATGGAGCCTACCTTGGACAAATGGTGGAGCATCCTTCTCTCCATGTTTGAATGGACCCTAGCTTAGACAAGGGGTGGACTTTTGCTTCTCTCTATGTTTCAATAGAGTTAGCTTGGACAAGTGGTGGACCTTGGAACCAAACCCCCATGTAAAACCTATCATGGTCACTCCAAGTAGTAAGAAATAATAACCTTTAAGATGTAGCCTTATAGGTTGGGCAAGTGGTGGACCTTAACACCCACATATTCTTAATAAAAGTGGTGAATCTTGAGACCAAACCACTCAGGCTACTAGCAATAATAGCTTGGACAAGTGGTGGACCTTGAATGTAAACCCCTCATCTACGAAATATCGTGGGTTTAATGTATTTCGATGGAGCCTAGCATTTTGGAGACATGGTGGAGCTTGCTTCTCATCATGTTTTAATGGAGCCTATCTTGGACAAATGGTGGAGCATCCTTCTCTCCATGTTTCAATAGAGTTAGCTTGGACAAGTGGTGGACCTTTGTTTCTCTCTATGTTTCAATAGAGTTAGGTTGGACAAGTGGTGGACCTTGGAACCAAACCCCCATGTAAAACCTATCATGGTCACTCCAAGTGGTAATAAAGAATAACCTTTAAGATGTAGCCTTATAGGTTTGACAAGTGGTGGACCTTAACACGCGCATATTTTTAATATAATGACATAGAGTGGAAAAGTGGTGAATCTTGAGACCAAACCACTCTGGCTACTACCAATAATAGCTTGGACAAGTGTTGGACCTTGAATGTAAACCCCTCATCTACGACATATCGTGGGTTTAATGTTTTTCGTTGGAGCCTAGCATCTTGGAGACATGGTGCACCTTGATTCTCCTCATGTTTCAATGGAGCCTACCTTGGACAAATGGTGGAGCATCCTTCTCTCCATGTTTCAATGGACCCTAGCTTAGACAAGGGGTGGACCTTTGCTTCTCTCTATGTTTCAATAGAGTTAGCTTGGACAAGTGGTGGACCTTGGAACCAAACCCCCATGTAAAACCTATCATGGTCACTCCAAGTAGTAAGAAAGAATAACCTTTAAGATGTAGCCTTATAGGTTGGACAAGTGGTGGACCTTAACACCCACATATTCTTAATAAAAGTGGTGAATCTTGAGACCAAACCACTCAGGCTACTAGTAATAATAGCTAGGGATAACCATTAAGATATAGTCTTTCAAGGGGTGAGAAAGAATAACCATTAAGATATAGTCTTGTAGGTTGGACAAGTGGTGGACCTTAACACCCAAATATTCTTAATATAATGACAGAGAGTGGAAAAGTGGTGAATCTTGAAAGCAAACCACTCATGCTACTAGCGATAATAGGTTGGAAAAATTTTTGATCTTGAATGTAAACTCCCCATGTACAAAATAACGTGGGTTTAAGGTATTTCGATGGAGGCTAGCATCTTTGAGACATGGTGCAGCTTGCTTCTCTTCGTGTTTCAATGGAGTCTATCTTGGACAAATGGTGGAGCATCCTTCTCTCCATGTTTCGATAGACCCTAGCTTAGACAAGTGGGGGACCTTTGCTTCTCTCTATGTTTCAATAGAGTTAGCTTGGACAAGTGGTGGACCTTGGAACCAAACCCCCATGTAAAACCTTTCATGGTCACTCCAAGTGGTCAGAAAGAATAACCATTAAGATATAGTCTTATAGGTTGGACAAGTGGTGGACCTTAACACCCAAATATTCTTAATATAATGACACAGAGTGAAAAAGTGGTGAATCTTGAGACCAAACCCCTCATGCTACTAGCGTTAATAGGTTGGACAACTGGTGGACCTTGAATGTAAACCTTCCATGTTTCAATAGAGTTAGCTTCGACAAATGGTGGAGCATCCTTCTCTCCATGTTTCAATGGAGCCTAGCTTGGACAAGTGGTGGACCTTTGCTTCTCTCTATGAGAAGAATAAAGTTAGCTTGGATAAGTGGTGGACCTTGGAACCAAACCCCTATGTAAAACATATCATGGACATTTCAAGTGGTGAGAAAGAATACCCTTTAAATTACACCCTTATAGGTTGGACAAGTGGTCGACCGTAACACCTAGATCTTCTTTATATAATGACATAGAGTGGAAAAGTGGTGAATCTTGAGACCAAACCACTCATGCTACTAGGGATAATAGCTTGGAAAAGTGACTGACCTTGACGTTAAACCCCACATGTAAACAATATCGTGGGTTTCAGGTATTTCAATGGATCCTACAATCTTGGAGACATGGTGCAACTTGCTTCTTTTCATGTTTCAATGAAGCCTATCTTCCACCAATGGGGGATCATCCTTCTCTAAATGTCTCAGTGGAGCCTAGCTTGGACAAGTGGTGGACCTTTGCTTCTCTCTATGTTTCCATAGAGTTAGCTTGGACAAGTGGTGGACCTTGAAACCAAACCCCCATGTAAAACATATCATGGTCATTCCAAGTGGTGAGAAATAATACCCTTTAAGATCTAGCCTTATAGGTTGGACAAGTGGTCGACCTTAAAACCTAGATCTTCATAATATAACGACATAGAGTGGAAAAGTGGTAAATCTTGAGACCAAACCACTCATGCTACTAAGAATAATAGGTTGGACAAGTGGTGGACCTTGAATGTAAACCCCCCATGTACGAAATATCATGGGTTTAAGGTATTTCAATGGAGCCTAGCATCTTGGAGACATGGTGCAGATTGCTTCTCTTCATGTTTCAATGGAGCCTATCTTGGACAAATGGTGGAGCATCCTTCTCTCCATGTTTCAATGGAGCCTAGCTTGGACAAGTGGTGGACCTTTGCTTCTCTCTATGTTTCAATAGAGTTAGCTTGGACAAGTGGTGGGCCTTGAAACCAAACTCCCATGTAAAACCTATCTTGGTAACTCCAAGTGGTGAGAAAGAATGAAGTTTAAGATATAGCCTTAGAGGTTGGACAAGTGGTGGACCTTAGCACCCAGATATTCTTAATAGAATGACATAAAGTGGAAAAATGGTGAATCTTGAGACCAAACCACTCATGCTACTAGAGATAATAGGTTGGACAAGTGGTGGGCCTTGAATGTAAACCCCCAATGTACAAAATATCATGGGTTTGAGGTATTTCAATGGAGCCTAGCATCTTGGAGAAATGGTGTAGCTTGCTTCTCTTCATGTTTCAATGGAGCCTATCTTGGACAAATGGTGGAGCATCCTTCTCTCCATGTTTCAATGGAGCCTAGCTTGGACAAGTGGTGGACCTTTGCTTCTCTCTATGTTTCAATAGAGTTAGCTTGGACAAGTGGTGGGCCTTGAAACCAAACTCCCATGTAAAACCTATCTTGGTAACTCCAAGTGGTGAGAAAGAATGAAGTTTAAGATATAGCCTTAGAGGTTGGACAAGTGGTGGACCTTAGCACCCAGATATTCTTAATAGAATGACATAGAGTGGAAAAGTGGTGAATCTTGAGACCAAACCACTCATGCTACTAGGGATTATAGGTTGGACAAGTGGTGGACCTCGAATGTAAACTCCCCATGTACAAAATATCGTGGATTTAAGGTATTTCAATGGATCTTAGCATCTTGAAAACATGGTGCAGCTTGCTTCTCTTCATGTTTCAATGGAGCCTATCTTGGACAAATGGTGGAGCATCCTTCTCTCCATGTTTCAATGGACCCTAGCTTAGACAAGTGGTGGACCTTTGCTTCTCTCTATGTTTCAATAGTGTTAGCTTGGACAAGTGGTGGAACTTGGAACCAAACCCCCATGTAAAACCTATCATGGTCATTCCAAGTGGTGAGAAAGAATACCCTTTAAGATATAGCCTTATAGGTTGGACAAGTGGTGGACCTTAACACCCAGATCTTCTTAATATAATGACATAGAGTGGAAAAGTGGTGAATCTTGACATCAAACCACTCATGCTACTAGTGATAATAGGATGGACAAGTGGTGGACCTTGAATGTAAACCTCCCATGTACGAAATATCATGGGTTTAAGATATTTCAATGGAGCCTAGCATTTTGGAGACATGGTGCAGCTTGCTTCTCTTCATGTTTTAATCAAACGTGGCTTGGACAAATGGTGGAGCATCCTTCTCTCCATGTTTCAAAGGAGCCTAGCTTGGACAAGTGGTGGACCTTTGATTCTCTCTATGTTTCAATAGAGTTAGCTTGGACAAGTGGTGGACCTTGGAACCATACCCCTATGTAAAACCCATCATGTGCATTCCAAGTGGTGGTAAATAATACCATTTAAGATATAGCCTTATAGCTTGGATAAGTGGTGGACCTTAACACCCAGATCTTCTTAATATAATGACATAGAGTGGAAAAGTGGTGAATCTTGAGACCAAACCACTCATGCTACTAGGGATAATAGGTTGGACAAGTGGTGGACCTTGAATTTAAACCCCACATATACAAAATATCATGGGTTTAAGGTATTTCAATGGAGCCTAGTATCTCAAAGACATGGTGCATCTTGCTTCTCTTCATGTTTCAATGGAGCCTATTTTGGACAAATGGTGGAGCATCCTTCTCTCCATGTTTCAATGGACCCTAGATTGGACAAGTGGTGGACCTTTGCTTCTCTCTATGTTTCAATATAGTTCACCTATATTAGACAATTAGTAGACCTCAAATCTCTCCATGTTGTCTAGAGCTGAGCTTGGACAAGTGGTGGACCTTACTTCTCCCTTCCCTTAGTTTACTAGCTTAAATGATCACTATGTATACTTGCTTAGATCTAGCTTGAACAAGTGGTGGAACTTGTATTCACACAAACTTAATCCATTACAAAAAAGTATAAGTTAAAATAACATTTGGTTTTTTTTGTTTCAGGAAAGATGGCTCCAAAAAAACAGGTTGCAAGGGTTGCTGTCTCAGTTGACTATACTTGCAATGATCTTAGGAAATGGTATTTGGACATACATGGTATAGAGGGTGCACAATTTCATAAGGTGCATCTATTTATTGTCAAAAAGGAGAATGATAGCTTGTTTGAAGATGTTGGACAAGTTGTGGAAGCATCTGTCTCTGTAGTTGATAGTCATCCAGAGGTGGAATGCATTGACATTCTAGTTCCAATGAATCTAGAATTTCAACTATCTCCAGGAGCATATGCATTGGAGCGCATGTCTAGAAACAAAGAAGAGACAATGTTTTCTCAAGGATGGAAGTTTGCACAATCAAATCCAAATATCACAGCAGATCAACTTCAAAGCTCCATCATTGCCACACTACAACGAAAAAAGGTGAAAGCTTCACGACCACCATCCACAAAGAAGCAAGCAAAAGTGCAGAAAGTAGAAGCTAAGCGAACTAGTTCCATTTTGGATGTAGACAAGGCATCTTTGGCATCCTCATCAACAGAGGGTTCAATGTCAAAGATGAGAATTGTGGATCCAGATGTTTTAGAAGCTGAGGCCATGAAAGGACAAGAAAAAGATACAGGTGGAATGAATAAGTACATAAATTATTTTCCTTTCCAATATAGGGAATTTGATATCCCTATTCAAAATTGTTGGCTTGCTCCTGATCACTATAATGCACGTATTATGGATAAAAAACATGCTGAAAGTGTGTTATTTGGATTTTCACGGAGTACGACCAAGCCTGCAGCATGTGCATATTTGATGCCTGTTCGAAATGCAAAATCAAAGAAGGGAACTCCTTTGGCAGTAGAAGAGGTAGAGGAGCAAAAAATTAAAGATTATCATTATTGGATTCTTGATGGGCAGCATTCAATCTATGCTGCAAAATTTTTGCTTCACAATGAACAAAACAACAAAGAGATCTTTGAAAGACTGATTAGCGTGTATAAATTTAGAAAGGCTCCCATTGTTGTGAATGCTCCTCCATTTGTTGCAACTGCTATATCTTCCATTGCAAATGAGGAGGCTCAGGCATTGTATGTCAAGCAACCTTACAGCCAAATATTGAGACATTTACGGAGTCAATGGATCTTCTCAGGACGACCACCAAAGGCAGCAAGTGGAATTGCAGAGGGGCATGCATCTCGTGCCGGATGGGATGTAAGTTATTTTCTTTGTCTTTTTTATAGTGTTTAATTAACAAATCTTGCTCAATAGTTTAATTATTTCTCTATTTATTTTTAGGCTTTTCTTCGATTGGCAAGAATGAGTGCAGCAGCAAGTTGGATTGCTAAACAGGCACACATGGTCACGTACTCTGATTTAATTTATGATTGCTGGATAAAAATCATTGAAAAGCTAGAAGAGGAGAATAAGAAACCCCCAACAACTGTATTTAGATACCTTTGTGGCCTTGAGGAATCAGAGGTAAAGACTATTCAAGAAGAGATTAGAGATGAGAAGATTTTACTGTCAAAGAGTGCAAAGGATGGTGATGCAACTGACATGTATGATCGAATCAAGCAGTTGAAGCAAGACAAATTGATTCAAGATGCACTTCTTGAAGGCTTCAACAATTTGAATGAGTCTTCACCATGTAAAGACTGGGAGGAGGTGGTCAAAATGTATAACATCAATGATGTTGTTTATAAAACAATTTTAATGCTATGCGAGGAATGGATCAGATCTAGTTTGACGCGTGGAACAAAGAAAATGGCTTTTCCAGATGGAGCAATAAAATACATGCAATGGGCAATTCACCTTCAAAAGGAGAAAACTGAGCCTAGATATTTGCCATGGTCAATCTATGTGGTGAGCCTACAAATGGAAGGCAATCTCTATTTGATGTGCCACTTCAATAATAAAGTGCCTATTGGCTTATGTGTTTTAGATATGACAAAAAATGTTGGAGGCAATTTGAAGTGGAGTGAGGAGACATTTAACAATGCTTTGGATGGGATCTTGGCTATTGCTGGAGGGTCAACAGATCCTGGATTTTTCTTTCTTGCATTTGTGGATTTCACTAACTTCACAAAATTGCAATGTGCCTTTCACGCCATGGGAGATAATCTGAGCTACCATTGTTGTGGTGCATTGCATCGCTTTCCATCAGCTCCTTGCAAAGGAGCAATTCAATTCCTAATAGTTATTGCCTTCTTGGGACAAGGCAATGCATTTGAAGACCTGAGAAGAAGATCAGAGGAACATCCCATGCCAATTGATTGTTCTCTTCTTCAAGTAGCAGATAACGATATGTCAGATTTGCAATATTTGGAGGCCAAAAAAAGAGCTTTGGTCAAGCACTACATTCGTACATATTGTTTTGAAGACCGCAAGCTTGTTGATGTTTTTGGTGATGGCTCCTTGGTTGCACAAGAAGGAATACAACAGAAAAAAGAAGTTCTCTGCTTAATTGATAGTGTGGAGGAGGCAAAAAGCGTGGAGACCATGCTGCTAGACTTTGTTAAGTCTCATGAAGATATAGAAAAATGGGATGGACTTCAAAAATCCACTTCGCAATCAGGCGACATTGTGCCTGTTACAGAGGAGTGCTCTCCACAAAGAGAAAAATAACAACAACAACACCATCCTCTGTCAATGGAGGACTTTTTGGAAATGGAGACACGTATGTTTTGAGTTTCTTGTGCATGTTAGTGTTTCTTGTTACTGATTTGATACTCTTAATGTTAGATTTTGCTTTATATAGTATTGATTGAGTTTGTATTTTTTATCTCAAGCATTCAAGGTTTGAATGTAAATAGTAAATTACTTGAGTTTTTGAATGGTGGATCTGTAGACTAAAACTATAACATTTAATACTCACAAAGACTTAATTACTTAAGAGCTTGAACTCAATAAGTTTTGGACCTTTTATCAATACCCCCTTGATATGATAAATTAGATCGTAGCATGGTTAAATGGTGATGCTTCATAAATTGAACCTAGCTTAGACAGGTGCTGGAGCCTAAATTTAAACTAACCTTGCTAGAAGGGAGCTTATGTTTGGACTTTGAGAACTAGCATAAGTAATCAATTAGAGCATAGATTAGACATGTGGTGGTGGCCGGCCTTAGAGACCAAAATCTTAATGAGCTTGGAAAGGTATTTAAGTACTGCAATTTACTTAGTTTTAGTACTCATTAAAGGCATAGCTTGACAAAAGGTGGACCTTACATGGATCCTAATTTCAAGAGGTGTGGTAGACCTTCAAAACAAGCTCATATAGCTTGGACATGTGGTAGACCTTGCATGAAGACTAGTTTAGACAAGTGTGGTACACCTTGTAACCAACACCCATTTGTTATATTAGCTTGGACAAGTGGTGGACCTTGCTTTTATGTTTCAATGGAGCATATTTTGGACAGGTGGTAGACCTTGTTTCTCTCCATGCTTCAATGGAGAGAAACTTTAGCTTGGACAAGTGGTGGACCTTGTTTTTATGTTTTAAAGGAGCATATTTCGGACAAGTGGTAGACATTGTTTCTCTCCATGGTTCAATGGAACCCACCTTAGACAAGTGAAGTACCTTGAAACCAAACCCCCATAATACAACCTACTAAATAGGTTGGAAAATTGGTGGGATATGAAATCATCCATGATAGAGCATAGTATAGGTGAAAACTTAGTGGTCCTTATATCAATTACTCATGCATAGCTTGGACAAGTGGTGGACCTTGATTCTCTCTATGTTTCAATGGATCCTATCTTGGACTAGAGATATATCTTACTTAGTTCCATGCTTCAATGGATTGTAGCTTGGATAAGGAGTGGAACTTCAAACAAAACTCCACAGCATAGCATATATTAACAATTCATGGGTTTTATAGAGATTGTCTTGCCTATTTTGGAGAGTTGGTACACCTTTATTCTCCATTCTTCAATGGATCTGAGGTTGGACAAGCAGAGCTGGAGAAGTGGTCAACCTTAAAATGAAACCTCCCATGCTACAACCCATCATAGATCGTATATGTAGTGGACCTTGAAACTCTTTTATGTCCCTAGCTTAGAGAAGCATTGCACTCTTGATTATATCCATACATGAAGGCAAGGTTGGACAAGTGGTGGACCTTCAAACCAGAATCTCTATGCAATAATAGGCAAGTGGTGGAGCTTGTTTTCTCCATGTTCCAATGGAGCCTAGCTTAGACAAACAATGGAGCTTGATTCTCTCCATGTTTCAATGGATCCTAGCTTAGAAAAGTGGTGGAGCTTTGCTTCTCTCCATGTTCCAATGGACCATAGCTTAGAAAAGTGGTAGACCTTGAAAAACACCCCCCGTATACAACATATTATGGGGTTTTCATGTTTCAATGCCTCCTAGCTTGGACAAATGGTAGAGCTTGCTTCTCTTTATGTTTCAATGGATCCAATCTTAGCCAAGGGGTGGACCTTGAAACAAGAATCCCCCCCCCCCATGTACAACGTATTATGGGTTTTGAAAGCACTGGGAGAAAATAATAGCTTTGATAAGTGGTGGACCTTGCTTCTCTCCATGCTTCAATGGAGCCGAGGTTGGACACGTGTTGGAGAGAAGATGGTTGCCCATGAAATAAGACCATGCATGCTATAATCAATCATATGTTGTACACATGGTGGACCTTGCAATTGTTTTATATGCCTAACTTGGACAAGTGGAGGACCCTTGATTACCTCCAGATATCAACAACAAGCCAAGTTTGGACAAGTGTAGTACCACCAAACAAGAATCTATATGCTACAATAGAGTATAGGTAGGACACGCGATGAACCTTGATATCAAACCATCCATGCAACTAGAGATGATAGGTTTCATAGGCCAGGTTGCATCCAATTCTTGAAGACTATTTTACAGAGGTTTAATGTTGCAATTTGGTCGACAGCTACTAGGAATAATGTGTATCAAATCCTTGCAGCACTAAAAAACTTAGCTGAGGATACATTGCCTTTCTTTGCAATTTGGTCGCAAGATGTTTGCTACACCGCTCAAACTCAAAAATTGTTTAGACCCGACAATCCAAACGTTGAGGCAATGTTCAAGCCTCTAGCCAAAATTGCCATGGGGTTTGAGTGTGATCCACAAAGAACAGTGCTTATTGATGACTCTCCTTACAAGGGATGTATTTCACCAGCAAACAATTGCATTTTTCCACCACAATTTGATGCTGAGAAGATGGTTGACAATATGCTCTTGGAGGAGCTACTGCCATACTTGATTCAGCTTGATGAGAGAAGGGATGTGCGTGATTTAATTGCTTCTAATCGTTATGGACAACCTATAGTGACAAATGATAGTGAATACAAACAAATCATGGAGTATTGGAAGCAGAAAAATGATGTTTGGTCAGCTAAGGTGTTCTTTACAAGAAGAATACCACCTGCAAAAGGTGACAGAGATGAAACTATCATTGAAGATGCAAGTGACACAAGCCACCGCAATGAAATGAGAAGAGCCCAAATACAAGAGATCTTGGCAAAGGAGCGTACACCCATTGAAAGCATGAAGGCATCACAATTGACCACTTTAGCTAGGCAATTGGGTTGTAACACAAAAGGAGTTTTGAAGGCAACCACAGCAAAGGCTTATATAAATAAGGTGAAAGTTGAGAACAATCTTCTAAGGCTGGATAGAAAGCAACCCTAAGGTACTAGTGACATGTCATATATTCTTGATACACATGCTTGAACACTCATGTGCATGGTATCTAACAAATCTTTCTTTTTATTCCTTCCTGCAGGATCTTACAAAGGATACTACTAGATGGAGCTCAATCAATAGAGATTTTGATATTTTTGCTCAAAATAATGAGGCAGTCACCTACATTTTTTGTTTATCAATTTCTTGAGAGACTTTCTTTTAGTTTGTAATCATCAAATGAAATGAAAAGTATCCTTCTTATTAAGATTTTTGATCTTTTTCTTGTTCAAACCTTTCAATTGTGATTTATAGTTTTGTAAGCATGAGATTGTGCTTTTTTAGTTTGAAAAAAACTGTCAAAGATCCAAGTCTTTTTGGCTTTACTTAAGTTATTAATTGTGAAAGATCCAAGTCTTTTTGCTTTACTTAAGTTATTGATTGCCTATATAATAGTCCTTAAAACAATATCGGATGGCTTTCTTGCTCCCATGTCTCACATTGGTCTTTAGGTAAGACAAGTGGTGACCTTGAAAGTATGGTCTCATATCTCGATCAAGTGAAGAGACATGAAGCTTAAATATCACTACTATGTATCTAGTGTTAAACTCCATCGAGACAAAGACTAGATAGCCAAATTGCAGTCGAGTTTAAGTGAAAAATCCATTTGAGCTAAGGTAAAACTTATAGTGCCTCATTTTTCTAGGATTCTACCCCATCAAGGAAGTTAGAATCTAGCACAAACCAATTAAGACTCTTTTGGAGCCTAGATAGGACAATTCGTGGAACTTATGAAACTTATTATTGAGTTAGAGTCTAGTTTAGATAAGCAAAAGATCTTCAAACTAGCACTTGACTTTCTTACTATTCAATATTCAAAGTCCCTTGAGGCTAACAAATTACATACCCACTTTTAACCTAACTAATGAGTAATTATATAGATCTAAGCAAGTATATATAATGAGTCTTCAAACTAATAATCCAAGGGAAGAGAGTAGCAAGGTCCACTACTTGTCCAAGCTCAGCTCTAGACAACATAGAAAGATGCTAGTTCTACTAATTGTCTAATTATAGGCATGGAGAAATGATAGAAGGTTGACCACTTGTCCAACCTATCATCTCTAGTAAGATGGGAGGTTTGGCCTTAAGATTCACCATGTAACCAACCTATACATCATTGTATTATGAAGAGTAAAAAAGCAAAGCTCCACCACTTGTCCAAGCTAGTTCTAAAATCCACATGGAGATAAGCAAGCTCCACCATTTGTCGAATCTCTCTTCCATTAAAATATGAAAAAACTCAGCTATGTTGTACAGGGGGACTTTTTTCCAAGGTCCACCACTTGTCCAAGCTAGGATCCCTAGTAGCACGAGTGGTTTGGTCTCAAGATACACCACTTGTACACTCTATGTCATTATATTAAGAAGAACTATGTATTAAGGTCCACCACTTGTCCAACCTATAAGGTTATATCTTAAATGGTATCCTTTCTCACCACTTGAAATGCCCATGATATGTTTTACACGGGGGTTTCATTCCAAGGTCCACCACTTGTCCAAGATAACTCTATTCAAACATAGAGAGAAGCAAAGGTCCACCACTTGTCCAAGCTAACTCTATTCAAACATAGAGAGAAGCAAAGGTTCACCACTTGTCAAAGCTAGGCTCCGTTGAAGTATGGAGAGAAGTAACCTCCATCATTTTTCCAAGATAGGTGCCATTCAAACATGGAAAGAATCAAGATCTACCATGTCTCCGAGATTCTAGGCTCCATTGAAACACCCTAAAACCATGATATTTTGTACATGGGGTGTTTACATTCAAGGTCTACCACTTCTCTAACGTATTATACCTAGTAGCATGAGTGATTTGGTCTTAAGATTCACCACTTATCCACTCTATGTCATTATATTAAGAATAACTGGGTGTTAAGGTCCACCACTTGTCCAACCTATAAGGGTATATCTTAAATGGTATCCTTCACCACTTGTCAAGGTCCATCACCACTTTTCCAACCTATAAGGTTATATCTTGAATGATATTTTTCCTCATCACTTGTAATGTCTATGCTATGTTTTACAAAGGGGTTTTGTTCCAAGACCCACCACTTGTCCAAGCTAACTCCATTAAAGCATAGAGAGAATCAAAGGTCCACCACTTGTCGAAGATAGGCTCCATTGAAACATGGAGAGAAGGATGATCCACCATTTCTCCAAGATAGGTTCCATTGAAACATTGAGAGAAGCAATCTCCACCATGTCTCCAAGCTAGGCTCCATTGAAATACTCTAAACCCATAATTTTGTACATGAGGGGTTTACATTCAAGGTCCACCACTTGTCCAACCTATTATCCCTAGTAGCAAGAGTGGTTTGGTCTCAAGATTCACCACTTGTACACTCTATGTCATTATATTAAGAAGAAATATGTGTTAAGGTCCACCACTTGTCCAGCCTATAAGGTTATATTTTAAATAGTATCCTTTCTCACCACTTGAAATGCCCATGATATGTTTTACATGGGGGTTTCATTCCAAGGTCCACCACTTGTCCAAGCTAACTCTATTAAAACATATAAAGAAAGAAAGGTCCACCACTTGTCCAAGCTAGGCTCATTGAAACATGGAGAGAAGGAACCTCCACTGTTTCTCCTAGATAGGCTCCATTGAAACATGGAGAGAAATAAGCTCCACCATGTCTCCAAGTTGCTAGGCTCCATTGAAATACCCAATACCCATAATTTTTTGTACATGGGGGGTTTACATTCAAGGTTCACCACTTGTCCAACCTATTATCCCTAGTAGGTTTGGTCTCATGATTCACCACTTGTCCACTCTATGTCATTATATTAAGAGGAATTAGGTGTTAAGGTCCACCACTTGTCCAACCTATAATGTTATAGCTTGAATGGTATTTTTTCTCACCACTTGTAATGCCCATGACATGATTTACATGGGGGTTTTGTTCCAAGGTACACCACTTGTCCAAGATAAATCTATTGAAACATAGAGAGAAACAAAGGTCCACAACTTTTCCAAGCTAGGCTACATTGAAACATGGACCTTAATACCAAATTATTTCTAGTAGCATGAGTGATATTTTGTACATGGGGCGTTTACATTCAAGGTCCACCACTTGTCCAACCTATTTCCCAAGTAGGTTTGATCCCAATTTCACCACTTATCCACTCTATGTCATTATATTAAGAATAATTGGGTGTTAAGGTCCACCACTTGTCCAACCTATAAGGTTATATATTGAATGGTATTTTTTCTCACCACTTGTAATGCCCATGATATGTTTTACATGGGGTTTTTGTTCCAAGGTCCACCACTTTTCCAAGATAACTCTATTCAAACATAGAGAGAAACAAAGGTCCACCACTTGTCCAAGCTAGGCTCCATTGAAACATGGACAGAATGATGTTGCACCATTTATCCAAGATAGGCTGCATTGAAACATGGAGAGAAGCAAGCTTTACCATGTTTCCAAGCTAGGCTCCATTGAAACACTCTAGGGGGTTTTATTTCAAGGCCCACCACTTGTTTAACCTATTATCCCTAGTAGCATGAGTGGTTTGGTTTCAAGATTCACCACTTGTACACTCTATGTCATTATATTGTGTTAAGGTCCACCACTTGTCCAACCTATAAGGTTATATCTTAAATGGTATCCTTTCTCGCCACTTGAAATGCCCATGATATGTTTTACATGGGAGTTTCATTCCAAGATCCACCACTTGTCCAAGCTAACCATATTCAAACATAGAGAGAAACAAAGGTCCACGACTTGTCCAAGCTATGCTCCATTGAAACATGGAGAGAAGGAACCTCCACCATTTCTCCTAGATAGGCTCTATTAAAACATGGAGAGAAGTAAGTTCCACCATGTCTCCAAGATGCTAGGCTCCATTGAAATACGCAAAAACCATGATATTTTGTACATGGGTGATTTACATTCAAGGTCAACCATTTCTCCAACCTATTATCCCTAGTAGGTTTGGTCTCACAATTCACCACTTTTCCACTATATGTCATTATAATAAGAGGAATTGGGTGCTAAGGTCCACCACTTGTCCAGCCTATAAGGTTATACCTTGAATGGTATTTTTTCTCACCACTTGTAATGCCCATGACATGCTTTACATGGGGGTTTTGTTCCAAGGTTCACCACTTGTCCAAGCTAATTCTATTGAAACATAGAGAGAAACAAAGGTCCACCACTTTTCCAAGCTAGGCTACATTGAAACATGGACCTTAATACCAAATTATTCCTAGTAGCATGAGTAATATTTTGTACATGGGGGGTTTGCATTCAAGGTCCACCACTTGTCCAACATACTTTTCCTAGTAGGTTTGGTCGCAAGATTCACCACTTGTCCACTCTATGTCATTATATTAATAATAATTGGGTGTTAAGGTCCACCACTTTTCCAACCTATAAGGTTATATATTGAATGGTATTTTTTCTCACCACTTGTAATGTCCATGATATGTTTTACATGGGGATTTTGTTCCAAGGTCCACCACTTGTCCAAGATAAATCTGTTCAAACATAGAGAGAAACAAACGTGCACCACTTGTCCAAGCTAGGCTCCATTGATACATGGAGAGAATGATGCTCCACCATTTATCCAAGATAGACTCCATTGAAACATGGAGAGAAGTAAGCTCCACCATGTCTCCAAGATGCTAGAGTCCATTGAAATACCCAAAACCCCTGATACTTTGTACATGGGGGGTTTACATTCAAGGTCCACCACTTGTCCAACCTATCATCCCTAGTAGCATGAGTGGCTTGGTCTCAGGATTCACCACTTGTCCACTCTATATCATTATATTAAGAAAAATTGGGTTTCCATATCTAAATGGATCTTTGCTTGGATAAGTGGTAGACCTTGAGACCTAAATATCCATTCTACACTAGAGCATTGGTTAAGCCTTATACACTTCAAGCATACCTTTAACAACAAGTAGTAGTTATTAGTTGACTTAAGTCTAGTTGAACTCCATGGTATTGAGACTAAGAGAGAGTGTAGCATAAAAAAGAGTCTGGATTTTAATTTGACTTTCTTTCTATTAATGAGTAGATCATAGATGGATTTTGGTATCTAATAAAACATTAGGGTAGACAATGTAAAACTCATGTCTATTGTTGTGTTTGCATTAAGTGTTCTTGTTCTTTAATTTCAGAACCATTACAGAAAAATGGATTGGCTATATGCTGGCATAAATTGAAGAAAACTATTGAATTACCCATCCAACCTCCTCCAAGACCTTGTCCAAGGAATGAATCACCTCCTTATCACCTATCACTTGCTTTCAAGGACATCAAAAGAGTACTTATCTTGGATCTAGAGGGGTTACTTCTCAAGACAGTTGAAATGAAACATGGAGATTCTATGCCATCTTGGGCTCAACACATGCGACTTGTGGAGGACAAAGATGAAGTTTATCATGTGGTGCGACCAGACGCACAAAGTTTTTTGGATTTTTGTGCTGAATACTTTGAGCTATGGATATGGAGTTGCTATAACTTAACAAGGGTGCAACGCATCACACAAAAATGTTTTCCTGAGCAGTATACCAAGTTCAAGGTGTTTATGAGTAACAAAAATTGCCAAAATCCAAATATCATGTTAGGATTTACAAGGGTTTATCACAAAAATCTGAGTGATACTTGGAAGATATTTGAGGATTTGGATGCAAACAATACCTTAATTTTTTATGACACTCCATATAGGGTGATGTGGAACATGCCAGGGACATATCTTATATTTCCAAAGATGTGGAGGCAAACTTCCAAGCAACTTCAAAACTTCTTGCAGAGAACCATAATTCCATGGTTGGTAGGATGGTTGTATGCAAGAGATAAGAGAGTCTATACATACGACACAATTGTAAATCAGTATAGTGATTCTCAGACAAATTATGTCCTTGGTGTGTACTTGTCAACACGAAAGCATTGAATAAATATGGCTATAAGATGCGTTTTTTATTCTAGTGTGTATCTTTCAACATTTGTATAATTTGATATAGTCTTTTTTTTTTTTTTAAAGGTGTGTCAATTTTATGAACACTTGAATGGAGTGCACCCTACTCTAAGGGGACTTCAACGTACTATTGGAGTGCATCCTATTGTAAGGGGACTCTGATGTATTGCTAGAGTGCACCCAAATTTTTGGGGACTCATTTTTTATTTGATTGGGGCCTATGTTGGGTCATATAGTAAAAGAAATTCATTTTTTGTCAATTCATATCGAGGTTGCATTTATTTGGAATTATGAAAGAATTGATGTTTGATGTCAAAATAAAACTTGTAAGTGTGGATCAGAGAATTCATGGACTTTAAATATGTGAGAGGGATCTTTTTCTTGGGCACAAATGTTTGCTTCAAGAATTTTGTCATTACATACTTTATGTGAAAGAGTTTTAGAACCTAAAAGACTTTGAAAACAAAACTATGGAATCTAAGTGCATGTATTCTTGAATGGCTTGAAAGTTGATGTATACATGCATGTCGCCTTGATGAAGATTTAGATCTGACAAGATGGAAAGATATAATTCTTGGACGTTACCTTTGTCAATTTGGTAATAACATATTTAACTTTCTTTTAATATGGGTGGAAAATATATTATTATGTGCATTTGGAAACTAATTGCTTGACCTTCAAACCAAGATTCCTATGTTATTTTTTCATATACTTTTTTGTACTGAATTAAGATTGTGGATACAAGGTCCACCACTTGTTCAAGCTAGATCTAAGAAAGTATATATACTGAGTCTTCAAACTAGTAAACCAAGGGAAGAGAGAAGCAAGGTCCATCACTTGTCCAAGCTCATCTCTAGATAACATAGAGAGATGTTATGTCTACTAATTGTCCAATATAGTCATGGAGAAATGATAGAAGGTTGATCCACTTGTCCAACCTATCATCTCTAGTAAAATGGGAGGTTTGGCCTTAAGATTCACCATGTAACCAACATATACTTCATTGTATTATGAAGAGTAGAAAAGAAAAGCTCCACCACTTGTCTAAGGTAGTTCCAAAATCAACATGGAGAGAAGAAAGCTTCACCATTTGTCCAAGATAGGTTCCATTAAAACATGGAAAACCTCATATATATTGTACATGGAAGCCTTTTTCCAAGGTCCACCACTTGTCCAAGCTAGGATCCATTAAAACATGGATAGAAACAAGGCTCCACAACTCGTCCAACCTTTATAGCTGCGAAGTGTACCGGTTGTCTAAACTAGGCATGGGAAAATAATAGAAGGTCCACCACTTATCCAATATATTATCTCTAATAGCATGGGAGGTTTGGTCTCAAGATTTAGGAATTGGTTGACCTGTATTTCATTGTATTATGATGAATTTGGTTTTAAAGTCAACTACTTATCCAAGCTATAAGTTTATATCTTGAATGGTATTCCTTCCCATCACTTAGAAAACCAATGATATGTTGTACATGGGGGGGTTTGTTACAAGGTCCACCACTTGTCCAAGCTAGTTTCATTGAAACATGGATGAAGACAAGCTCCACCATTTGTTAAAGCTAGACTCCATTGAAATCTAGAAAATCCATTCTATGTTGTACATGGGGTTTTTGTTTTAAGGTCCAACACTTGTCCAAGCTAAGATCCATTGAAACATGGAGTAGAGAAACACTCCACCACTTGTCCAAGCTAGGCAACATTGATAGTAGTTGGTTTATTTTGAAGATCCACCACGTGTCTAAGCTAACTCTATTGAAACATAGAGAGAAGCAAAGGTCCACCAACTGTTCAAGCTAGGCTCCATTGAAACATGGACAGAAGCAAGCTCCACCATTTCTCCAAGATAGAATCCATTGAAACATGGAGAGAATCAAAGGTCCACCATTTCTCCAAGCCAAGATCTAGTTGTCCAACCTATAAGGTTATATCTTAAATGGTAATCTTTCTAATCACTTGGAATACCCATGATATGTTTTACATGGGGGTTTTGTTCCAAGATCACCACTTGTCCAAGCTAACTCTATTGAAACATAGAGAGAAGCAAAGGTCCACCACTTGTCCAAGCTAGTCTCCATTGAAACAAGGAGAGAAGCAAGCTCCATCATTTCTCCAAGATAGGCTAGCATGGATAAGTGCACCTTGAAACCAACCTTCCTACGAGGCAATAGAGCATATGCTACATATTTTATGTATGCCCCATGCCTCAAATTAAGAATTTATAGATTAGAAGTGGACCTTGCTTAAATGTCACATGCAATAAATTAAGGAAAAATAGCCAAGTGGATTGTATTCCTCAATGGATCCTTGCTTTCACAAGTTGTGAACCTTGAGTCACTTTTACATTAACTTGGACAAGTGGTGGACCTAGAAACCAAGCTCTCCATGTTGAGATAAGTTGTAGGTAGGACAGTAGAACATAGACAATGATAATGGATGCAATATACTCCTCTCCTAATAATCCAATTGATTGAAACCATGGTATTTTAGTTGTTTTCATTGTGTATTGTATGTGCATAAAGTGGAATGAGACCTTAAGAAAACTCAAATTTTTGACAAAATCTCTATATTTTATACATGATATATTGAAAGTTGTCCAACCTGGGAATTGGGATTTTCCCACTTTACCTAATATGGTCTTTCAAGTATAGCTTTTTCAATATTGCTAGTTTCTTGTGACAACTATATGCATTTTGTAGGTAGTAACCATATCTAGTCATAAGGATCAAATTTGGCTAGATATTCAATAGTTTCTATGGGATTTTACAACTCATACTGTTGAACCCAGGTTTTTCATGTTTGTTGTATTTAGCACTTCATCTTTGTCCCCAAGATTCCCCTTGGTAAGAGATGTATTACTGTTTTGATATGATCCATGGCTCCTTATGAACCTAAAGGAAAATAGGGAACTAAGAAAACATGCATATATTATTTGTATTCAGCGTGGCTATAGAAACTTTGATGATAGGTTTGCAGAATGGTAAAAATTCAACTTTTTTGTACCTATTTCTTTTGGCAAAACAAAAAATAGTGAGTGAGAAGCAATCATATGTTCTGATCACCAACCCATTGAAGTTAACTAGGGAATTTATCTCAAGTCCTACAAAAATCCCTAATCTTATTTTTATACAAAAAAACGTAAGAAATGACTGTTTTGATGAAAATGTACTGGTCCATCAACTTTGGAGGCTTGGTGTGACCAAAAGATGAGAAATTTTACAAGTCTCTTATTTTTTCCATGTGTAGTAGGCCTTGAACTATAACCTCATGAAAGGATTTTACAAAATTAGTGGATCTACTATGGTTTTGGAGGTTTTTTTCAAAACCCTGAAAGGACACTTTTATGTCCTCTTAGGTTACCAACCTAGTGTTAAGGAATTCAAACCTTTAGTTTTAAGAAAGTAATCAAAGGACAACTTTTAAATTCAAATAGGCAAAATGGCTAGTTTATTTGAATTCAAATTTCCCCCGCAAAATGGAATTTACAATCTAGCGGCTAAAAGCATATCCTGTAGCATCTCTATGGAAAGAGGTCGATGTGTAGATTGAAGATACATGATCTCCACACAAATTTGAGATCATATGTGGAAGCTATGGAAGGCCAAAAATCATAAAATTGTCCACCTCCTTTTCTGGGGGAATAGAGCATCCTTTGACCACTCTTACATATCTCTTACACACCCACCATTTTTGCACACATGGTGTATACCTATTGTCAAAGTGTTAATCACCTACATAAGCTCATGGCAAATAAAGAGGCCCTCCTACGCTGCATCCTCTTCCTAACATTTACAATCCAATAAAACATTCAAAGTAACATGTGCATTGAGAAAAATTATGCTTCGAACATAGGGGAAGGACAAGAAGACACAAGCCACCATCTCAAATCATGAATTCCAATAAAGAGAATTACAATATTAAATCAGATGTTACAGTGCGTGCCATACAATTACATATGTGCACTAGGGAATGTGAGTGAATAAATTTAATTACAATATTTTTTATGATGTACGATGACTATTGAACACACAAAATAGATTCTCATTTGTTAACCTACTCTAATGGATCAACATATTGTGGTTTAGGTCCAAGCCAAAGTAGCAAAGGAAGATTAAGTAACTATGCTTGCAAGCCGTGTATGATTTGCTTTGTTCCACTCATCTGTGAAGTCACCACATGTACACATTAGGCTACCTACCATATGAACTTCATACCTCGCCCCCCACACTTGTAAAAAAGATGTCTCCAACATGAGTATTTGATGTATGCCTACCCTCAAAACAGTGTGCTCCACAATACGACCTTCCATGGTAACTGCCAATTCAATTCTCTTGGATGCTTGAAGTGATACTCTAGGCCAATAACAAACATTGTTGGTTTTCTTGACTGCAATCTTCTTTACTGTGAAGCCTCCTATCTCCAATGCGAGAAACTCTGAAGCAGTGATGTTGAATCCAATACGTATTGAAATTGATGACTTAATGTCACATCATCTTTCACCTCTGTTTGAATGTCTCCATTCGTAGTAGAAATGATGGAAAATATCTCGTTGTTACTACAACCCCCAAAATCTACAAGATTGACCATGGAAAATCTCGTAGGGAAATCAGGCAACAAAGGTTCACTACTAACAGCATTCAAGAACAAACTCAAACTCACCTTGCATGACATAGAGGAAGCCATCATTGGTAAAACTTTCTAGAGTAGCTGATAGCCTAGGCTATATATAGAGACAATCAGTACATCTTGGAGAACACCATGGTGGTTGAGGACTTTATTAGTATCAATTTCTTGTCTCTTCAATCCCCACTCTCTATCCATATCTCTCTATCTACCTTTTACTTCCCCCTACTTTCTCTTTCTATCTTCTTTTTCACATTCTTTATCCCTCTCTCCATCCCTTCCATACTCTCTCTCTCTCTCTCTCGCTCTCTCTCTCTCTCTCTCTCTCTCTCTCTCTCTCTCTCTCTCTTCAATCCTCTCTTTATATCTTCTCTCTCTATCTCTCCCTCTTTTTTCTCTCCCAAAATTCCACATTCTCTCTCTCCTTTCTCGCTCTACAGCTCTCTATCTTTCTCCCTCGGTTTCTCTTTTCTCTCTCTCTCTCTCTCTCTCTCTCTCTCTCTCTCTTCAATCCTCTCTTTATAACTTCTCTCTCTATCTCTCCCTCTTTTCTTCTCTCCCAAAATTCCACATTCTCTCTCTACAGCTCTCTATCTTTCTCCCTCCATTTCTCTTTTCTCTCTCTCTCTCTCTCTCTCTCATATCTCTAATCCTCTCCCTCTACTTCTATTCTCTCTATCACTCTTCCTCCATTTCTCTTTATCCCTCGCTCCCTCCATGTCTCTCTCTCTCTCTCTCTCTCTCTCTCTCTCTCTCTCTCTCTTTGTATCTCTCTCCCACCCACCCTCCATACAACACCTCATACGGAATCTCAACTTTATGAGGGATCATCACCAGCTACTAACTGGGACGGGGGGGGGGGGGGGGGGGGGGGGGTGTATTGGGGGCTATCGTAGCATAACCTAATCAACCCAAGACCAACAAAATTATAAATCCTAGGATCGACAACCCGGCTAGGGCATGGAAGCGTGAGCATTATTGGATGTATCGAATGAGAGGATTCAAGAGAATGCTCTTTTAATGCAATGGAGATTAGCCTTGAATCACTAACTCTGATCACACCATAATCATCAATCAAGCATCACCTACACACATTAAGCCCACCAAAGTCCAACTTGCCATAGACTAGAATCTCAAATCACACTCTCGACAAGCACACACTAATTGCATTCGTGTTGGCCTCTCCAATCACCACATACTAATCAAGGTACTTCATCAAAAGCTACAAACGCAAGGTCAATGGTGCTTGAGTTTCATTAAACCCATCCACACACAAGCAAACAATAGGGCACATACACTAATCAAAATATTAAGAACCAACTTAATCATTCTAATTAGAGATATCAAATATCACAAATTGAGTGCTCATAGAAGGATAGGATGTTCAATAAGCAAGAAGTCATCACACACACTCAAATCTAAAATAATGAGAAGGTGAAACTACTTCATGACATAATGGAATATAAAAGAATCAAGACTAATGAAGAAAGTAGAGATATGATTAAGAAATGCTTCTCTAATTGCAATGGATTAGTACTAGCCTTCTAAGCATGGGCATTACGCTCAAGGCTAGGCTATCCATAAAGTGAACACTCAAGAGACAGCTCTCAAAAATGGATACTCAAGAATTAATCCTCAAGAATGAAGCCTCTTTGCATAAAGGCTTGCACCAAAAGCCTTTCTACTATGGGTTTAAGTTGAGCCCTAGCTAGCATATACTATTTGGAACTCCCAAATGAACCCAAGACCTTATATAATGTGGATAGGAAATATTGTGCACATCCATAGCACATCCCCAACTTGGTTCATAATCAGTGTCGCATGTGTTAGCTGTTGATAACATTCCCCCTTCCTAATTTGGTGCACATCCTCGTGTGCCACTGAAGTAGAGCAGGGATACATGGTATAAAGCACATTCATGGAAGAAATCTTGAGCTGAAAAACATAAAACAAGTAATGAGTATCAAAGGCCAACAAGGATAAATAAAACATGAAGTACAATGAACAATCATGAAAACTGTATTTTTGCTTCTATAAGATGGGTCAATCATAGAGTTAAAAAGTAAACAACATAAAGCTAAATACACCTAAACTATCATGAAGATTAAACTACTTGAAATTTCAGTTTTATGCATGAAACACAAGCAATCAATTAAGACCTTAGGTTAATGCAAGTTCATAAACCTACTAGCTTAAAAACTATATGATTAATCTTAATAAGCATCCAAGTCTATCGTGTCTACGGGCTATAAAAAAGCTCATAATCTATTAGTACATTGTCACAGCTTTTTGAAACTTATGGAAGTTTGTTTTTAACATTTTATGGAAAAAATTAAATCAAAACACAAGGCTACCACCCCAAGGCAAGTCTAGATACAACTCTCAGCTCCTTGAACCCTCAAGAAGGTGTTCCAAGAGTCTATTAGTCTACCAAGGCGAGGGCTAAACCCTATCAGCCTAGGGCATCGGTTTAGGGGCTTGACCAAGCGAGCCAAGGTGATTCCCCTCACATGCCAAGTGCTAATAAGGAGCTAGGCCATAACATAGACACAACATAACATAGAAATTTTCTTTTCATGTGTCTAATAGCATTTTTGCTACTTTTTTTCTAGACAATTTTGTGCTTCATTGTTTCATTTTTCAAGCACTTTTTTTAATGCTTCCATAATTAGCGTGCTTGTGGAAAATGGACTATACTAAAGTTTAATCATAGCCCTAGGTCATGTTAAAGAATTATGGAGTATTAAGACTATCACTAATTAGCACTAGAATGGTAACCTAACAGGACATAAAAGTGTCCTTTCAGGGTTTTGGAAATAAATTCCAAAACCATAGTAGATCCACTCATTTTGAAAAATCCTTTCATGAGCTTATAGTTCAATAACTACTACATATGGAAAAAATGAGAAACTTGTAATTTTTCTCATCCCTTGGTCACTACAAGCCTCCAAAGTTGATCGACCAGTGCATTTGGCTCAAAACAACAATTTCTTACGGTTGATTGCATATAAATAAGAGTGGGGATTTTTGTAGGACATGAGATAAAATGCCCCGTTAACTTCAATGGGTTGGTGACCAAAACATATGGTTGATTTTACCTCACTAACTTTTTTTTTGGCAAAAAAAATTGGTACAAAAAAGTTGCATTTTTACCATTTTGCGAACCTATCATCAAAGTTTCTATAGTCACGCTCAATACAGATACTATATACGTGTTTTCTTAGCTCCCTTTGGGCCTTTGGATTCAAAAGGAGCCACGGAGCATGTCAAAAGGATAATGGATCTCTTATAATTGGAACCTTGGGGACAATGATAAAGTGCTAAATACAGCAAACATGAAAAAATGGGGTTTAGCATTATGACCTCTAGAAACCCATAGAAACTACTCAATATCTAGCCAATTTTGTAGTCTATGATAAGATATGGTTACTACCTACAAAATACACACAATTGGCCTAAGAAACTAGCAATATTGAGAAGTTTATACTTGCTACTCTAAAATGTATCGTACTCTTCAACAATCAAAAAACTCAAATCATAATATACTATGCTATATAGCATATTATTTCCCCCAAAACTCAAGGAAGATTAGCTTTATGTTATACATTACACTTACACAATCAAACTTGAATTTGGATATCAAGAAAACCACCAAAAAAATCATAAAAGTGCTAATTCTGGCCAAAAAACAGGATTATGCAATTCTTGTAAATTGGTCATAACTTTCAATTTAAACAATTAGCTCTCCCTACAAGTATCAAAACATGTTGAGAACTATGAAGACCTAATTTGTAGCCATCTAAACCTCACAAACATGAAGTTTAGAGTGGTATAATTGCCAAAATTCGAGAAAAAGACAAAAACAGGACCCATTTTTTCACACAGTTTAGATTCAAAAATGTTGTGCAAAAGTAAGGTTAATGGTGAGATCGATACTCCAAAAAAAATGCTAAGTTTTTTTCAGCTCATAAGGAAACTTTGTGGATATATAGCACCTAGAAATTCATTTTCATACTCTTCAAATAATTCAAGCAAAATGGTCACTTAACAGGACACAAAAGTGTCCAAGGACATAGAAGTGTCCTGTTACCACTCTAGTGCTAAGAGTCTAGGACTAACAAGCAATGATCCTATATTACCGTAAGGTCAAGGCCAATTACCTATAATTAGCACACATAAAACCAAATTTCTAATGCGTTTAATATTCACAAAGCAAAGTGTTGAAACTTTTGTATGCCTAGCATTAGGAAAAATATGAACCCTCTAGGGGCCCTTTGGGATTAAGGTTAATTAGAGGTCAGCCAATAGGAAGAGGGTGGTGGACACACTCTATACCCTCAAAAAAGTAGGGTACAAGGTAGCCTTACACCTCTTAATTGCCTTTTACCTAGTGAGAAGGTAAGGGAGGTGGCTAGGGGAAAGAGGGGGGAGGGGGGGGGGGACCACTTTGACCTCTTTTCCCCCACTTTTTGGCCCGGATTTAAAAATACACTAAAAATTTCAAATTTTCAAAAAATTTCAAATTTCAAGTTTTCCCTCCTTAAAAGGTCCCTAAACCTATTTCATGGTCAAAAAAGTATTTTTGACCTTCAAAAGTTAAAAACGTGCACTAAAAAATCCAAAAAATTGATTTTTAAAAAAATCAAAACATCATTTTCACCCTCCAAAGTTTTTCCAAACCTATTCTATAGCTAAAAAGTGTTTTTCTCTCTCCACAAACCCTTTTCCAAGCTCTCCATTGCTGCAACAACCACATGCACCCCCTATAGTCCATCATTATCTCTCTCGTAGCTTTCTCCCACCTCCATTGTAGCACCAAGCAAGCTCCTCCTCCATCTCTTCCCCTTGCCCACCACATAGTTTCACACCAAGCTAGCTTCTCTCCCTTCTCTCACCTCCACTACAACATGAACCAAGATTCCACTCATTCTAGTTTCATTCACTCACACTACATGGAAACCTCTACTCCCGAAGGTGGCAAAAGTATGAGCTCACATGAGTTGCATACCACAACAATAGGAGGTGTGAATATCGCGTGGGCATTGCAAGGGTTCATCTCCAACATAAAGATAGAATGGTAAGAAAACTACCCTTGTAGCTTACATTCAGAGCTTAACATCATCTCCATCTTTAAGTTTATCATGCTAGAGAGAATTAACCTCTTTATGGCTTTCAGTGTTTAGGCTTCACACCTCATAACACTGGGTGGTGCTATTTTGTTGATGGCTTTGGTGCACCATCTATAGTTGTGTAGCATGTGATTTGAGTCTCACAATGTAAGTAAATTGTGTTATCTATGGAGAGTCGTCAAAGATTTTTCTTATAATTTATTCTTCATATAATTGTCATTAGATAATTGGAATGATATCATTTTGTACTTTATAACTTTGTGCTCACATAATCTTTTATTTACTTACAGATTCAACTTGTTTTAAGAGGACATGAGCAAGAAACCATGTGCAGAGATGGAAATCACTCTATTTTTGTTCCTTGAGGAACCTTTCACTACCATGTTAAAAGATTTTGATAAGAATAGTAGGTGTTTTTTAGAATCTTGAACCAATAGGGACTCTCTAGGAGCTCTCATAGAAGCCATCCATATAGTACTACTATCTTCCCTAGTGTCATAGACACACAAATACTCAAGTGTATATGAATCTCTAGATGAGGAAGACAAATACTTGTAAGAGAAGCCTAACAACAACAACATTGTCTCCATTTGTAATTATTTTTCATGAGGCTGGATTCCTCTATAAATGCAATATAAATATGTTTTTTTGTTAAATGGTGTTGCATTGAGTGAGAGTTTTTAATTTAGATTACTGAAGTTTCATACAGATCTAAGAAATATTGTTTACTTTTATGGATATTTTGATTTGCCTGTACGATGATTCAAGTCGCAAGTCTTAATCACTCCACCTTGAATAAATTCAAGCAGTATTTTGATTTCAGTTTAATCATTAATGGTTATTCTTATTAAAGTGGATCATAAACTTTGTCAAGATGTCCTCATTTGGGGATGTTGAATATATATCATTAGAAATGTTTCACAAGTTAAGAAAGCTAAACTCTTGCTTTCCAACATGTTATTGCTTCCATACTATGCATATGCCAAGCTTGATTAGAGAAATGATCACTTGAGATGGAGGTGTCTATGTATAGGGGTGACTTATTATTGATTCTTGTTTCATCATACATATATTGTAAAGCCTTTGAGTTTCCAACTTTTTGAGTAGTGTTGACAAGTTTTTGGTATGAAATCTTCATAAATATCCCTATTCATTAGCTATTGGTAGCCATTTCTTTGGTGTTGCTAAAGATGATACCAATAGCTATCACCTTGTGAACTTAACTGTTAAATTATGGATTTTATTTTTACCATGTAGCTCATTTGGATAGAGAAAGTCTAAACATAAATTATAGATGCATGCATTGTTAACATAGAAGATATGTACCACTCGAGCCTATGTAAACTTCCAATCAAGAAAGAAACCTTTGGTTGGATACTATAACAATAGGGGTCACATGTGGTTTCAAATACCAAAGAAATGGCGTAACCAAAACATTCCCAAGAACACTAAGTGGACACAAGGAAGTAAAAATTGGCTCCTTAATATTTGGTCGATTTCTAGTGTTTAATGTTTAGTGCACAGGATTTGTGAGGCCGTTGACATGGGGAGTTCACTAAAGTATATGTAATATAGCACATGTGTTCAACAAAAGGGATTTTATATTCTTGTAAAGTTGCAGAAACATGTGTAGATAAGGCCTATAAGGGGTACTTTTAATCCATTCTAGTGAACACACGTGATATAGGAAAATTTTACATAGTGAATGCTCCGGACCTTTGAACATAAAGAAGGGGGGGGAGGGGAGCTCTAATTACATCTAAGTGAAAAGAAGTGGAATTTGTACTGTCATGTTGCATAAAGATTTTCTTTCACTTAATCTAAAAAAAATTTGGTATCTTGCGGTGCAGACAAGGCCATATAATGCAAAAAAAGGGGTGGCCATAAGGGCGCGTAGTGAGCCATCCAAAACTGTTGGATGGGCCATATGTGGGCCCTTGTGGCCACTCTTTTTTTGCATAATTAGGCTATTGCTGCACTCCAGGACCCTGGAAAAGATGAGATGAACCTAAAATTGAACTTTTCAAGCACATTATGCCTTCCTTCAACTAAACTTACTAGTTCCCTGCACCAGAATGGAAAATCACATTGGACAGTATAAAAATCTAGTCTCATGCTGCATAAACATCTGGTTTCATCAAATATTAACATTCTTGCTATTATAAGGGGTAGACAAGGCCATATAATGCAAAAAAAGGGTGGCCACAAGGACGCACAGGTGAGCCATCCAAAACTGTTGGATGGGCCATCTGCGCGCCCTTGTGGCCACCCTTTTTTTGGCATAATTAGGCTATTGTTGCACTCCAGGACCTTGGAAAAGGTGAGATGAATGTAAAATTTAACTTTTCAAGCACATTATGCCTTCCTTCAACTCAACTTACTAGTTCCCTGCACCAAAAGGCCAAATCACATTGGACAATATAAAAATCTAGTCTCATGCTACATAAACATCTGGTTTCATCAACTATTAACATTTTTGCTATCCTAAGGGGCAAACAAAGCTAGAAAATGCAGAAAAAAGGGTGGCCACAAGGGCACGCATATGAGCCATCCAAAACTGCTGGATGGGCCATCTGCACGCCCTTGTGGCCACCTTTTTTTTTGCATTTTATAGCTTTGTTTGCCCCTTAGGATGGCAAAAATGTTAATATTTGATTTAAATTTAACTCTTCATGGCCAGAACCACTTAACTTAAAACACATGGATAAACCTAAAAGCCAAATCACTATGGAGACAATAGACACAACTCTTAATCATTTTGTCATTGCAAAGTCATCTAAAATGATGTGAGCCTCTACAACTTCTTGAATAGCCTCCAACGCTATTGCTTGCATTTTATACTGATTTCCATAGCTTTGAAGCACCTCCTTCACCGTGTGAGCATATTTTTGATGCATGGCCATGATTCAAGTGTTAAGTTTTTTTTTTTTTTTTTTTTTTTTAAATTAAGTGTTGAACTTTTCGGTTGTTTTAAACAGCTTCTAGATTTCAATCGGCTCCGAATCTGTCTGGGCTTGTATTACATGAATTTGTTTATCTCATCGCGTTCTTCGACCATCATGTGATGAGAAAAAATCATATCTTGCTCGCATTCTCCAAAAATCAACGTGCAAGTTGACAATTTATTTAAAAATGATGTAAAACATACATTGTTTACTTTTTTCTTAATCTGCGGGCCCCAACAAGCATTAAAACCATGGAATCTAAAAATACTCAAAGAACCATTGTTTTTTATTGTGTTAAGGACTATATTTCCTTCATACAAAACTTTCCCAAAATCTCTCCCTAACACCTTTAAAAGTGGCTTCCAAGGAGTGCACTCGGTCAAAATTTGAAATAAAACAATCAGAATGAACTCTTAAACTGTGTATAAACTTTAGAATAACCAAAATTTCCTTCAAAAAAAAATTATACTAAAAATTTGAAAATAGCCCCCCATTGGACTCCCCACAACGATAGAAGTCAAAGGGTTCAAGGTGAGGTATGGTGTCACAAGTGCATGATGGGAATCTCATCGAGGTTTATTCCGTCAAGATCTCTTGTACTTTATCATGTCTTCTCATGTACAATCTTACCAAAACAAAAATAAAATTGACACTTTAAATGACTACAAATCTTATTTAACTTATCAAACAATTTAAAATATGGTAGACCAAGAGTGCTCTTACACATCAACAAACAAAAAAGTCCAAACTTCTTCTCATTAACTTTGATAAACATACATTCGTGAACAACTTCCAAGGGGTAGTGCAGTCATAGTTCTTACAAATATTCCATGACATGGTATGCTCATGGGGTGACCTATCATATAAAAATATCTCTGGTGGGGGTGCCCTCATGTTAGGAAAGGGTGTGTTGCTGATGAAAAGCTGTTGTATTGTCCTACTAGGGATCTCTCCATGTTAGCATAGTGATTTTTGGTGTAGTGGGAGCCACATTGCTTGAGGAGAGCTTTGTGCCACCGTAAAAGCTTCATGTTATGCCAGTTCCTTGAGCCATTCTTGCATTAGGATGAGATTACCCACCTCTAATAAGGATGGATTTGAAGCACCTACCTGCAAGATGTAACAAAGAAGGCTGTTTTAGAGGAAAAGTGGTGACACTTGACATCTCTAACGTGTATCCACTGTTTCTTGTAATGCCACTATTTTGAGCTGAAGAGCTTGACATTCGTGCATCCACGAATGCAAAGAAGCACTTGTACCCATACACAACCAATTGCAATAGCCTAACAAGCCTACTTCTCCCCTCCCAAGATATTGAAGAACCATACACATTCGTCTCACCGACAGTATGACGATCTTGGGATGACCTCTGCTCACCCTCACGTGCGGCCTTCGGTGCAAACACCGCGGACAAGCAATATGTACACTTTTGTTGTGCGGAGTACATGGTGGTAGAGGCATACGATTTGTGATGTCCGTAAGCACCATAGCAGCCGTTGCGTGAGGAAGCAAAGAATGAAAAGAAAGAGGGAGGAGGGAGAGGGAGGAACATGGGAGGAGAGAAGGGGACAGGGGGGGGAAAATGAAAGAACCAGAGCTTAGAAGCAAATTCACTAAATACAAGCATGGGGAATGGAGAGATAAACAAAAGAGCAATATCATGGAAGGATTTCACCTATTCATGCTTTTATCCTTGAGCAAAGAATCCACTTGCTAGAGAAGTCTCTTGGTTCTTTTTATTTGCAAATGAATCTTTTTGAAGCTAAGTGTAAACACAAGCTACAAAAGCTACTTATTGAAAGCCACACTAAAAACATTATTGAAAACCTAAAGCTATGGTCTCAAATCCCAAAATATGCCAAAGGAAAAAAAATGCCTTTGGTTATGCACAAGATGCTCTTTAGTAGCAAATTTATGCATACATATCAAAAATGAGAGAGATCAAAAAATGCTTCTTCATAAGAACATCTTGCAATGTAAAAACCTCTCATGCATGATTCAAAAGTTGATTAAGTGCTAGCTCAATTGAAATATGGAATTTAAAACAAGCAAAGAGCTAGAAATAATGCAACTTTGATGAAATGAATTGGCTCTTGAAAGCCAAATTTTACATTTTTAAAGCTCTCCAAAAAAGTTGGCTAACAACTAGCTCACATGAAATTTTACAATTTTAAAGTAAGCTATGAGTTAGAGATGACTACAACTTTAGATGGAATGAAAGTGAATGGCTCTCAATAGCCAAATTTTGCACTTGAAAGCTCTCAAAAAGTTGTCTACACTAGCTCGAATGGAAAAATCTGTATTTAGACATAGCTTAGAGCTAGAATTTATACAACTTGGGTCAAATGAAATCAAATGGCTCTAAGTAGCCACATATTGCAATATATTTCCATGCCAACATCATGTATCTACAATGGAGTCCCACTTTGCCAATCACTCTTAAAAACGAAGTCGATCAGTAGTGTCCTTAAACATATGGACATTCAACACAAGCAAAAATGATCAACCATAACCCCAAAATTTTACTACTCTCCCATGGTCATTCAAGGAAGCTCAATTTTTAGTCTATACAATGTTTTTGCATTCAAATCAAGCACTAAAATGCATATCCAATGCCATTTTCAAGCATAAAGTCCCAACCAAAGAAGCACAACTTATCATTGAGTGTAAGTCTCACATGAAGCTCACATGCTTCTCAAAAAAGAGCTTGACATTTAGTGCAATGAAAACTTCAATCAAGCCAAGCACTAAACCATGTTCTGCACAAGCCAACCATTAGTGCAAAATACGATCATTTGTGCATAGAAATTATCACACAATCAAAGCACACAACCAATACTCACATCATATACACATATGGAATCTATGGCAAGCTAGAGTAATAACGCATTTGAGATGTTTGCAAATCATGATGTATTGTTTTTTATATCTGAATTTGAAGATGCATTATCACTTAACCTTCAAAGTCATGCTCAATTTTCAATGCTAAAAGAAAAAAATTATACAAACATGATAATGATTATCACAATGCTTGCATTCCAAGAGAAAATATTACACTAAAAATGCACAAATTTGATTTCTGATGCTCTCATTTGCCAAATTTATCATACAAAGCAAGTCGGAGGAAGAGAATATCCACTGTAAAAAATTGTGTCATTTTTAAGCTAAGCTTTGATGATTCAACAAGCACATAATAAGCATCCAATAACTTTTTCACGAAGCAGAACTTTCACTGCTGGTCGCTTATTTCAAATCCAAAAATTCGCAAGCTTGTCAGATTGTCTCAAAAGTAATGTGCCCTGCAATACTCACTCGAGTTTCCCTTTTTCTTTTCTGTTGGTATGTTCTTGAAAATTTTTCAATGGTAAGGGGTGGGAATCCCTTGTTCTATTTTCAATTTTCAAGGATCAAATTCTTTCAACTTTTCCTTGATGCTCTTCTGCTGGTCCGCGAGCAAGGAGAGAACGATGTTGTTTCTGTATGCGAGGACAAGCTGTCCATATAATGAAAACATGAGCAGACCCAAGGTGGGCAGCAGAGAATGGGGAAAGATCTCAAATGTATGTGTATCTGGCGGGTCTGCATTCAACTAGTTGGCTGTCACAGGCTTGCGAGAATGACCAAGAGGGTCCGAGTCTTGAGGGATAGTGTGTCTATCAGCTGAGGAGCCCGACGATGCATGTGTAAAGCATGGCAAGGTTCTTGCAATCTAGAGTGTGTGTGTGTGTGTGTTTTGGAGTGGGACGTGGCATGTGCAGGCACTAAGGCAGGTCGGCTTGCGTGCATGCTGGAATGAGGATTTGGGACTCGGGACTCGGGAGGGTGTTGTGCTCCACTTGTTCGTGTGCATGGGTTGCCTGCAGGTAGCGTAACTCTACAAGCAACTCGGTGTTGAATTTGCAGTGTGAATATCGAGAAGCACGAGGGTGTAGACGCAGGCGTTGAAACTATGAGCGTGTGTGTATCGCCACAGAGGGGGCAGGCCAACAATTGGGGCAGGTAGTGAGGGTGCCAAGCTTGTCGGTGATCCTTGGGAACATGAGCTTAGAGTCGGCCCAAGGGCAGAGCCCAAGAGGAATGTGTGTGCCTGTACGTGTTTCGAGCTACGTGGGCTAGTCAACAGGAGCAGGAACAGAGCGAGACTTGACTTCACTGCTCATATGAAATAGTGTGTGTGTGGCGTCAAAAGACCAGGGAGAGGTTGGGTGCGCTGATTTGCAACAACAAGAGCAACCGAGGGTCATGAGTGATCGAGCATTTAAGAAGGGGGGGGATGAAGGGATCAATGAACACGGAGCAATTAAGGAAGGAGGGGGGGGGGTTGAACGGATCAATGAACGAGAAGTTCGCGCGCAGCCGTTGAGGCGATGTCCGTCGTAGATCTCCTATTAAAACTAAATCCAGCCAAGAACTAAACCCGGACACAGGGCTTGACTAAATGACAGGGAGCATTTAAGAGGGGGGGGTGAAGGGATCAATGAATGGGAAGTCCGCGCGTAGCCGTCGAGGCGATGTCCGCCGTAGATCTCCTATTAAAACTAAATCCAGCCAAGAACTAAACCTAGACACAGGGCCTGTCCGGGTTTAGTTCCAAGCGAATCCAGGTTTAATGTTTATAAGACCATGAAAAATAGCATTGATTGCACATGCACGAGGACGAGCGTTGTGGTTAGCCCAGGCCTTGAAAGGCATTCGGGCGCTAGGTCGTGGGTTCCAATCCAGCCTCCTCACCTGCGTCCCAATTTTTTGAGGGGGCTCACCCACCTCGGGATGCCTACCACCCTCGTCCACCGTCGATCCCCTTACCCATCCCCACGTGCGCAACCGTATTACTTAGTGTCGTGGAGTTTCCACTGTGTGTGTGTGTGTGTGTTCGTATGCAGTAAAACTGTGAGGCTATTTAAAGCATGGTTCCAAAACAGTTTAGCACCTGCATTCAGAGCATCAACCAAAACATGGGAAACTCCAACTCGTGCTATACATTCGTTCCATGAAGATCAATTGCCAAGTAGGTGGGGTCAAGTAGCAAAAGCTGCAGCCACCAGAGTACTAATGGGACAAGATCAGTGTCTCGTGTGTGTGTGTGTGTGTGTGTGTGTGTTTTGGTGAATGAAGCCAAACCAGCCAGCAGAGCAAATGGGTGAGGTAGGCGACAAAACAAAGAGAGAAGGTGAAGTAGGCGAGTAGGCCCCCTTTCTAATAAAAGAAATGCTCTATTTTTTCACTTTTTTTTGGAAAAAAAACTTAGGGGGCGTTCCCGTAAATGCCACAATTCCCAGCTCTTTCTCTTAATCCTTAACCACATCGATCCTCTATGCTCATGACCCTATGAGGAATAACACATACCAACGCAAGCTTACCCCTACTCTCATAGATTATTTCCCAATGCCACTCGAAATGAAGTTTGTGTGCAAAATCATCTCGATCGTAACACACTTCTTTTAATCAATTAGTGTCATCTCACTTCAACTTGTTCTCGACTTTTGTTTGAGTAGTCTTACAAACACTCAAAGTTAGATTCAAATCCTGAATTGATACCAAAAATTTGGTCACAATCTCATAAAAACATTTTGGTCTTGATTGAGTGTTTATAATCCTTCCAAGTCATTTGGTATGATACGCATCAAAAATTTGATCCATTAACACTAGGTTGGTAATGGGACACTTTTATGTCCTCTTAAGTGACCATTTTCCTTGAATTATGTCAAGAGTTTCAAAATGGATTTTGAGGTGCTATCTATCTAAAAAGTTGTCTCATGAGCTGAAAAAAAACTCGACAAATTTTTGGAATATCAATTCCATCTTTAACATTGTCCTTGCACAACATTTCACAACCTAAACTGTGTGAAAAAACGGGTCCTGTTTTTGGCTTTTTTCAACTTTTTGCAACTATACCACTCTAGAATTCATGTTTGTGAGGTCTATAATGCTAGAGAACTATCTTTAGTAGTCCTCAACATGTCCTAATGCTTCTAGGGAGAAATAAATATTAAAGTTGTAAGTTATTACCAAATTACAAAAATTGTCAAATCCTATTTTTTACCCAATTTTAGCTCTTCTATGATTTTTTTGGTGGATTTCATGATATCCAAATGCATTTTTGATTTTCAATGGCGCATATTGTAACATAAAGCTAATATTCCTTGAGTTTTGGGGCACCTAATACCCTATTTTGCATAGTACACAACGATGGTTGATTTTTTCAATTATAGAAGAAAATGAAACATTCTAGTATATCAAGTATAGCTTTTTCAATATTGTTAGTTTCTTGTGACAACTACATGCATTTGGTAGGTAGGAACTATATCTAGTCATAAGGATCAAATTTGGCTAGATATTGAATAGTTTCTATGGGATTCTACAACTCATAATGTTGAACCGAGTTTTTTCATGTTTGCTGTATTTAACACTTCATCTTTGTCCCCAAGATTCCCCTTGGTAAGAGATGTATTATTCTAGTTTTGACATGTTCCATGGCTCCTTATGAACATAAAGGACAATAGGGAGCTAAGAAAACATGCATATATTATTTTTATTGAGCGTGGCTATAGAAACTTTGATGATAGGTTTGCAGAATGGTAAAAATTCAACTTTTTTGTACCTATTTATTTTGGCAAAACAAAAAATAGTGAGTGAGAAGCAATCATATGCTCTGATCACCAACCCATTGAAGCTAACTATGGAATTTATCTCAAGTCCTACAAAAATCCCTAATCTTATTTTTATGCAATAAAACGTAAGAAATGACTGTTTTGATGAAAATTCACTGGTCCATCAACTTTGGAGGCTTGGTTTTGGAGGTTGTTTTTTAAAACCCTAATAGGACACTTTTATGTACTATTAGGTTACCAACCTAGTGTTAATGATCAAAATGGATAAACCATATGAAATCGATGCATCCTATACTCTATGAGGCATAGCATATGTGCAACATAGGGCACCAAATTTTGCACAATCATTCCCAATTATCATCATTGGAATCTTAAATTTCTTATTTATAATGGCCCTCATCATCCAAATTTAATTGAATTTGTCATTATGATTTGCATGGCTATATGGTCGTGATCATGGCAACTCGTAAATGAACAAATTAATGAAATTTTTTCCATATCAAATTGGCGTACATGACAATGGTAAAAAAATCACTATAACATATGCGTGGTATTATCGCTCGCATTACCGCAAAAAAACAAATAATTTGTAATATGAAATTTCTCGTATGCTGAAAAGACTGCGGCAAACATTGCGGTAATGGTCTAGCGGTAAAGTCCGCGGTAATGCATGCGGCTACATTTCTGTGAGTATTACCGCGTGTGTTACTGCAAGGATATCCGCGATTGTTACCGCACAGGTATTATCGCGAGCATTACCACAAACGTGTTTAATATAGAAAAACAGATGACCATTTGGATGATCCTTTGCAGGACCATGCAAAAGGTCATCTATTTTTCTATTTATTTAAAATATTTTACAAAATTATTATTAATTACAAGCAATTTAGTTACAACAAAATATCACAATTGGGCAATACATTGAGCCAAAAAAAGATTGATAATTTCATTTACATAAGTGGAATTACAATTGGAGGAGGTATTGAGCCAAAAAACGATAGATAATTGCATACACATAAAGAGGGCAAAAAAAGCCCGCGTATAAAAAATAGAGGATGGTCATGGGGGAGAGGGCAAAAAAAGCCCGCGTATACAAAATAGAGGATGCTCATGGGGGAGAGGGCGGCATTTCACGTGGAACTCCTTGACTCTGCAAAACCAAAAAAAAGAAACAATTAACACTTTGTTATTTAATATTTGATATAAAATCAACGATTTGATAATTTAAATAAGATTAAACTTACATGTTGCAGACTTCTGCGCGCATTTTCGAACTCCTCTCGAGAGACCATTTGATTTTCAAACAACCAACACTAAGTTTGATACTCGGTATGGTTCTCTCTATATCTCTGCACATCTCTGGTCGGGCGACTCATGGTAATAATATACTGACAAAAAAATAGCAACCAATTAATTAAATGAGAAACATTAGATTTTTTACAATAAAACTAATATTTCTACTTACATATTTGTCTTTCCAAGCCGTTTTTCCTCCCAAACCATAATCCGTAGGAGTCTGATGGGGTCTGGCCTCAACTTGGTGCGTATACATCCTCGCGCCCATTGCCCTTTTGTCCTCTTTTTCTTCTATAGCTGTCTCCCACTCCACATCATGGACATTTCCTAGCCGATAGCTGTGCTCAGGAGACTCCATTGTCTTCTTTGCAGCTCTCCTCACACTAGATTTTTTGCTCTTGAGAAATGTTTTGACATGCTCTTGCAACCATTGCCTTGAGAATTGTTGCCTCTGAGGGTTGGGGAAACGCATGTGCATGGTTGTCTCTATATATGTGAGGTTGTAGGGATCGTGCTGATCAAATTTGAGAAAACAATTTATATATGTGGAGTGGACTAATTGGTTGATGTGTGTGCGAAATCTCCTGCCCTACGTTGTCCTGAGATCCACCATACCTGCTCTATGAACCTGGTAGTATAACCTGCGAGCATCTGGTGCAGGCATGTCATGGTCCTCATCTTCTGCTGGAGCAGGGAGCGGTGACTATGGAGGACAATCTGTAGTACTCCACCCCCCCTCCAAAACAATAACTAGCTCCACTCCCTCGTCGAGATCAACCGGCGCTAGTGCACGAGCTGCCCTCGCGCTGACTGCCAGAAGAGCGCCGACGTGAATATGGGACAGAAGGTGGGATAGGTGATGGATAGGTGGACACCCGTGGCGTCGGACCCTGTGGCGTCGCACCCAAGGGTGTCCCACCCAACGGCGTCGGACCTTGTGAATGAAAAGATGAACCTGGAGCTGTAGGTGGAAAACTCTGCAGGTATGGTGTGTAGCGTAAATTAGCATGAACATAGTGGGAATTTCATTAGAATAGATTCTAATGAGAATTACAAGAGTGCTTGGGTGGAGAGAGCAAAAAAAAGCATAACTCCTAGTTAGATAGCATCAACAATACTTTCAAAAGAGAGAGAAATTAAGCTATTGACAACAGTTCAGGACCGGATTTGCCCGTCCCCCCTCCAAAAGGCTTTGTATTATGGTTTCTCCCATCAAGAGAGACATTGTACAATACAATTCTTTGTGTTCCTTCAAGACTAGCTAATGCAATGAAGATGAAAGCTTCATGCACTAAGCAAAACACTTAGTAAACACAACTTTAATTATCCCCATTCTCAAACCCAAGACCTCACACACCTTCGAAGATGGTGAGAGCTAGCAGGGTATGAAAGTAGATTGAGAGGAAGAAGGAGGATCTTACGAGAAAGATGTACATCTCCTCACATAATCACTCATATTATCATAGCTTCAGCTTAGTAATTAGTTTGATAGAGGAGATGAGCATGCATCGAAGCTTGGCTCTTGGTTGGATTTGCATCCACAAGCCAAGAGTGTGTCGATGTAGGCTTCTATCTCACAAGCTTGGAGTAGGTGATGAGTTCTCCATTAAATCTTGGGAAGAGATAGTCTTCTCTTTCTTCACACATGAGATTGTGTGAGTGTTTGTGTGATAATTTCTTGAAAAAATCAGCCCCCTCTCTCTCTTGGGCGAGCCCTCTTGCTATTTTCTCTTGCAGGCTCCCCATTGGACCTCCCCAAGTCAAGCCAAAGGCTATTAAGCAGCATAAGTGATAGCCTTCTGACATGTGTCCCCCTTTCCCCTTTTGTGAGAGCTTAATCAATTAAACTTAATTGATTTAAATTAACTAAATCCCCATTGGACCTTTCCCCATTCTGACCAATAGGAATTAAGTAGCCCATTGGGCTGCTAAATTCCTATTGGACCCCTTCATGGGCTGTCCAATAATCATCCAGGAGACTTAATTTTCATTGGTTCTTTTTATTAAGTGTTTTAAAATTTATTAGGATAAATTTACTCTAGCCTAATTCTCATTGGTCCACTTCAAGGGTCATCCAATAGGAATTGGGTACACCTTGTGGGCATCTGGCCTAGGGAGCTGACATGTGTCCCTCGTTCCCTTTGTGTAAAGGGAGCTTGTGTGTGTGTGTGTGTGTGTGTGTGTGTGGCCTTCTCTCTGATCCCCTACTTGCTAGGCTCGCCCCCTCCTATGTAGGGATATTCAAAGACTCTTTTGGTCACACACAAAGCATCCAATTCCCTTAAGGTTGACCTTTGGACACAACCTTTGAATTTTGGAACCTTAGCATTTTGGAAGTCTTAATGGGCTGAACCTTAGGGTCTTTTTAGCCCATTGTTACACATGGTTCTTCTACAAATGGCCCCCTCCTTTGGATCCCTATTTTCCCTCCTTTGAATCCCTATTGTGGCCGGTCTGCTAGCTTAACCAATATTCTAGCTTTTTCTCCCCTCGCACTTCGCCATATTAAATGATCAGTTTAACATGAGAAAATCATTTAGGAGAATTAGATATTGATTATTATGACATTAACTCTCTCTTGAAATCATAGTCCTCCTCGACTATGGTGTAGAGAAGATAAAGCATATTCATGAGTCCTTTTCTTAGCGGGTAGAGGATCCCTATGTTACCCTCCGACATCATTCCACAATGGATGACTAGTCCATTTGGCGCTTGAGAGCCTGAGGCTACCGCAAGCATGTCTGCACATTAGTCCTATCAGTCTTCCATAGTAGAGTGACAAGCTCTACTTGGTGTTTGGGAGACGTCGTCTCCGCAAACTTGATCTAATCATGCATACTACTTCATTTTTGTGCACAATAAAGAAGAAGAGAGTCTTATAAGACAAAAAACTTTGTTCATTTTTAACATTTTGTACATTTGCTTACTCTTGGGAAGCATTGTAAGCATTGACAAGGTTTAGGTTATCCTTTAATTGTATGCCTTGCATCCATCTAGCATCTTCAAAAGGATAATTCTTAAACTTAATAAGATATCGTCGGATAGTCTTACCGCCTCTTAATACCTTGTCTTCTTGTCGGAGAATGGACTCCGGCTGTAGCACCTCCTCTTGGTCCTCCATCTTTGGTGGGTCTTCAATAGTTGGTTCTTGAGGTGGCTCTCCTTTGTAAGGCTTTAATAGGCTGACATGAAAATCATTGTGTATGAGCCAATGATTGGGCAACTTGAGTTGATAGGCCATCTCATTGATTGGCCTAAGAATTTGGAAGGGACCATAGTACCTTTTTGCTAGTTTAGCATAGTACTGTTGGTGGCCCGTAGGATTCTTGCCCGTCGTGTGCCTTAATCGAGCCTTGGGAAACTTTAACAAGACCCAATCGTTTTCTTTAAAGGCTTGGGCTCTTCTGTGCTTGTCAGCAGCAGCCTTCTGCCTTTGCTGTGAGATAGAGATAGCATCCTTAATCTTTTGAAAAGATTCTTGTAGGTCTCGGCTATACTCATCTGCAACGAATATCTGCCCATGTACCTTAAGTAACAAGGGACTTTTTGATCTTCCCTCAATTACCTCGAAAGGTGCTTTTCCCATGGAAGTATGTACAATGTTATTGTAAGCATACTCCACTAAGGGTAAGTACTTCTCCCATTGGGATTTTTGATCTACTTCCGTTACATAGGCTTTTAGTAGATCGAGAATTGTAAGGTTAGCTATTTCACTTTGGCCATCCGTTTGTGGATGATAGGCTGAAGAGAAGTTTAGCCTTGTTCCTAAATTCTCAAAGAGACCCTTCCAAAAATTATTGGTACTTGAAAATTTGTGAAATGAAGAGGGTTGCCATTTGATGGGCCTTGATAGTCTTTTTGACAGCTATAAAATGAGCTTGTTTACTGAACCTGTCTACTATCGTCCATATTCCCGTATTCCCATGGATAGACTTAGGCAATCCAAATATAAAATCCATGGATATGCTCTCCCATGGTGAATTAGGAATTGACAAGGGTTGAAGCAATCCAAGTTGCTTCCCTCTATCAAATTTTGTCTTTTGGTAAACCACACATTTAGAAACATACTCTTGTATGTTCACTTTCATGGTAGGCCAATAGAAATATGTTTCAATTTCCTTTAACTCTAGAATGGTAACAGGACACTTTTATGTCCTTGGACACTTTTGTGTCCTGTTAAGTGACCATTTTTCTTGAATTATTTGAAGAGTATGAAAATGAATTTCTAGGTGCTATATATCCACAAAGTTGCCTTATGAGCTGAAAAAAACTTAGCATTTTGTTTTTAGTATCGATCTCACTATTAACCTTACTCTTGCAAAACATTTTTGAACCTAAACTGTGTGAAAAAACGGGTCCTGTTTTTGGCCTTTTTTCAATTTTTGGCAACTATACCACTCTAAACTTCATGTTTGTGAGGTTTAGATGGCTAGAGGTTAGGCCTTCATAGTTTTCAACATGTTTTGATGCTTGTAGGGAGAGCTAAGTGTTAAAATTGAAAGTTATGACCAATTTATAAGAATTGCATAATCCTCTTTTTTGGCCAAAATTAGCACTTTTATGAATTTTTTGGTGGCTTTCTTGATATCCAAATTCAATTTTGATTGTGTAAGTGTAATGTATAACATAAAGCTAATCTTCCTTGAGTTTTGGGGGACCTAATATGCTATATAGCATAGTATATGATGATGGTTGAGTTTTTTGATTGCTGAAGAATACGATACATTTTAGAGTAGCAAGTATAACTTTCTCAATATTGCTAGTTTCTTAGGCCAATTGTGTGTATTTTGTAGGTAGTAACCATATCTAATCATAGACTACAAACTTGGCTAGATATTGAGTATTTTTTATGGGTTTCTAGAGGTCATAATGCTAAACCCAATTTTTTCATGTTTGCTGTATTTAGCACTTTATCATTGCCCCCAAGGTTCCAATTGTAATAGATCCATTATCCGTTTGACATGCTCCATGGCTCCTTTTGAATCCAAAGGCCCAAAGGAAACTAAGAAAACATGTATATAGTATCTGTATTGAGTGTGACTATAGAAACTTTGATGCTAGGTCCGGAGAATGGCAAAAATGCAACTTTTTTGTACCTATTTTTTTTTACCAAAAAACAATTAGTGAGGTAAAAGCAACCATATGTTTTGGTCACCAACCCATTCAAGTTAACGGGGCATTTTATCTCATGTCCTACAAAAATCCCCAGTCTTATATTTATGCAATCAACCGTAAGAAATTGTTGTTTTGGGAAAAATGCATTGGTCCATCAACTTTGGAGGCTTGTAGTGACCAAGGGATGAGAAAAATTACAAGTTTCTCATTTTTTCCATATGTAGTAGTTATTGAACTATAAGCTCATGAAAGGATCTTTTAAAATGAGTGGATCTACTATGGTTTTGGAAATTTTTCCCAAAACCCTGAAAGGACACTTTTATGTCCTGTTAGGTTACCATTCTAGTGTTAAGGTAGACTGAATCGCTCTATGCCCCGCATACGGTGGAGCATGAGATTCATACATTACTTTCTCACATAGTGAGTTAGTAACGCATAGTCTATTTCCATAGAGAAGATAACCATCTTGTAAAGTAAATGGTTCTTCTTTCTTCCCTAATGCAAGGGCTGAAATCACATCTCTAAAATCGGGATCAATAGCATACTCATCTATCATTGAAGATAGATCATTGTGAGTTGCTATCAAAACCGCATTCACTCTCGGCCGTCTTGAGAGTGCATCAGCTACTTGATTATGCTTGCTAGCAATGTGACCAATATGAAAATGAAATTGCGAAAGGAAATTTTTCCACCTCATTTGTTTGTCGGAGAGCTTGGTTTGCGTCATGAAGTACTTAAGACTTTGGTGATCTGTTTGCAAAATGAAAGGAGTCCCCAATAAATAGTGCTTCCATGAGTCTAAGGCATGTAGAGCTGCAAGGAGTTCCTTTTCGTATATGCCTAGAGCTTGCTCAATAGGGTCGAGCCTTCGACTCTCATAGCCTATGGCGTGCCCTTCTTGGAGCAAAACAGCTCCAAGGCAATCACCACAAGCATCACATTGGACCTCAAATGGTTTTGAGAGATCCGGTAGTGTAAGCACAGGTTGAGAGATAAGCTTTTCTTTAAGCTTTTCAAAAGCATTGTTCTCCTTAGCAGACCATGTATACCTAACGCTTTTCTTTGTTAGGTCATGTAATGGTCCAGCAATTTGTGAGAACTTTTCTATGAAGCGTCTATAGTATGCACACATACCTATAAAGCTTCTTAGTTCATGAAGATTCCTTGGTTTAGAACATCCTTTTATTACCTCTAACTTTGATGGATCCATTTGGATGCCATCTTGAGAGATAATATGACCTAAATACTGAATCTCTTGCAAGAAAAATTCACTTTTCTTTCGATTAACATAAAGTTTATTCTCTCTCAAAACTTGAAATATTACCTGGAGGTGTTGCTTGTGTTCGTCTAATGAATTAGAGTAGATGATAATATCATCAAAAAACACTCCAGTGAAGGTTCGATGAGGCATGAACAACTTCTCCATCAAGCGATTGAATGGGGCTAGTGCATTGGTCAAGACAAAAGGCATGACAATGTATTCGTAAAGACCAAATGTGGTGCGAAATGCGGTCTTTACAATGTCTTGATCAACTATCCTTATTTGATGATAGCCACTTTTTAGGTCAATCCTATTGATAGCCGGCTTTCGGAAAATGAAATAAAAAAAAGAAAAATAAACTCATTTCACCCCCCCCACTCTCAGTACCCCCCCACCGTAACTCATCTTTCCCTTCCCGCCCCACGGGCATCAGATAAAACTCTCCCCCCATTTTCTTTACATACCCTCTTCCCCCTCCTTTCCCCCCCCCCCGATTTACCCTCCCCGGCCAGGAAGAAATTAGGAAGAACCCCCCCCCAACCCCTCTCTTGTGCTCCCTCGGTGTAAGCTGCGTGGGACCCCCCCCCCCCCCCCCCCCCCCCCCTCCCCCTCCCCTCTCTTCGGCCCGCCAATATTCACTCCCTCGACCCCTCCTCCCTCTTCCCCACCCACTCGCCTCACCCTCCTTCGGCTCATTCCCCCCCCCCCTTCGGCCTCATTATCCCCCCCCGGCCCGCAGATATATTCCCCCCCCCCCCATTGACTTAGTTGTCATTCGTCCTTAAGCCCATGCAAGACACACCACCCTCCCCCTCTCCCTCTCACCCACACAAACCCATGCCCCGCCATACCCCCTCTCTCCCTCACTCTCCCTCACACACTCCCTCTATCCCTTATCCCCTCACCCCTCATCCTCCCCCTCTCCCTCTCACGGCACCGCAGCACGCCAAACACTCTCTCTCTTTCTCATCCGGATGCCGCCATCGCGCAAATCTCTCTCTCTCTCTCGCCTTGCGGAAACAGCGCTGTACACACACACACACACACACACACACACACACACACACACACACCCCACCTCTCCTCTCTCTCCCATGCGGAGTCCGCAGCATACCCCGCATCTCCACCACACTCTCTCTCGCGCGCAGTCCGTAGCCCACACACACGCGCCTTGCGGCAGCAGTTGAAACACACACACACTTACACACACACACACACACAGACCCCACCACACACCGCCCCCCCCTCTCCTTTGGCCATGCGCAACAGTCCGCCATCCGCCACAGGAAAAAAAGGAAAAAAATATATAAATTATATATATATATATATATACATTATATAACCCCCCCCCTTTCCCGTGTTCCCACGCATGCATGCGCACATACATATACATATACGCACTCACCCGCACAAAAAAACACACACACATGCTCCCACACTCACATACATACATACGCACATGCATAAACGCTTACGACATCGACAAACGAAAGAAGAAGGATCCAAAGCACGCGCCGCCAACTACAAAAACAGAAAATGCGCCCAAGGCATGCCCCGGCCGACTCCGGAAAGAAGTACGCTCGACACCAACGCACCGGCAGCTCGCCATTCGCCGGCAACACGCAACCTCGATGCCATCTCAGTAATTTTAGGTTATTTTACCATTATCTTCAGTTTTCACCCAAGCCATTGTAAATTTCCCTTTTGTAAACATCCTCTCTCTAGGTGAGGGTAACAAAGGCCCACCTAGAGATTCCCATCTTTTAATAACCTCCCCCAAAAACAAAGCAAGGGTCAACCACACCGGGCCCACCACTTGCTTTGTCTCCCCGATTAAGATTACCCTAACCACACTGGGATTACCATAATCCAAGCAGCCAACACCTATAAATTGGCAGTGAGAGGTCACTATCAGGGGGGCAACTTATGGGGAACCAAGCATTGGGTAGACTATAGTAGGAGGGATTGACACCATCACCATAACGAGGAGAGGGTTTAGGGTCTTGTGTGTTGGGTTTGCCTTGGAAATTGCACCATGCGAAGGGACTCACACCCATCTCTCGACTCCAATGGTGGATGCACACACGTATGCACGCTCTTGGCAATGAACATTTGTAGTCATTGAATCTCCCAAGAGAACACACCAAGTAGGTTGCACCATCTCTTTCCCCTACCTCTCTACCACCACAACATGCCACCTTGTAAATATTGCAGAGGTTGTTTTCATAAATTGCGAGTGTTCTGTGTGTGTGTGTGTGTGTGTGTGTGTGTGTGTGTGTGTAGGCTTGCGGTGTTCATATCATCATGGGCTTTGTGTCCTAGCCGCTCAAAGCTAGGTGGTGCCCCTTGTTCGCTTTACCGTGGCAGGCTCCAAGCGAGCCATTCGGCCCCTGGAGTTTTAGAGGTCGTCGGGGTCCGGTGTCCGCTTTGCGTCCGTCATTTGGTGTCCCCACTGAGGAGGGTTTTTCTAAGACCCCTTCACTTTACAATGCTGAAAGTGACGCCCACTATCAATCATGGACGAGTGGCTAAAGGAATTTTCTAAGGGGAGGACGGAAGAAGAAGAGACAAAGAAGGCCCTAGCTACTTTCATTGAGGTGCTGTTGCCAGGCTGCAGTGTCATCAACATTCAAGAGGTAAATTCTCCATCTCGTATCGCTCGTTCTAACTATAAATCCAAAGCATCAGGCAGGAGATTGGTGAGGTGCCATCACTGTTGTCAACCAAGGCACATGGTCAATGAGCGCCAGTAACGAAGGAAGCGGAAGGGCTGAAATCTTCTACATTCACATTCATCGCAAGGAGGTCATTCAAGTCAAGGAAGAAGAGCAGACGGTAAGGCCTCCTTTCCCTAAAGAAACAACAGTCAAAGATAAAACCCCGAAGTGGCTTTAAGGGGCTGTTCGAGCCAAGGGCAAGGAGAAGATAGGCTAGCCTAGAAACACATGACCTTGAAGGGAGAAGCATCTGCCCAAGCAAGTGCTTCAAGCTCAGAGAGCCGGGTTGTACTCACTTTGTCAAAGAAGAAGTCATACGAAGGAAAGCGGCGGAAGATCGCCTACCGATTTGCACGACGCATGCGAGTGCTACCAATCCACTGAGAGGCGGAAGGGAAAAAATAGACCTGGTGGCCTCTACACCAAGACTATGCACAATGGCCTCATCATGGGGGATACACAATAGGGGCACCACCTAGCAAGATATGCGGCTAGGACGCATATATATACACAATGAAGCATGCCATGGAAACAACTTCAAGATCCACGCCCAAATGTGGAATGGGGTGGTCGGAGAAAAAGGTGAGAGGAGTGGTGAATGAGTGAGAATGGGCTTGCTACTTGTGCATGTTAGTAAGGAAGATAATGAGGTAGGGGAAACTTGCGAGTATGCTCACTTATCATACAAGAGGTGGCGAATCCGCACACCTCAAGATGGAAGTAGCAAGATGATAGGAATATGAGAGGGAGAGAGAGTGTGTGTGTATGGTGGTGAATCCGCACACCTTTACATAAGCAGAGAAAAAAAGGCAAGGAACAAGCATATACCATACTCACAATGAGATGTATCCAAAGCGACACAAAGTATGGCACCAAGATGGAGTGTGTTGATTTCTTGCAAAAGATGAATACAATAGGTAGCGTATGGCACGAAAATGAGAAGGGGACAAGATCGTAGGAGGCATAATGGAGAGATGGGAGTTGATGGCGAGGAATATCATGAGTGTGTCCACCCTTCTTGTTCTTGAAATTGTGCCTTCAACCCTTAATTACAAGTGGGGTGGAGGTGTGGTGCTCATCTTTTGTGCATGGTGATGGTGATGATGATGGTGTTGTGATTATGTGATTAGGGTTCATGCTACAAGCATGTAGCACAAGAGTGTGTATGGATAGGTGTGTGTGTGTGTGTATGTGTGTGTGTGTGTGTTTTTTTTGTTTTTTTCAAGTGAGCTCTCATGGCCTCCTTATATAGGGAAGGAGGGGAGGATTTAGCAATATTTCTATTTGAGGTGAGTGTCCCACTTTGGTGACTAGGAAAATGGGGTGCATGTGACTGTGGCTCCCATCTTGTCTCCTCATTATTTAAAATACCAGAGTCAATAGAGAGAGAAGATGAAAGAATGTGGGTAGGATGTAGAGGATAGGAGATATTTACAATAGTCTAGCTTTGGCTAGACATAAGCTTATTAGGGAGAGGAGAGAGAGATAAGAAATTTACAAGAGAGATTGTCAAAGGTGGATAGTTGTTGATGAGGATGGATCCTCCAAAAACGGTGATAGAATCACTCTAGACTTGCCAAGACCTCATTAAAAGAGCCTTGTCTCTTGTAATCATGCTTGAAGACTTGTAGAACCATAGCCATTCTAGAGGGAAGAAAATTGGGGATGGCCTGTGTCACCATTACACGAGAAAATTGGGGTCCACTACAAAAATCATATCTCCGTGCTCATAACTCCAAAAATTTTGAAAAACATTGAGCTAAAAGTTGAGATCAGGAGCTACATCTTTCATGTTGAACGCTCCTTCAGATTCGGGGTTCTTCTTTACTTAAAAAATTCAGCCAAATAATGTATTATTTGTGGCTGCAAAAGTCTTTTGGTGGTCCCCTTTGAGTGGACTTCTCTCTTGACTTCAAGTGTAAGCTCCTTCATGTGTATGAAAACATGACCTAGAGTTTTGAAAAGAGTGGCAATCATCTAGATGGAGGTATTATTGAAATTTGAAAGTGGGGTTGAGGTTTGAAAATGAAAACTAGTGAATAAAATATTTGGTAGGGTGGAATAATATACATACATGAAAAATATATTGGAAAATACTAAAATATATAATGTAATTTAGAATATATATATATATATATATAATATTTAAGGTCAAAAGAGAGATCAACAAAGAAAGCTTACTTATTTATGCTACATCGTGATTGATTAGCATAAGTCTTATTTATTTAATAAAGGCTAAAACGTTTGTGAAAAAGGAAGAAAAAATCAAAAGTAACTTATATAATAGGAAATATTTTGGTAAAGGCAAAAATATATAGGGGGTTCCCATGCATGGAAAAGCTTGCCTCATTAGCCCTCCCCCTAAGGCTATAGGTATTCATGCCTATAGCTCTTCTTCTGGAGCATGTTGAAATAGAGTAGGATTTCTCCTTGGTGGCTGGTAGATCCTTGTAGGGAATAATGGATCCCTTGGAAGCATGAGGCTCCCCAAAGTTCTTTTCGATGTCCACGTGGGTCCCACACTAAGCGTAAATCCATTGTATGCAATAATGCCTTCTTCATAAGATCACACTTATAATGATTCTTGAGTCCACAAGCTGCACAAGAATTAACTCTTGCATAAATGATAGAAGGTATGGAAAGAACTTGATCAGTCCTTGAAAGTATTCCAAAGCGGCACCATGCATGGCTTCCTCGTCCAGACACATAACCTAAAGGGAGTAAGAAGCCATAATCCTCATATCTTGCTTGTTGTCCTTCTTGATGCCAAATTGATAGACACCTGTTTCCCACATGGATAGATTGCATGGTTGATGCCTGTTGCACAAGAGAGCCCACCATGTACAAAAGATAAACTGCAAACCACATTTTGAAAAATGACTCCATGTTACCACTAGTATGCAAAACCATTCTTCCTTGATGGGTGTGTCCTAGATTGATTCCACTGGTTGTTGATGTCAATCCTTCCACTCTTGTCGCAACCCAACTTAAAGAGCTTCCCAAATTAATGTTACACACAATGTTCACAATTAGAAAGCAAAACCTAAAGTTCTAGTAGACCTCAATTGCATTTCTCTGCATGAGTCTTTCTCTAGAAAGGACTTGCCGAGTGGTCGTCAATATAACTTTTGGTCGTCTTCCACCCGAATAATAAATAGTACTTTCATTATACGGTCGTATAAATGCAGCCCAGGTCAATAGAGCTGGTTTTCAATTATAGGATTATGCCGGTGTCCCAGTCCTGCTTAGCTCTCATAGCCATAAGCCAAGGCCTCCCTAGAATGATAAGGTAGCCCTCCCCTTTGTGTGGCATGACAAAGATGTCCACATCTACCTCGGTGTTAAATGCCTTTATCCTAGCTGCATTTATAACATGGACACATTGAAATTTTAAATTATTTGCCATTTTGGCTCGGCATGGTACCGGCTGACTCACCTCTAAACCCAAACGGTGCATCATGTTTTCACTCATGACGCATATTTGTGCGCCACCATCAATTTTAGATATTGGAGATGTGTTGCCCTTTGATGTAAGCATCCATCAATAGTAGTATGTCATCTAAATTCCTCCCAGAGATAGCCCCAGCTATCTTTGGCTTTGGTCGTCTAGTGCTAACCATCTTTGTCCATTGTCTCCTCACCCTAGGTGCCAGGTGGAGTAATTGGGGCCAGGTGATTTTTGGGCCCTGCACAGAAACATCTTGAACCAAATCATATGGTTTAGAACATTCACCCAAAGAGAAATCTACAATGTCAATTTTACGTCGTGACTTGGACGGCTTTTTTCTAGATTATCTTTTAGTCTTCATCTTTTCTTCCTTTTGGGAAGATTCACCATGCCTATCGCGTTTTACCCCTATGGCATCTACTCCTTTAAACTTCGTCTTACCTTTTGCTACTCCCTTGATATCCTCCTCCACTTTCTCCTTTCTTTTACCTTCAAGACTGATGACGCTTACTGTTTGATTTCCAACTAGTGGTGGGGGTAAGGGTGGAATGAGAGGTTATGGTGGTGGTGGTGGTTGTGGTTGAATGGGTGGTTGTAGGATTTGCACGGGTGGTGCCCTCGGTGGTGGTGGTCTTGCTCTCGGTGGTGAAACCTAGTTTTGCCTCGCTCCTCTGTTGAAATTCTGCCTCCTTGGGTGTGGACGGTAGTACATGCCATGACCATCCTCCCCACAATTGTAGCAGTGGTATTCTTGGTTTTGCCTTCGTTGTCCTCTCCCTTGATCTTGGTTGCGATTGTGTGCATGCCCTTGTTGTATCAAATGGACTGAGAGATTCTCAAGTTGATTGGTGATTCGATTGAGCAGGTCTTGCTGATCTTCAATTGGTTCTTGTGGTTGAATCCTCTGGGCTGCTGTTGTAGGTGGTGCTAGAGGTGGTAGAGTCCTAACGGCTTCCTCTTCATCGATATTCCTGGCTTGTAGGCGCAACTTCTTGTCTTTAAGGCGGGCCACTTCAACTGCTAGCTCATACGTAGCAGGAAACCTTCCCTTCACCTTCTCTTTAAGAGTTGTCCAGAACCTAGCCACAAACCAGTCCTTCTTTAGGAAATCAGGTGCCCCCTCATCGTCTCTTAGGGATGCAACCCATCGCCCCTATAAATCTACAAACTTTGACTCATATGATGCGTATTCCAGCATACTACCCTACTTCAACTCTGTCAACAATTGCCATAGCTTCTCTGATGTTGTGCCCTCTCCAAAACGCTTGACAAAGGCTGCTCTTAATAAGTCCCACCGTTCCTTGGTTGCTTGTGCCAAGGAATTGTACCATGATCTTGCCTCCACCTTCATTAGAAGTGGGAAGATGCGCAAACGCGAAGCATCATCATCTCTCGTAGAGATGACACATGCTATTTCCAAGTTGTCTAGAAAGTCTACAGCATCCTCACCCACCTTACCAGTAAATGTTGGAAATGCTACACTTGCCATTGTGAGAGTGACAAAATTAACTCGACTTAGATTTATTTTTTAATTTTTTTTTATAGAGATTCAATACATGGGTGCTCGGTGAATGGAAAACATACTATACAAGGATGAAAATAACTACATCAAAAGACACTTCATGATTAATCATAGGGAGGATAAAGGGTAGAGAAGAGGTGTTTATCTCTTGCAGTCGTTCTCTACCAAACATGGTTGTAATGATCTACTGATAAAACATCTTGTGGTCCAAGATTACTTTGATTGATTGAATTCGTTGTGGTGCATAAGTTTGGTTCCTTGCAAAAGGTTGATGTGCTTGCATAAGTTAGCCAAGAGACTGGGAGTGGTCAGACGCGTCACCATCACCCCGTACGTGCTGAGCAACAAAGGAAGGGTAGAACCCATGAAAGGTGACGACCTCTTGTGGATGTGCCAACTCATCAACACTGGCACGGTAAGAGTGTAAGTAGGTATTTCACCCTTTGTGCATAATGGAAAATGGGCCGACGGCATTCCCGTTCAGATTTCTGCAGTATATGCATGTGAACATCTATGTGGATAGGAAATTCTTCTACCAGTAGAAGATCGTCTACCTATTTGGTGTGGCAGTACTAGGAGAAATCCTCAATTCCCCGAACCCTATCATTCTTCCCATACTAGATTACCACCATTCCTTTAATGTCTCTATTTTTATCCTGTTTTAGCCTATCCATTCGCCCCTGTAAGAAACCCCTATGAGCAGTTGCTGTTGATGTTTTTAAAAAAAAAAAGGGTTTGTAATTTCCCAAGTCACCACCATGGCAAGTGTTTCTTTCCCCACGTTCTGTGGAAAGAAGGGTGAGGATCTCACCACTGATTTTTTGGATGATTTTGACATTGCATGTGTCGTCTCCAACAAAGATGACGACGCTTCATGACTCAGAATTTTTCCTCTACTGATGAAAGTAGAGGTCAAGTCCTGGTACAATGCATTGCCCCAGGCTACCAAGAATGCATGGGATGTGTTAAGGGCTGCTTTTGTAAAGAGGTTTGGTGGAGGCACAACCTCGGAGAAGCTATGGCAGCTATTGACAGAATTAAAGCAGGCAGGCCTGCTGAAGTACGCCACCTATGAATCAAAGTTTGTGGACCTATGGGAGAGATGGGTTGCCACACTGGAGGAAGGCAAAGGAGCGCCTAATTTCCTGAAGAAGGACCATTTCATTGCTGGTCTATGGTCGCCGCTTAGAGAGAAGGTGAAGGGAAGGTTTCCTGCAACATATGAGTTGGCAGTCGAAGTAGCCCGCCTTAAAGACAAGAAGCTGCGCATGCAAGCAAGAGCAAACGAGTCAAAGGAAACAAGCTCGGCCCGACCAACCCCAATGGCTGCAACAGCCAACCATAGAGTCCAACCACAGGAGACAACAAAGGAACAGCAAGACCTGCTGAGTCGCATCACCACCCAACTAGAGAGTTTATCTGTGCATCTGGTGCAGCAAGGGCATGCATCTAGCAAAAATCCAGAACAAGGAAGAGGACAACAAAGGCAGAACCCAGAATACCACTGTTACAATTGCGGAGAAGACAGCCATGGAATGTACTACTGCCCACACCTAAGAAGGCATAATTTTAATAGAGGGGGGAGACAGAATCAAATCTCTCCGCCAAGAGTAAGACCACCACCAAGACAGCCACAACCAATCTCAGCAATACAAATCCTGCGACCACCTATACAACAGCAACCACCACCCCAACCTCTCATTCCACCACTACCCCCACCACCTGTGGTGAACCAAGTGGTGAGTGTCATTAGCTTAGAGGCTAAAGGGAAGGCGAAGGTATAAGAGTTAGCTCGAGAGAAGCACAAAGGAAAAGCGAAGGTAGAAGAAGTGGATGCTATGGGAGTGAAACGTGCGAGGCATGAGGAGGCATCTCAAAAGGAAGAGAAGATGAAAGGGAAAGCCGAGTCTAGCAAACAAGCAGCTAAGCCGCGACGGAAGATAGACAGTGGACTTCTCACTAGGTGAGGAAGCACAACCCTATGACTTGGTCAAGGATGTGTTAATGCAGGGCCCCAAGATAACGTGGCCCCAATTACTCCACCTTGCACCCAGAATGAGGACGCAATGGATGAAAATGGTAAGTACCAGGAAATCAAGACCACGGATAGCTGGGGCTATCTCTGGGAGGGATCTCGACGACATCTTGCCAACCATGGACGCTCACATAAAAGGGCAGCAGATTTCAAACGTCTACAAAGATGGTGGCAAATATGCGTCATGAGTGAAAAGATGATGCACCATCTAGGTCTAGAGGTAAGTAGGCCGGCACCCTGCCGAGCCAAGATGGCAAACAATGTAAGAGTGAAATGCGTAGGCATTGTAAATGCGGTCAAAGTAAAAGCATTCAATACGGAAATGGAGGTAGACATCTTTGTCATGCCACACAAAGGGGAGGCCTACCCCATCATTCTTGGAAGGCCTTGGCTTATGGCCATGGAAGCAAAACAAGACTGGAGCACCGGGATGATCTAGATGAAGGATGCTAAAGGGAAGTCCATATTCTACGACATGAGGACTGGGAAGCAGCACAATATGATCTTGGAGGCTTCAGAAGACGAGTCCACTAGCGACTCCTCGTCTACCTCAGGAGAAGACACAACCACCACCCACGGGAGTGACAGTAGCATCGAAGTAATGGGAGTCATTCTTAAAGACCCAAACAGATTAACACAATCTGAAGCAACCTCAGCAAACGAAGAGGGACCATCAAGTAAGTAGTCATTGGCGGATGCGGGTAAGCTACAGAAAATGCTCTCAAATGAGTTAACCAATGAAGAGAGGAAGGAGAATGTCTCCATGTTAGGCAACTTCACTACTTTGTTCATTGATGGCTATGATTAGATCACAGGAATTACAGTAGTGCAGTACCACATAAAGCTCAAGGAAGGCAGTAAACCCGTAGTATAGAAGCTCAGAAGACTTGGAGTGATTCAACAAGAGGCATTGCTTAAAGAAGTAAGGAGTTTGCTACAAGCAAGTTTCATCTACCCTGTCAAAGACTCAGAATGGGTCTCCCCAGTAGTAGTCACACCAAAAAAAAATGGTAAATGGAGAGTCTATGTGGATTACAAACCTCTCAATGCAGCCACGAAGAGGGACCATTTTCCCCTCCCATTCCAGGATGAAATACTCAATGAAGTGGCAGGTCATGAACGCTACACAGTATGCGACGGCTACTCAAGATACTTCCAGATTAGCATTGCGGAGGAGGATCAGAAGAAGACAACCTTCATCACACCCTGGGGATGTTTTGCCTACAGAGTAATGCCATTTGGCCTCACCAATGCCCCAGCCACATTTCAACGCTATGTGACCTTTGTTTTCCAACCCTACTTTGGAACATCAATACGGGTTTTCATAGATGATTTTTGCATCTATAGCTCATGAGCCCTTCATATAAGCAAAGTCTATGATGGCCTAACGAGGCTACAAACCCTGGGTGGCCAACTCAATGTGGACAAGTGTCACATTGGTGAGGGCAAGGTCACTCTCCTTGGTCATGTAATTTCATCAAAAGGAATCGAGGCTGACCCCAGCAAAATTCAGGCTCTGGTATCTTTATCATCTCCCACCACCGCCAAGCAATTGGTTTCTTTCCTTCAAAAGGTAAGATATTTAAGCAAGTTCATTCACCTGCTATCTCAAGTGGTCCTTCCCCTACAACAACTCACCCAAAGGGATGTTTTCTCATGGAGCGAAGAGAATGAACAGCAATTCACTGAGGTAAAGCAAGTCGTATCTAAGCTTCCCACTATTTCACCCCCCAAGTGGGACGAGCCATTCTATGTGAACCCTAGTGTGGGAAATGATACTCTGGGAGCATTACTAATGCAAAAGGATCCCAAAACTTCTTTCATGCGCCCTATTTACTTCTCTAGTCGAGTCATGACCCCATCAGAGAAGGGATTCACCAAAGTAGAACACATGGTTCTGGCACTAATGTTTGCTACTACGACATTCCGCTCCTATCTCTTGCCTAGACCATTTGTAATCCTGACAATGGAAGAGGTTTTTCCTTATGTAATGCGACACATGGATGTCTCATCTAGGATATCAAGGTGGCTAATTAGACTACAAGAATTTGATTACACCATGCAAGTAGAAAACTCTACCAGGGCTAGTCTAGCAGGAATTCTCACTCATCGCCACTACGAGAAGAAGCTGAAGGTCGACACGGAAGCAAAGGAAGGAACACCAGATAAAGAGAGCCCTAAGCTAGAGAGAGCTCACTCTCTTTTCTTTGAGAGAGCATACAAAAGAACAATGAATCAGTCTGCAGCGGGCATGGTCATTTTCAATGAACAGCAGGAAAGAGTATTCTCCATAGGGCAGTTATCACACTCCTACTCTAACAATGAGACAGAATATGCAGGCCTAATCCTTGGGCTGGAACAATGTATTTCACAACAAATTCAGCGCTTGAATGTATTCGGCGACGCTTTGCTTTTGATAAGGCAGATAAATGGCACCTGGAGTGCAAGAATCAGGTTTTTTCTTGGTCAACTTCGCCAAGTTAAAGACCTTCTGAAGAAGTTTGAAGCGGTAAGACTCTTCCACATTCCCAGAGCAGAAAATCAAGAGGCAGACGCACTAGCTAAAGAAAGGATACAAGATGTTTCCATAGGAGCAATCAAATTAAAGCTACCCCTCTTTCAAGGCAGTGATGCTATGCCTGATATTATCAGCTTTCTAAATACAGGCGAATGTCCAACAGGACACACTAAAGGCCAAAAACAATGACTGGTAAGGAAGGATACTAGGTACCGCCTTATAGACGACCACTTGTATTGTAAGGGCAAAGATCAAATTCTCAGGCGGGTGTCAACCTCCAGTGAAATCACCGAGGTAATCTCAAGTTGCCATGACGGCGTCTGCGGTGGTCATTTTGCTCTAGATATCACCAGTAGGAAGATTCTACAGGCAGGATACTTTTGGCCTAGTTTGAACAGAGATGTACACCATTGGTGTAAAACATGTAAGGCCTGTCAAGTGGCCAATGATCGCACGCTAACCTACTAGCCCCAAACCCCTATCATTTCATATGGTCTGTTTGAGAAATGGGGAATAGATGCAATTGGTCCCTTACCAAGGGCCCGATCAGGTAAACTATACATCATTGTGGGGGTAGACTACATGACGCGATGGGCAGAAGCAAGAGCCACCACCCGCATTACAGCCCAAGAGGTGGCAAAGTTTATTTTTGAGCATATCATTTGCCGTTTTGGCACTCCTCTTGAGATAATATCAGATAGAGGACCAGGATTCAGAGGTGATGTCGTAGGAGAACTGAAGAAGAAGTTCGGCATCACATGTCGGCATTCCACACCATACTATCCACAATGCAATGGTCTGGTAGAGAAGGTAAATGGAATGATTTGCAAGATCATCACAAAACAGGTGAACAACCATATAGGAGATTGGGATAAACATATCATGGCAGCTCTTTGGGCCTATAGAACAACATTCCGAACATCACTAGGTTTCACCCCTTTCCATCTAGTTTATGGGAAGGAGGCAATTCTACCCATTAAGGTACAAATAGCCAGCTTACGAGTCTTCGCCAGCCAGACCCACCGTCCAATCCTAAACCTTAGAAACCACATCTTGGATCTAGAGAGACTACAACTGGATAGGAAAGAAGCAATCAATCACTATGCGGCACAGGCAGAACGACGCCGACTCACTTTCAATCAAGGGCTTAAAGAGAAAGGACTCGAAAAAGGCACGTTAGTGCAGCGATACGACAACAAATTTGATACCAGGAAGGACAAGAAATTTCAGCCCAGATGGGAAGGACCATTCATCATCAAGAAACGCTACGACAACGGCAGCTATAAGCTGATGGAAGCAGATGGGAGAATTCACAAGACTAGAGTCAATGGATGGAGACTGAAGAGGTACTTTCTTAGGTTTGACCCAGAATTCGTGCTAGACATTCCAGAAGAGGGAGAACCCTCTAACTCTACAGCTGAAGAAACTGAAGAAGGCTAGAAGCATGAATGCCTCTAGCCAAAAGAGAGAGGGCTAATGATAGCCGGCTTTCGGAAAATCAAAGAAAAAAAAGAAAAAAAAACTCATTTCACCCCCCCCCCCCCCCCCCCCCCCCCATTGTAACTCATCTTTCCCTTCCCACCCCATGGGCATCAGATAAAACTCTCGCACTCTCTCCCCCTCTATTTTCTTTACATACCCTCTTCCCCCTCCTTTCCCCCCCCCCCCCCCCCCGATTTACCCTCCCCGGCCAGGCAGAAATTAAGAAGAAACCCCCCCAACCCCTCTCTCGTGCTCCCTCGGTGTAAGCCGCGTGGGACCCCCCCCCCCCCCCCCCCCCCCTCTCTTTAGCCCACCAATATTCCCTCCCCCGACCCCTCCTCCCTCTTCCCCACCCGCTCGCCTCACCCTCCTTCAGCTCATTCCCCCCCGGCCCAAGGATATATTCCCCCCCCCATTGACTTAGTTGTCATTCGTCCTTAAGCCCATGCAAGACACACCACCCTCCCCCTCTCCCTCTTACCCACACAAACCCATGCCCCGCCATACCCCCTCTGTCCCTCACTCTCCCTCACACACTCCCTCTATCCCTTATCCCCTCACCCCTCACCCTCCCCCTCTCCCTCTCACGGCACGGCATCACGCCAAACACTCTCTCGCTTTCTCATCAGGATGTCGCCATCGCACAAATATCTCTCTCCCTTGCCTTGCGGCAGCAGCGCTGTAGACACACACACACACACACACACACCCCCCCCCCACCTCTCATCTCTCTCCCCTGCGCAGTCCGCAGCATACCCCGCATCTCCACCACACTCTCTCTCGCGTGCAGTCCGCAGCCCACACACCCACACACACGTGCCTTGCGGCAGTAGTTGAAACACACACACACACACACACACCCCACCACACACCTCCCCCCCCTCTCCTTCCGCCATGCGCAACAGTCCGCCATCCGCCACAAGAAAAAAAGAAAAAAAGAAAAAATATAAATTATATATATATATATACATTATATAACCCCCCCCCCCTTTCCCGTGTTCCCACGCATGCATGAGCACATACATATACATATACGCACTCACCCGCAAAAAAAAACACACACACATGCTCCCGCTCCCACACTCACATACATACATACGCACATGCATAAACGCTTACGACATCGACAAACGAAAGAAGAAGGATCCAAAGCATGCGCCGCCAACGACAAAAACAGAAAATGCGCCCAAGGCATGCCCCGGCCTACTCCGGAAAGAAGTACGCTCGACACCAACGCACCGGCAGCTCACCATTCGCCGGCAACACGCAACCTCGATGCCATCTCAGTAATTTTATGTTATTTTACCATTATCTTCAGTTTTCACCCAAGCCATTGTAAATTTCCCTTTTGTAAATATCCTCTCTCTAGGCGAGGGTAACAAAGGCCCACCTAGAGATTCCCATCTTTTAATAACCTCCCCCAAAACAAAGCAAGGGTCAACCACACTGGGCCCACCACTTGCTTTGTCTCCCCGATTAAGATTACCCTATAAATTGGCACTGAGAGGTCACGATCGGGGGGGGGGGGAACTTATGTGGAACCAAGCATTGGGTAGAGTGTAGTAGGAGGGATTGAAATCATCACCATCACGGGGAGAGGGTTTAGGGTCTTGTGTGTTGGGATTGCCTTGGAAATTGCACCATACGAAGGGACTCACACCCATCTCTCGACTCCAATGGTCGATGCACACATGTATGCACGCTCTTGGCAATGAACATTTGCAGTCATTGAATCTCCCAAGAGAACGCACCAAGTAGGTTGCACCATCTCTTTCCCCTACCTCTCTACCACCACGGCATGCCACCTTGTAAATATTGCAGAAATAATTCACCCTCACACCCCGGAGGTTGTTTTCATAAATTGCGAGTGTTCTCTGTGTGTGTGGGTGTGTGTGTGTGTGTGTGTGTGTGTGTGGGTGTGTGTGTGTGTGTGTGTGTGTGTAGGCTTGCGGTGTTCATATCATCGTGGGCTTTGCGTCCTAGCCGCTCAAAGCTAGGTGGTGCCCCCTATTCGCTTTACCGTGGCAGGCTCAAGGCGAGCCATTCGGCCCCCGGCGTTTTAGAGGCCGTCGGGGTCCGGGGTCCGCTTTGCATCCGTCACTATTGAAGTAGGCCGATCCTTGTAGCTTATCAAATAGGTCTTCTACCCGTGGAACGGGAAACCTATTCTTGATAGTGATCCTATTTAGTGCTCTATAGTCGACACACATACGATATGTGCCGTCTTTCTTTTGCACTAATAGCACAGGTGAGAAAAATGGAGATGAGCTAGGCCTAACCATGCCCTTCTCAACTAACTCATGCACTTGCCGCATAATCTCCTCTTGTTGAGCTTGAGAAACTCTATAAGGAGGTTTGTTAGGCGGTGAAATTCCTGGAAGAAGTTCAATTGCATGGTCATCATTACCTCGTTTAGGAGGTAGCTCACAAGGGATGTCGTCAATAAAAACATCTTGAAACCCCTTGAGAAAATTGGATAACTCTAATTCCTTTTGGTTGATTTTATTTTCTTTTGTTAAAGCATTAGGTTCATTTTGAGAATCTTTAACAAAAATCATGTACATGGAAATAGAGCTCTTCATTGACTTGTTGAAAGCTGGTGTATGTATAATGGGGATAGTGTTACCCATTTCCTTAGCATCTATATACAAGTCTTTTTCCCTGAACTTAAAGGAGATTCTCCTTTCAAAAAATTTAACATTGACAGCCAGGCGGTCAAACCATGGTGCCCCTAGGATTACATCCTCATGCTTGAGAGGAGAGATAAAGAAGTCCTCTTTGTCCACATAGACTTGGACATGAAGCCTCAATTTCCCAATTAAGGGAGTGACTGAAGCTTCTTGCCCCTTGAAGGCACTGTTTGCGGGTAGGACATCTCCCATCTCGTACGATTGTATGTCTAGCTTGGTGGCCAACTCTATAGATATAAAATTGTGAGTAGAACCAGGGTCAAAGAGAATAAAAGCATCATGTTCTCTTACCTTTCCCCAAGCATGGCATAGAGGAGATCCTTTGTGATGAGTTTGGTGAGTCTCCTCCTCTTGGTTTTCAACCAAGGAGAGGATCTTGGCGGTTGTTCTTTTGGGGACAAGCGCGGTATGCATGCCCTTGTTCGCCGCACTTGAAACACCGGTTATCCTTGCGATAACGCTCCAGCTCTTCAGGAGAGAATTTGTTCTTACCTTTGTAAACTCCCTTCTCTTTAGCTTTGTTGGAGTTGCCCTTAGGAGACTTTTGGACATTGTCCTTCCCCTTAGGCTCATTGGAACCCTTGTTTTCCGGGGGCTTACTATTTCTTTTAGCCCCCGTTTGGAAATTGATTTGTGAGGCCACCATAGTATGGTGTATTACCGCCGATGTGGTACATGTCCTTTGGGATTTGACATACTCTGCCATTTCTTCGGTTAAGCCCGCACAAAATTGTTGCTTTTGCTCTCCAAAATCCAACTTTTTAAAGACAGTGGCTTTGAGTTGTAGGTCCCAAAACTTGTCTACATATTTGTGGATGGATTCATTGGGCGAGAGCTTTAAGCTTCGCCATTCCGTGAGTACTTTGTCTTTGGCATCGGTGGCCCAAAACTGCTTCATAATGGAAGCTCTTAAAGCTTTCCATGTTCGTGGAGCTTCACCGTTGGCTCGTAGGCTAGACCACCATCGCTTGGCGGACTTTTGAAAGTGCATAGCTACATGGCATAGCTTAGAGGACTCCGTGAAGCCCTCATCTCCAAACGCCGCATCAAATTTCTGGATAAAGGCCAAGACTTTGTACGTAGCACCAAAGGTGCCATCATAGGTAAGGAAAGAGATGCTCTTCCCTCCCTCTTTGAACTTCTTCAGCTTGGATGACCTCTTCCATGCGGCATAGGATTTCCTATGGCCTCTTCTTTTTGATGGTTCAAAGGTTGCACCATCACTTTCTTCAGAAGGTGAAGAATTTGAAGAAGGTGGAGAAGAGGGTGACCTCTTTCTTGCCTTTTTCTTGTCTTGATCTTCGTCGCCTTTACCATCACTTTCATAAGAGGAAGAGGATGAAGAAGATGGAGAAGAGGGTGTCCTCTTTATCGCCTTTTTCTTCTTTTTCTTTTTATCATCCCTCTTTGAATTATGGCATGGAGAAGAGTGTGATGGTCTTCTCCGCTTTGGTGGTGATGGAGAACGTTTAGCCCGCCGTATTCGTGGAGCCATCTCCGTGGAGGTGGCAGGAGACTCACTTCTTTGTCGTTCCTTCGGTGGAGGCTCTTGAGTTTTCCTTTGGGAAGGAGATTCATCATCAAGAAGTAAATCCTTGAGCCCTTCCTATGGATTCTCTTCTTCTTCCCGAATCGGAGAGAGACCTCTTTTGGGAGTCTCACAAGGAGGCTTCCTAGGTGTTCTCTTGTCATGGTGATGAGCTTGAAGAATCCCGTGAGCACGGAGCTGCTGTTGCACTTCACTTTGGAGAGATGGATTGCCCATGGCTTATTGAAGCCTAGAAACAAGATAGTTAACAAGCATTGAAGCATCATTAGTAGCTTGCTCATGAGCAAAATCAAAGTTATCAACATTAATGTCACTCTCTTTACTGATTGGTCCACTTCAAGGGTCATCCAATAGGAATTGGGTACACCTTATGGGCATCTGGCCTAGGGAGTTGACATGTGTCCCTCATTCCCTTTCTGTAAAGGGAGCTTGTGTGTGGGTGTGGGTGGCCTTCTCTCTTATCCCCTACTTGCTAGGCTTGCCCCCTCCTATGTAGGGATATTCAAAGACTTTTTTGGTCACACAAAAAGCATCCAATTCCCTTAAGGTTGACCTTTGGACACAACCTTTGAAATTTGGAACCTTAGCATTTTGGAAGTCTTAATGGGCTGAACCTTAGGGTTTTTTTAGCCCATTGTTGCACATGGTTCTTCTGCAGATGGCCCCCCCCTTTGGATCCCTATTTTCCCTCCTTTGGATCCCTACTGTGGCCAGTCTGCTATTATGTTAGAATTTCAAATCCCATAAACCCTAAACTATCAAACATAGATGCGAAAACACTTACAAAAGCGGCCTCAAATGATGCCCACCCGCCGCTCCCCAAGTGGTGCGAGCTCCCTGTCTCTACTCGCGCTCTGGCTGCCTCCTTTCATTTGAAAAAGTTTGGACTGAAAAGTGGGCCTTGTAAGAATTGTTGATGTGGAATAGCTTTTAAAAAGTGGGGATCGGTACATTTTTTGCAAATAAGATCCAAACTTGTCGGAGGTTGGATATTTAGAATCTAGACATTGCCTTCATGTAGGTCTAGAAAAAGGTGATTTTAGATTACCGTAACGGTAACAAAACCTGGCTGATTGAAAAAAAAATGGCATAACTTTCATAGAAGTCATCCAAACTTTTCGGACCTTGGTTCTTTAGAATGCATTTTTCAAGAACTTTCCAATGATAGGTCATATCATGGGGTTCTAAGCAATATTTAGAGGGGTCTACCAGGTTGCTTTATTTTGTACATCTTTGATGATGTGGCACTCTTAAAAGGCCCAAAAATGAGTTCAAAATTTTCCTAATGGTTGCTTCCACTTGTCGGGATTCTCGCGCGCTGTTTTCTTCTCATGCTTCCAATATTCTTTGGCCAGCCAATCTGGTCTGCTCCACCCATGCTTGATTTCTTTTTGCACTTCGGAATGCTTATGCTTGAAGTATACGCTCATTCGAACCTTCATCACATCTTCATTGAAGTGGTCATCCCATGTTGGAACGGGAAACTCATGATCCTCATGAAGAATGCTGATGACTCTGTCTTTTAATTCATTCGGTACTTCACTCCAGGTGCTTAGTATGTAGTGTCTAAACACTTGAGAGCAAAGACCGCGCATGCGTGAAATCACCTTCTTGCCTTCATCATCCAAGATGATGCCCCCCCGAAGTCGACGGAGTAAGGCAAGCCCTCTCACTGCTGCTGACGCGTGAACCTCGATGTCTCGACAAGGGTCTCTAGCGGCGTGTCAACGGGGGTACGGAGTCTGAGCCCCAAAGCGAGGAGTGTCCACCATTGGAGTGACTCTTGGAGGAGTAGCTAGTGGTGTGTAGCTATGGGGAATGGCAGTCAGCCACGCAAAACCTGGTGTCAATGACGATGACGTGGCTGGTGTCGGGACGGGAAAAGAAGGGGAGGGTAAAGAGCCTCATCGAACACGAGGCGGTGTCGAAGCATCGGTGGCACCACCCCCACAACAACCGCCACTGCCACCACTAGAGCATCGGTGCTTATACAAGTGTGAAGATCGTCTCGTCGACACCGAAGCTTCAGAGCATGCTGAGGACTCCGAAACAGATGTGATGAAGTATTCGCTCATTCGAACCTTCATCACATCTTCATTGAAGTGGTCATCCCATGTTGGAACGGGAAACTCATGATCCTCATGAAGAATGCTGATGACTCTGTCTTTTAATTCATTCGGTACTTCACTCCAGGTGCTTAGTATGTAGTGTCTAAACACTTGAGAGCAAAGACCGCGCATGCGTGAAATCACCTTCTTGCCTTCATCATCCAAGATGATGCCCCCCCGAAGTCGACGGAGTAAGGCAAGCCCTCTCACTGCTGCTGACGCGTGAACCTCGATGTCTCGACAAGGGTCTCTAGCGGCGTGTCAACGGGGGTACGGAGTCTGAGCCCCAAAGCGAGGAGTGTCCACCATTGGAGTGACTCTTGGAGGAGTAGCTAGTGGTGTGTAGCTATGGGGAATGGCAGTCAGCCACGCAAAACCTGGTGTCAATGACGATGACGTGGTTGGTGTCGGGACGGGAAAAGAAGGGGAGGGTAAAGAGCCTCATCGAACACGAGGCGGTGTCGAAGCATCGATGGCACCACCCCCACAACAACCGCCACTGCCACCACTAGAGCGTCGGTGCTTATACAAGTGTGAAGATCGTCTCGTCGACACCGAAGCTTCGGAGCATGCTGAGGACTCCGAAACAGAGGGAGATACGGATGGAGTAGGAATTTTCTATGGTGCGCCAGAGTGATGACGCTCCACGTACCACTTTCTCTGCTAGGGTGACAAAGAAGAAAGAAACTCCTCATCATCCATACTTGCATTAAACACACAAACATTTAAACTTAATATTGAATGAATGGAGTAGAAAACATGGACAAGTAGATAGATAGATAGAGAGAGAGAGAGAGAGAGACATTTAAACCTGGAGTGGACGCAAAGACCATTAAATACAATGGCGCAATGACGCATATATAAATACAATGACGCAAATACTTAGAAAGCCAGATTTTTTACAAAACGGAGCAAAATTGTTCAAAACGGAGAATTGTACAAGAACTTGAAGGTGCTTGTATCTTTGGAATATTCAAAGGCTAGCAGCAACAGAAAGCGTTCTTCTTCTATTCAACTTGAGTGATGGAAGAGGCAAGTGCATAACTCTGAATTTACAAAACGGAGCAAAATTGTTCAAATACAATATTTATGGCTTTAGGAGATCTCTCTCATCCTCGCATAGCTCAGCATAACTTCCTATATCTATATAGAGCTCTCCGTTTAAACAGATGTACTCTGTTTCATTTTGTAGATCCTTTGCATGCACCCCATAGAGAGTAGCAGCTTGATGTTCATCTGGCACCACCTCCATGGCGCCTCACTGAGCATCTTCTCCGATCTCCTCCATTGATGCCGCTGTGATTGGCACATGGTAGCCTTCATACGTCCATGCACTACGAGGGGCTACCTCTATGACGTACCACCAGTTTGATGCAGACTTTGTACGATGAAATATCACCTGCCAGAGCCACATAACTTACATGAGAGCTTCCAAGCACGTAAATTCTAAAATGGGATGTTAACTATTTACATACTTACTTGTTCACAATGCTCGGGTAGTTCGAAAGTGTCTCTTAGGTCAGTCCATTTCATAGTTGAATCCACCTCAAGAAAACCAAACTCTCCTCTACATACAGTAGCGTTGAGACCCTCCATGATTATCTTGAACCATTGCACGTCGAATAAGTCGACAAAAAATCCTTTATAATCGATCCTCAGAATCTCTTGTAACGTGCTGAAGTAAGTGAGTTCCGCCACCACAAGATCTGCATCAGAGGACCGTCGTCGACTAGACTGTTCAAATTTTTCCATGATTCCACAATCTTGAGTCGAACTCTTTTTATCAATCCGTTCCACCCTAAAATGTCGACCTTTGCACCATGCTATTGTGTATGACTTATACTACAACCAACAAAGATTATGGGTGGTCGTTCAAACATCTAGAAAGTTACTAGTCGTACATTGCAAACTTACCTTGGTCGCGCAACCCCTAGAGTACTCCCGCTCTTCCTCAGTCACTTCTTCACCGCACTGTTGTGCGCTTTTCAATTGGTTGTGCAACCATCTTAGTCGCATGAATGTTGGTAGGCTCTCCTGATCCATCGGATAGTGCATCGGTGGTCGTCATCCCCGTCATAGAACATCCATCTGGAATGTACTATGCCAACTATTTCCACCTCATCAATTATGTGAACAAGAAGATGCACCTGAATGGTTAGCATGGTAGTAGGAAAATGTTTCTCAAACATGCACACAACCTCCACAGCGTTTAGTTTGGCGAATGGTATGGAGTCTACGTTGATCTCCTTTTGTGAGATCCATTGCACGAACTTCGTAAGTTTTTAGATTGTGTTATGGACGTCAAGAGACAAACATCCCTCAATGGCAACCAGTAAAATAAAACTGCAAAACATGTGTAGCAATGATATTAAAGTACACACACAAATTTGTTACACAATTCCCACTATGATATACTCCACTATGAACATACCTGACACATTTTATGTCAGTCGTGTGACTTCAAACCGGTAAGCTTTCCTTATTTAGTAAAACACGTTCGGAGCGAGTGCATTACGCCAGTGGGGGTCCGGAAAGATCGAATGGTCTCTTTTACTTTGCGTTCTTGGGCTCTTGTGAAAATCCATGGTGCTTTAGAGAGTTTTATTGATCCATCGGACGCTGTTTGCGGCAAATATTGCTCCATACGATCCACATTTCTAAGGTCAACTCTGGCTCCCAAAGTATCTTTCTTGCTGGTCAGATGGTCCCATAGTAGATTACCCACATTCTTGAATATGTGCATTGGATCGAGCAAGTGATTGATCATGAGTCGGGGCCAGTATGGTAACTCGTACCATAGAGATAGTCTCTTCATCCCTAGGGGCAATCCGTCATCACACATCTGCTTCTGCTCTAACCATGCTTGTGCAGACATCCTCTATGGCTCTCTTTCCAAAAAGCCGTCGTGTAACACATGATTCTCTGGAAGATACGCTTGATGACCTTCGTAGATTTTCTTCTTCAATGAGGGCGCCCTACGTGCATTCAGTCTAGGTCCACATGTGACACATGCTCTGTATCTGCTTGTTTGAAGCCCTGCATGTATACACATGATAATAGATCATCTTGAGAAAAACAAAGATTTACAGTGTCTGAGTGAGTTGCGTAAATAGATCACCTAAGCATTCTGTTAGTCTGGGATAGTCATGCATGTTCCACATTAGAATGCCTCTGATCAAAGCATTCCGTTGACCTATGTGTCGGCTCATATCCACCACTTCTATGCCAATCCACAATTGTTGTAGCTCTTCCAATAGTGGACGAAGATACACATCCATATTCTTCACTTTATCGCCGCCGTGAAGAATATGGTATATATAACCTTTCTATCATCCAAGTGTGGTAGATTGGTTATGCCAATTCCCTTTTCAATAACAGGTAAATAACCTAAATCTAATCTAATATAACGTAAATAAACCTAAATTAATAAATCTAAATCTAATATAATATAACGTAATTCTAAATCTAACGTAAATCTAACTAAACATAAACCTAAATCTAATCTAGTTTAACTTAAATAAACCTATTTAACATAAGTCTACATCTAACCTAATCTTTAACGTCTTTTGAGATAGTTTCCTACGATGTTAAAACTCTCTTCTTCTTTTGTGTGTGTGTGTGTGTGTGTGTGGGTGTGTGTGTGCCAATAAAAAGAGAAAAATGGTATAACCTTTCTATCACCCAAGTGTGGTAGATTGGTTATGTCATTTTTCCTCTTCAATAACATGTAAATAATCTAAATCTAATTTAATATAACGTAAATAAACCTAAATTAATAAACTTAAATCTAATATAATATAACGTAAATCTAAATCTAACTTAAATAAACCTAAATCTAATCAAACATAAACTAACTAAAAATAAACCTAAATCTATTCTAAATAAATAAACCTAAATTTAATTTAACATAAGTCTACATCTAACCTAATCTTTAACGTCTTTTGGGATAGTTTCCTATGACGTTAAAACTCTCTTCTTCTTGTGTGTGTGTGTGTATGGGTGTGTGTGTGTGTGTGTGTGCCAATAAAAAGAGAAAAATGGTATAATCTTTCTATCACCCAAGTGTGGTAGATTGGCTATGCCAGTTTCCTCTTGAATAACAGGTCTTGAGTTCAACTCCTCGTCGGCTAGATTTTGAGGTCTCTTTAATTAGTTTCCTACGACGTTAAATTAAACTCTCTTCTTCTCGGGTGTGTGTGTGGGTGTGTGTGCACGCCAATAAAAAAAGGAGAAAAATGGTATAACTTTTTATCACCGAAGTGTGATAGATTGGTTATGCCATTTCCCTCATCAATAACAGGTCTTGAGTTCAACTCCTGTCGACTAGATCTTTAAGGTATCTTGGGATAGTTTCCTACGATGTTAAGACTCTCTTCTTCTTCTTCTTTTCTCTCTCTCTCTCTCTCTCTCTCTCTCTCTCTCTCTCTCTCTGCGTTATATATCTCTCTATCTCTTTTCCTCTCTCAATGTGTGTGTGCCGCATTCTTTGTTTATGCATGTGTGTGTGCGTTTTTGGTTTATGCATGCTCTCTCTCTCTTTTCCTCTTTCAATGTATGTGTGCTTTCTTTGTTTATGCATGTGTGTGTGTGTTTTATGTTTATGCTTGTGCTCTCTCTCTCTCTCTCTTTCTCTTTCTATCTCTCTCTCTCTCTCAAAAACACAATGTGTGTGTGTGTGTGCGTGTGTGAGAAAGAAAGAGAGAGAGGGGGAGAGAGAAAGAGGGGAAGGGAACATGAGAGTGAGGAGAGGGAAGGATCATACTTGGCTCTCCTTCCTCTCCTGGTGTGTGTGTGTGTGGAGAAGAAAGAGAGAGAGAGAGAGAGAGAGAGAGGGAGAGCATTACCTTTCTTGCTTGAGCGCGCGCCGAGAACTCAGATCTGAGATCTGAGTTTTCGGACGCTCTCGGTTATTTTTTTAGCCCTCGCGACGTGTCTATAAGCGTTGCTATGTTACTTGTAACATAGCGACGCTCATAGCGATGCCTGTAGCGATGTCATGCTTTTTCATGTTTGAGCGTCGCACTACGAGCATCGCTACTATTAAGTACCTCTTGTAGTGAAGGCCAATGCATTTGTTTTTTAAAAATTTGATGTCTCCAATGTGAAGCAACCAAGCTTGTGGGGCGAAGTGGTCTAGTGGGTGTGATATTTTTTTACTGTGCCGTGACGAGCTCGATCCCTGCTCCTGGGTGCTTACATCAAAAGTTTTGTAGAGGATTGCTTCTAGAACAAATAGGTCTTTGGCGATGGCGAATCTTGGGAGATTCCCTATAACAAAATAAAGACAGAGCCAATTCAAAGATCATCAACTCTATAATAATGTCTTCACGCTTTGAGGTGCAAAGGTGGAGCTTCTTGTGAGTTCTCTCTTTCCCTCACCGTTTACCCCTAAGATGTTTAACCATCTTTGACCCATGGCACCCCCCATCAAAATTTGAGAAATCCTCAAAATCCGTGCAGAGTTGGGATAATAGTGTACCAATACAGATATATGGATGGCAACATGCATCTCACAAGTTATAAGACTATCAAGGTAATAGGATGTGTGTGTGTGTGAGAGAGAGAGAGAGAGAGAGAGGGAAGGATTCTGAACTTGCAGCGTGCCCAATTAGGGGGGTAGCCACCAACTTGTTAAGGACTAGTGTTCCAAACAGCATGTCAGACATCTTGTAGGTAGTTTGTTAAGAGTTGGGGGCTTGTCCTATGTTTTATGACTTTTGGTATGTATCCTTTCTTGTCTACATGGACCCTAACTAAGGGATACGCATGCGATTCTCATGTGCTTGGTCCTAGGTGTGATAGAGGGCAGGTGCATTGGAGGTGACCCCAAATATACATCGTTACAATGAGGGAGAAACCCATGATTCTAGGGGATCATTTTTTGGTCTTTTTCTCCTGTACTACACCCTCTTTGCCTTATATAAGGTGCAACCTTGTACCCACATTTTCTAGTTCATCTTAATCGATTTTAGCCTATTTGCATTTTTCTAATTTCTTGTGTAATGAAGGTGTACATCAGATCTTGAATGTGATTATTTCTCTTCAATAGATCTCTTAATCCCTAATCCATACTCAGCATTAAGTATTTCCCTAGCCTCTGCACCAATAAGCTAAGTGAGAGCAAGTTCATGGAGGCCCATCCACCCACTTCCATTGATTAGTAGAAGAGTTTGTGTAGGATTTTTGCATTAGCATCATCCATTGCCTAAATAATCCATATCAATACAACCCTCTACTAATCACTTTTCACGAATACATATTAGAGCATTTGAGTGGGTTCTTTCTAATTTTTATCTAATTATCTAATGGGTGAGTGATTATGTGGAATTAGATTCTTCTCCATATAGGTTTTTGTATTGCACTCATTGTAATTTGGTCTCTTTTTCCCTCGGTGAAATTCACAATCTTCTTGATCAATGTTTGCAATTGCTTGTATGAGCTTCAAGTAATTGGTCTAGATTCTCATAGAGCCCTTAATCTCAAGAACTAATCACCAACTAAGCCTCCTAATTATATTTTTCAACATCATGGGTGTGTGTGTGTGTGTGTGTGTGTGTGTGTGTGTGTGTGTGTGTGTGTGTGTGTGTGAGAGAGAGAGAGAGAGAGAGAGAGAGAGAGAGAGAGAGAGAGAGAATGATAGAGAGAGGCCTTGCTTATTAGATAAAAAAATAACTTTTATTTGGCCCGTCTTATTGCACAAGTCCACGAGGCCAATTGACTAGCCTCACTACACCATGCTTAGGTTGTGTAGGTAGTGGATTCAAAGTCCCCTAGACATTGGGGGATCTGGTTGGGCATGAGGAGCCTTCATTTCAATGTTTTTTTCCTTTTGGTCCATATGGGCCGGTGCAGATAGGTGACTTTTTGGTGGCTTACTTGTATGCCTAAATCTGGCTGTATGGTTTTGGTCGGCTCTTTAGGACATTTGCACAAAGAAACTCTTATCTAAAATAGAACCAATGTTATTCTCTACTTTGGAGGTTGATCCCACTATTCACATAATTGCTCACCTTTTTAAGAGTGAATTACCACATTAGAAGACATTCCCTCTACTTTGGGGTGGAGTCCCACAAAGAACTTTGAAAGAAAGCATAAATCCTTCGCAAGTCTCCAAGATACAAGTTTGTTGGGAAGTTTTTTTCAAGCTTCTTCATAGCACTACAAGGGTTTAGTCAAGTTGAGGGAAAGGGCCACAAGTTGGCATCAAGGAAAAATCTCTCTCTCTCTCTCTCTCTCTCTCTCTCTCTCTCTCTCTCTCTCTCTCTCTCTCTCTCTCTCTCTCTCTCTCTCTCTCTCTCACACACACACACACACACACACACACACTATTTGAAGTAAATTCAAAATATTTTTCAATCAAGCACAGCCAATGGACATGTCTTTACATTCATCAAACGTGAGGAAGATGATTTGTGTAATTTGTGAGGAGTTTAGACACTAGTGTTGAAATCATTTTCAAATGCTAAGACCACTCCAAGGTACAACTTGAGACAAGGGGAGGAGAATCACAAGTTTAAAGGAGGGGATTCTAGGTTTGGCATCTTACCTTTTGGCATTTTCATTCAATAATAGTGCAAATGCATGTCTCAAATTTGGAAAAATAGGACATCTAGCCAATGATTGTTTCCTATCCAAGGCTTGTACCAATTATGGGAAGAAGGGACATCCTTCTTCTAAATTCTTTAAAAGAACAAGGGTAGTACAAATGGTAGCCCCAAATCCAAAGGGATGGTTCATGTAGCAAAAAATGGGATTGTGTCAATAGAAAACTCATTGGTACACTTATTACATGGCTTCTGAGTTACTCTAGTTCTTTGGTATCCACGATCTCTTCACCAAGATCATTTGGTAGAGGTGGGGGAAATGGTAGTGGTGGATTTTAGACACTAGTGTTGAAATGGTAGTGGTGTAATTTGTGAGGATTTAGACACAAGTGTTGAAATCATTTTCAAAGACCACTCCAAGGTACAACTTGAGACAAGGGGAGGAGAAGCACAAGTTTAAGGGACGGGATTCTAGGTTTGGAATCTTATCTTTTGTCATTTTCATTCAATAACAGTGCAAAGGCATGTCTCAAATTTGGAAAACTAGGGCATCTAGCCAATGATTGTTTCCTATCCAAGGCTGGTACCAATTATGGGAAGAAATCCTTCTTCTAAATTCTTTAAAAGAACAAGGGTAGTACCAATGGTAGCACCAAATCCAAAGCATTGGTTCATGTAGCAAAAAATGGGATTGTGTCAATAGACAACTCATCATTACAATTACTACATGGCTTCTGTGCTACTCTAGCTCTTTGGGATCCACGATCTCTTCACCAAGATCATTTGGTGGAGGTGGGGGAAATGGTAGTGGTTGTGGTAGAGAAAGGACAAAGAGCACGGATAGGTGGTGGTTGCAGTATCATTATCGAATCGTCAGTGTAAAGCGTGTAAACAAAGGTGTGGCGGAGAGGTGTGTGTTTCCAAGAATAGACAAATCCTATTTCAATGTTTCGGCCCAAAATGAACACATGTTTCAAAATGTCCTAACATAGTTCTTTTGAGCATTGTAATGATGATGAGAACAATGATTTCTTACTCTACAGTCATCGGATATGGCATCATTATTTGCTGCATAAGCTTGAATTTCCATTTTGAGTGCTTCTTTTCTAACGTCTCGTCTCTAGCACGACCACATGTGTATAAGAATGTCATGACACACTTCTTTCAAGTTTTGGATTGCCGTTAAAAACAATGATGTTTGCCTACGTTGCATAAGCTTGAATTTCCATTTTGAGTGCTTCTTTTCATGTGTATAAGAATGTCTTGACATGCTTCTTTCAAGTATTATATTTAATTTCAGAACAATGAGCTTTACATGTGCAAGTCCTTGGATATGGAATCGTTATCTATTGCATAAGCTTGAATTGCCGTTTTGAGTGCTTCTTTGGTATTTGCTCTACGTCAAAACTTTGACCTTTGTCTACAAAGCTTCACAACCCATGTAGTCAATGTCCCTTGTGTCTTGGTCAAACTTCTTCTTCTTCTTTTGTTTGGCTTTAGTGCTTTGAATATCATCAATGTGATACTGCAACATTGATACTTCATCTTAAGATCTTTCATCTCCTTTCTCATATGTTCTATTTGTTCCTACTACTCTACAATTTTCTGGCCTTGTTCATCTACATTATTACACTCAAGAATGTTGATGAACAGTAAAAGCATGTATTAACGATACCACTTTTTGCATTTTTTGGTGGTACCTTTTAAAAAAGTGGGGACCAGTAAATTTTTTGGAAAAAAAACTTGTCGGTCTTTATAGTTTTAGATTCTACATGAATTCATTGATATATATCATGCTAATTTATTTTACATGTAATACATGAAGATGGGGCTTGGAAAGTGCTACCAAGACACCCCTTTCTGGTATCACCAATACATGCTTTGGCCGCTAATCCTTGAAGTCTCCACTAATACTTGCAACTTTGTTGTGTGCTCTAACAACTCTTGCAAAGTTGTCTTCGGCAAATATTCTTTATTTTGACATGATAGAGGGGTAAGATTCATCAATTTCATCATTTCCTACGTGGCATCTCTTCCATTCTTTTCACTTTGTATTACTCTTGTAGAGCACGTTGAGAGGTGATTTATGTAATGAGCTCTATTTCATCTTCAGTTCTACCCTCGGAAAGGCTAATTTCTCTTGTTTTTGACAATTAGCAGAGACAATTTTCCTCATGTTGTAAAATCTTGTCAGCCCTTTGTTTCTCAGATTGATCCATTGGCAATGGTTTTTGCATTACAATGCGCATACTTGGCACCAAAAATTCCATTAGCATAATTTCTTTGGCTCCATTCACCATCTTGAATGTGTAAAGCTAGTGTTAACTTTATAAGTGGTTTTGAAGGCCCATAATGCCAAGCACAACTTCTGCTCCCCTTCTGACCTATTTTCTTTGCAATCTTCCTTATAATATATTTGCAAGATTTTTTTTTTGAGTTGGCTTGCCCATGGACCAAGAGATAATAGATTTTTAGAATCCTTGGTCATTAACAAGCTCAATTAGGCACCCAAACCTTGCAATGATATTTTCATACAAGAAATTTTCTACCTTGATGGATTCCTTCATTGTGAGTGCCTTCTCTTCTACATAACATTCTTCTTCAGAATATTTTGTAGTTTTTTTTTTACTTTCCCATTGGCTTGGGGATGATAAATTGTCGTCTTCTTGTGCACAATAAGGTGAATTCAAACTATCTCAAATCCCTTCTTGTTTAAGAGCTCTCTTCCTTGGTCATGGACAAGTTCAATTGGGCACCCAAACCTTGCAATGGTATTCTCATACAAGAATTTTGCTACACCATTTCATTCCTTCATTCTAAGTGCCTTAGCTTCTACCTACTATGTGCAATAATCTTTGGCTACTAGTAGGTAAGCATTCCCTATTGGCCACGCTACGGACTTGAATGGTTTGAAAAAATCCAATCCCCATTTTTTAAACGGCCCAAGTCAAAATTGGTCTGTGATGCATCTTTTTCTTTCATGCCAATTAATGAATGCCATCGGAAAAATTCCAATATAGATAAGGCTACAATTAATTCAAAATTCCAACTTTGTAAGGCCGTATGTTTTCTATGGTCCCTATTGAAGTGTCACAAAACGGCCTATTTGCAACAACAAAATAATTGTGTGTTTGTGCCAATTGCTCATGTGTATGGTAGTCACAAAATGTGTAACATTTGGAAAGTCGTCTTCTACACCAGCTTCTTGCACTCCATTTTTCAAATCTCCCACCCCAAGGGAGACAAATAATTAGCAACTAAATGTTTCTTTCTTAGTGTGTGAACCACAGTGAATGAAAAATTTATCATGATAAGAATCCATCGTTCATTTACATGTAAAGTTTTCTTAGCTACCAGGTACATTAATGTTGAATGTCTCACATGAAATACGAACTTTGCTTCCAAGAAGGTAATGCCAAAACATGCTTATGGAGTAAATTATACCCAACACTTCCCTCTCAATCTTGATAATTGAGTAATTACATTCTTCTTGGATCATCCCCTGATGAAGGTGGATACATAATCCTTATATGGATATTGGGGCTCAAAGAAATCGGGGAGTTTAAAATCCAATACCTTAAAAATCCTACCTTCGTATTAATTTGCAAAACAATGAAAGTTCTTAAATTCAAAGAGTCGTTGAATGTTGGAAACTTAAATTTATATAGTGTCCACTCGAATTAGATGTATTTCAGTGCTTGGAGAAATGATGAGGCTTAGCTCTAAGCTAGCGACTATCTATCACAAAATTCTAGAAAACATGGGAATAAAGGGTCTAACTCAAAAGGATATGGATGAGTTGGGACAAAAGCAGTCTCTAGGAAAAACCATAAAACGTGTTCTAGTGAGTAAGGTAGGAGACTATTGTGAAGATGAAGAGGGAAACATCACCTTACCTATAGAGTATGATGGGGTTAAATCCATGGTCGTGCCTTGGTAGATACACATAGTTTTGTCAATGACACTACAACTCGGCTACACAAAATTGGTCTACCTACTAGAGTGATGGCCCACTTATCCATCCAGCTCATTCACTAATGGTTCGCACTAGACCATTGTCCCCTTATTTTGTATTTTCTCTTTTATACATTATGAACTTCTTATCTTGAGTTAATGAAGAAGAAGAAGATTTTTCCTCCATCTGTGTGTGTGGATGCACATATGCATGTTTGTAAGAGCTCAAGCTCTCTCCTTCTCTATCTCTTAACATGGTGTTAGAGTGTGTTTGTGTTTGAGGACCATGGAGTAGCAACCAAGAGCAATAGGGATTCTTGGGAGACATCACAAAACAATCTCCGATTATGGTGATTATTTTTGGATATTTTGCATCTTGAGTTTGTGTGTAGTCCTTTGGACTCCTTTAGACTATACTTTGCAATAATAATTCCACTATGGGCATGTTTTGACCTCTATTTGGTGTTAAAGTGTGTTCATTTTTACGATATTTGAGTTTTGAGTTTCTTAAGATTTACCGTTTGGGTGAAAAAAACTCTAGTTTGACTGCAATGTTCACAAATATTGTTTAGAACTATGAAACAAGTATATGTCTCCATATTGTGGTTATAGGTTGTGATCAACTATTTTTAGCAAGCTCATTAAAAACATGACGGCTAACAATGATGGACTCAACCAGATTGTCACCAGAGAACCTGGACAAAAACAACTTCCATGCGTGGAAGTTCAAACTTAGCACTTCCTTATGGATAAAGGTATTTTAAAATACATTGATGGAGAGCATGAGAAAGCACCAATGTTGCCAAAGCAAGGTGAAATTTCTATGCAGATAAAGGACTTCAGAGTTAGAACCTGAACAAAAACAACTTCCATGCTTGGAAGTTGAGAATCATCAATTTCCTTGTGAATAAAGGTTATTGGGAATACATTGATGGAGAGCATGAGAAAGCACCATCGTTACTAGAGAAAGGTGAAATTTTTGTGTAGATAAAGGAGTTTACAGATTTGAACCAAGGAGCTTAAAAGGTCATATATTGTCTTTCTATGACTGTGCATGATAGTATTACTGGGCACATAAAAGATGCACACCACCAAGGAAGCTTGGGACACCTTACTATTAGTGGATGTGACCAATACAAAAGCAAGAAATCTATAGTTGAAGACTAAGCTGAATACAATGCAGAAGAAAAATTTGTTTATCAATGACTGCTCACTAAAGATAACGAACATATGTGAGTCCCTTGCATTAATCATTCAGTGTTACAATTGATGATGATGATCAGATGAAAGTATGTAAGGTTCAGGTCCATAATAAAAAATAGTTTAAGAGTGGTACCCATCTTCAAGAGAACACTTTTGCAATTACAAATTTTGTGTCCTTGCTGATTGTGGAAGACAAGGAACTTAAGTAAGAATATTCTACATAGGTCATAAATCATATTGAATAGTTACTCTTCAACAATAGAGAAAGAGAAACAGGATGCAATACAAGTCATGGAGGTGGTCAAGGAAGATGCAATCACCAAGCGTAATAGCAAAATAGTTTCTAAAGATAGAACACAAAAGGTTGATGAAATTTTCAAGGAAAGGGGATTCTAAGATGCTGTGAAAAATGCATAAATTACCAATACAAGTCAACATGGAAATGATATATGCTAGGGTTGTGGGAGACATGGTCACTTATATTTGAGAGTAGCTGCCAAGACATCCTTGTCTACAATGTGCCGATGTCACAACTGCGACATTGGAACCAAGTTTGGTTGTTTTTAAAGAACAACACGGATACCTAACATCTCCAATTCATGCCAGTTCAACCCTAGTCAATGCAGGTGATCCTACAACCATAGCCGGAGCCAATCCAACCACGACCACCATCACCTCCTCCATCATCGCTAGTTGCACCCAATTCTAACTTGGGCAAAGAGATTGATTTCTAATTGAATGGTTCAAAAATGTAAAAATGTGTAGGGTCTATGACCAAACTACACATATATTTCTTGCAATGTGTTGTAGGAAGTTCTCTTGTTCAAAAATAGAAAGAAAAAAGATGCAGAAGAAGTGCTGGCTAGATACTTGTAAAGAATTTTTTGTAGACCGATTGGAGCAAAAAATATTTTAATTGAAGATAAAACACGTTGCAGAATTGAAGTGTTCCAGTTGTGTAGCAAATTGTGAGTTCTACGATTCAACATGAGCGATGAAAAGCAAGCAAGGGACAAAGAGCGAGCAAAGAAAAGTGAAGAACACATTGAGCACATTCTAACCTTTATTAAAAATGTATGTCTACACTATGCATATATGGGCATCCATCTAGAAGTTATAGTTTTATTACCTTCCTTTGATAAAATTTGCATTACTAAACTTCTCAAATTACTAATTGGCATGTACGTTGAGGAATATGTTATTATAATCATGACTAGTACACAAGCAATAACTTTATTATTTGTTATGTTTTCTATAAATGAGACTTCACGGAGAGAAGTGCACGACTCCAATATTAATGTGATGACATACAAGTACAAAACCTTTTAGCTTACCTGCATACGCATTTAAAGTGTTTTGTTTTTTCTTCACCAAGCTTGACTTTTTATTGGTGATGGTACTAGGTGCATAAAATTACCAATGATTCAACCAAAACCAACTCATGTTCTAAAAGATTCCTCAGAGATGGATTTGAATAACCATAAACATCTCTCTCTTGCTCTCTCTCTCTCTCTCTCTCTCTCTCTCTCTCTCTCTCTCTCTCTCTCTCTCTCTCGTAGTCGTTTTTTGACCTAGTAGACAACAATTCACTCTTTTGATCATAATTTCTTCATCCGAACTCCGATTTGGGTGATCTATAGCCTCAATCGAAGAGCACAAAGCCCTCTACGTATTGACTTAAAGACATAAATTTTCAAAGTTATGGAAGGTGTTCCTGTTAACCCTCACGGCACACGGACACCCTATGATCTATAAACGTTGTATTATTTAGAGTCAGGTACCGGGCTTGTCGGTCCAATAGGGAAAGGAAGAGTGATCGTCGATGAGAGGCGCACTTTAACTTGGACATTCAAGGGATTAGTTGGTTAAGCATGGGCGCCCAAGTGTGAATGGGGTGAGCTCCTATAAAAGCCAACTAAACCTAATTTTTACTCATTCTCTCATTTGTGCAATTGAAGAGTGCTCTTGCTCCATCTCCATCTCCATCTTGTTCTTCTTCACCTCCTTGTGTGTGTGTGTGTGAGAGAGAGAGAGAGAGAGAGAGGGAGAGTGTGTGTGCGATCAAGCATTACGAAGGCACGACGGCGGCGAAGCGGTTGAGCGCGGCACGACTGCAGCTTCTTCTTCATCGCGGCGAGGAATCCACCACGAAGGCGAGCGTAGAGCGGTGAGTGACACACCCTTTGTTTTCTTGAGCTTGCTAGTTTAGGCTTGTTGTGTGCTTGGAGCCGTTTGTGGCTCGCATACGGTGTATTGGCAAGTCCCTTGCTTCGACAGTGCGGCAAGGAGCGCACAGTTCCTGTAACAGCATTTCCAAAGGGAACAGGTTTAAGAAAATTGACTCTCATCTCTTATTTTACATACAATGTCTTCCGGCACTCGCAAGGGTTCTTCTTCTTCAACAAGGTCCACAACTATTGTGGAAAATGATCCAAGATCTCCTAAGTGTGGAGATAGCGACACAACCACCCAACCAACGCCATCTAAAACCATGATCATGGCATACTTGGTATCATTGCAAGAGATCGTAAACAAACAAGGTGAAGACTTATGAGAAATTCCAATGGAGAATAGCACACTAAGGGTACTTGTGGTTGAGAATGGGAATCTCAAGAGGAAACTTGAGATGAAAACAACACAATTGATGCAACTTGAAGAGGAAATCAAGGAATGTAAACGCTCTCTTGTGGACTTGAATGCTTTGAAGGAGCGGACGAGCAAAGTAGAGCATGACCATGTATTGAAAGAGGAGAAATCTCATACCATGAGCCAAGATGTATGCGACATGAAAAATGTATGCACAAACAAGTCTTGGGCTGATGTATGTGGTAGCAATGTGGTTGCTAATCTCTCACTCATTCAAGATATGGCTAAAACAAACAATGTTGAGAATGTGGACGTGGAGGAGTTGAAGGAACGAGAGCGACGTTCCAAGAACATTGTTATTCGTGGAATTCCCAAAGAGAATCTAGAGACACCTCCTTCTCTTGCCATTGTTATTGAAGCTTTCTTCAAAACCCACTTTGGCATGTCCGGAGTTATGGTCTAAGGAGCACATAGAGTGGGGAAGAAAGGAGCTCCTCGCTCTGGAGAGCGGCCAATTGTATGCACCATGCCGGATGAGACCAAGCAAAAGATTATACGTGATAATAGTTGGATCTATTTGAGGGATACAAAATGTTTTGTATGTGAAGGTCGCACTGTTAAGCAACAAAATATGCGTCGCAAGGCATATGAGGAAAAGAATACAAAAGACAAGGAGATATCTAATGAAGAAAATGTGCCCAAGGAGCAGGCAAGTCCCTTCAGCAAATAGGGATGCGTGACCTATGAGACCAAGTTACAATTGAAAATATGATTTTGGAATTGTAATGGATACCCATGGAATGCGGGGGTTGGCATTGATGACTAATAAGCAAAGCCGATGTTGTACTTCTTGTTCAAACTTGGGATCATGATACACAAAGGATTAATGGCTTGGAGAATTACAATGTACATTCATTGATGTGGTCAAAGAATCTTAAGCAACGAAGAGGACAAGAAGGGGTAGCATGTATGGTTAAGAAAGGATTGGAGGATTTTGTATCAATTGTGAAAGACGACAAGTACAAACGTTATGTATGGTTGAAAATTATGACACCAAAAAGAGCATCTATTTTTGTAGCCGGTTGCTACATTCCTTATCATGATTCTCCTTTTTATGCTTGCATAGATAGAGATCATCCATTTTTTTATTTAGAAGAGGACATTGCTCATTTCAAAGGTGAAGGTGATGTTATTGTATTTGGGGATATGAATGCTCACACAAAAACATTGCAACATGATACTAAACAATTTGATATGCCATACATTTCAAGGGAGTTGGAGGAAGTTCACTTGTATGATCGTTCTTCAATGGATGAGAAAGAGCCAGATCATTATGGAAAGTTACTTTTACACATGTGTAATAGCACGGGTATGCTCATTGCCAATGGTGTAACTTTGTGGAGTGGAACCAATGGATTTATACGTAGGAGACATAATGGGGAGAGTGTGATTGACTATATGCTACTCTCCAAAGCCATATGTATCGCATAAAGAGTTTCATGTTTGGAGAATGGACCATGGAATCTGACCATGGCACCTTATGTATTGACCTTTCATCTGGAGAAGCAACTAAGCATGATAATCTCAACCAAAGGAAAGAGAAATTATCACTATGTACGGATTTCAAACGGGTACCAATGTACATTGAAATGGTTGAGAAAAATTTGTGAATGAAGAAGCTTCAATATGATCCACCATTGGAAACTAAATGGGAAGCTTTCAAGAAAGTTATTGTTCTTGTGCCGAAAAGCTTTGCTATAAAGCATCTCCATGGTATCAACAAAGATAGATCACGCAAAAGGTGGTTTGATAAAGAATGTCAAGATGCTCAAAGGTCCTTGATAAAGCTTGATGCAACTATGGACAAAGACAACTATCAAAGTCATTTGCATACATACAAGGCATTGATTCAAAAGAAGAGAAGAAGATGGGAAGTAAAGCAACAACTTTTTCAAGGCCAAGAAAAGGCACATGCACGTGGAAGATTTTGGAGAAACTTGAGGGGCAAGCGGGTTGAGAATTTTGGTAACTTGCGTCTTGTGGATATGTATACACATTGTAGGTAATTAAATGAGCAAGAAAATGTTGAAAAATGCCATTTTATGGTTCACTCCCATGTATGCCTTCTTTTTTTACAATTGAGGATGTATGCAGTGGGCTTGAAAAGTTGGCCACTCGCAAAGCGAGAGATCTTCAAGGTATCAAGCCAGAGATGATCAAATGGATGGGAGATTTTACCCATGAGTTGATGTGTGATATTTTCAACCTTTCACTTCAACATGGTATGCCTTATGACTGGAGTACTAATTTGGTTAAGCCTTTGCATAAAGGAGGGGATGTAAAGATTGGGTCTCTTATGGGAAAGTTGTTTGGGTGCATAATGGAGATGAAATTGAGTGATTGGGTTGAAGATAATCACAAGCGTGTAAAGGGATAAGCGGGCTTTCATCAATGCCATAGAACCATTGATCATCTTGTCACTCTTCGTGTTCTCATGGAGGAAATTCGGTTGAAAGGCAAGCGGTTGTATTGTTGTTTGGTGGAATTTAAGAAAACCTTTGATATGATTCCACGTAACAATTTGTGGAGAATGATGGAAAAACTCCAAGTGTCAAATGAGTTTATGCTTGAGGTTTCTCCAATCTATCAGAAGGTGATTTGTCAATTGCGCATGGGAAGAGAAATTTTAGAAATTTTTGTAAGCACTATTGGGGTTAAACAAGGATGTTTGTTATCACCAACTCTCTTTGGTCTATGCATTGATCAATTGGAAAAAATGGTACTTGACTTTATGCAAGAAGAAGGCATGGAAGAGGTCACTATTTGCAATGTGGTAATCATGCTTTTGTTGTATGTGGATGATGTAGTGCTTCTAGCACACACTTTAGAAGATGCACAAAAGCTTATGGTTGTCCTTGAGAACTTTTTCTTGCATAGTGGGCTGGTTGTGAACGAATCCAAGACAAAGGTTATGCTTGTCAAAACCAACCATAAGGAGAAGCCATGCATTGTGTACAACAATGAGACACTTGGAGTTGTTGAGAGCTTTAAGTACCTTGGCCTTGAGGTTCCGTCCAATCACAAGTGGCATGAATGTGTTATGCGTCTTTTGGAAGTGGAAAAGAGAGCATAATTATGCATTTGAGGACATGTGTAATGTGGGAAACATCAAGTGTTGGGTTCTCAAGAAGTATCTTTTTGATGCATTGGTGACAAGGGTTCTTCTTTATGGTGTTGAAGTGTGGGGCGGGAGCATCTCAAAGTCTACTTGGGAAGAGTTTGAGAATGTACAAAAGTGTTTTCTCACAAACTTTCTCCAAGTGAAGACAAAAACACCATATATACTCCTACTTCTTGAGTTGGGATGTCTTCCAATTGAGGTTTTGGGCATGGAAAAGGTTGTGGAATAAATGATAAAGATGCATCAAAACCCCTCACATTGACTTCCTACAATTGCATGGGAAGCAAGCAAAAAATTTCAAAAGACGCATAAAAGCAAGATCTTGAGCACGGGATGGATGCACGACATAAAGAAGTGGTTTGGGAGATGTGATGCATTACACTTGGTACATGATGCTTCAATTGAATCCCAAGTGAGTGAAGCTTTTCTACAACGCCAATGTATTACGGCTTGGGAGAAATCTGGTGGGTCACGCTTCATACATTACACCACCCATGTTGCCCCCAACTACAAAACCATGTTCTTCGCTGAAAGAGTATTGTCAACGATACGCACTATTGCAGCCATTTGACTTAGCTCCCATTTCCTTCGATGCGAGATAGTGTGTTGGGACAATGGAGAAGAGTTAGATCGAATGTGCACATTATGCTCACTGCAAGTTCGACAAACTGCGTACCACACACTACTAGAGTGCTCAGCTTTTGGTGACATCTGAACTTGCTTCTCTCACATTATCAGTCATAACTTAGACCTACACACTTTCCTCTCCCATCCAAAGTGTGGGCTCTCCATTGCGAATCTTATCACCACAATGTTGGAGCATTGAGACTCACTCATCATCCATACACATACTACATCGCATGTAACTTTGGTCCCACAAGTCATAGTTGACCTCCGAGGACAATAATAAAATATATCTATCTATCTATCTATCTATCTCTCTCTCTCTCTCTCTCTCTCTCTCTCTCTCTCTCTCTCTCTCTCTCTCTCTCTCTCTCTCTCTCTCAATGCTAATAGGGATCTTCTTCTATTTGTATAACCAAATGTTGTTGCAGTGACAAGGAGTGAGTTTCAATGAGTAATGCATTCCTATGAATTTTTATTTAGTGTAAATAAGAATATGCATGGTTATTTGTTTTTTAATATTGGAAATGACTTGATAAGATGCTAGCTTGGTTGGTTGAGTACTCGTCCTTTGTCACCCAGGTGATGGGTTCAAGTGTAGCTACACAACCCTATCAAAGCTCGTCCGCATGCTTTGTATCATGCTCATGGGAATGTGAGTGCTCCTACAAAAAAGATGCTCCTCTCATAATATTATTCATGGGGGTCCACCTCAAAAAATGTAAGTTTAGCACATCTCCATCTCTAAGAGGATAGTAGGTTTAAGCCCTTTTTAAGTTGTTTATAGCAACAACAAAATAGATTCTTGGTTTAGACAAAAAAGAAGAGAAATCATTTTTGGCTTTCTTTTCTAAATATGTCCAACAGATAATAGTGGTTTGACCCAAGGTCAATTTTTGAAGGCATTTTTTGGGGTTTTTATTTATAATCACATGTGTGAGACATGGCAAGAACTTATCAGTACATTTCCCTAGTTTTCATAGTGGTATTTTAAAAAAGGATGGTTTTAGTTGACCTCGGAAAGTTGTCTTAATGGACCTGTAACGTCCCCAACCCGCCGATACCGAGATCGGGATGGGATCCTTGACAGGTCTCTAGGCCTTGTAAAAATCGGAATCTCTAAACAAGAAAAATCCAAGGAATAGACCTTTACCATTGACAATGGCTTGGGTCTATAGCCTTAGAAGTAGACCTAGTCCTGTCTCGCAGCGGAAACGGGACAATGTATTAAAAGTCCAAAAAACTATTTCGGCCCTATAACTGCCACAGTTGGGCTAAGGTATCCTCAACCAACGCTTTTTTTCCCCCTAACAGATGTGAGGGCACAGCCGCTGGTGGACTTCTCTTCCAAGTGAAGAAGTTTTCTAAACGTTTTAGTGCGCAGGGATGGATAGTTACCTGACTAATCAGGTCCACCCGTCCATGATTGACAACCTTAGTCAATCCCCACTTACCACCCCGCACTCACACCTGATTCATTTATCTTACTATCACATTGTTTTAAACATTTAAAATAATGGTTTCTTTTAACTTTCCGTCACAGTAATTCCTTGAAGACATCATTGGAAGCATTCTTTCAGAAAACAAGCATCTTTAAACTTAAGACAGGGTACTGTCAATCAAAACATTGTCTATAATAACCATGACCAGTACTCTTCTTGTCTCAAGACCACCTAAGGGTGAAAAACGGCACCCATTCCTTATTCAAATCCGGAGTGGATAAACCCCCACCCAAGGTTCCGGGTGCCCATACACCAAACCAGTTGCCCATACAACCGGGCGGCTCCCCTAGGATAAAAACGGTATCCTAACTTATGTAGAAACATCAAGACATGACACGAAGTAGAAACTCATCGTTCATGGGGGTAACCGACTTAACCGTGGCTAGAAAGCCAATTATTATCATCAATTTATATCAAGAAGTCGGAGGTGTCTTGAGACAAGCTGTCTTAAGGATGATCAAACATATCTTTCTTAATTCAATCAGTTTTAACCCAAACAATTATTTCCTATATTATAAACAAATGCAATCTGGAAGTTACCTTCCGTTTTCAGCCAATTTATCCTTCTTACGTATGCAATGCTAACTTATAAAAGAACTTAAACTAATTAAAGACTTAATTGAATAATGGGAACCCACCTGGGATTGATTGGCCATCTGTTGTTGCGCTGGCGCCTGAAGACTCTCCTCCGTAGGCCTACTACTAGACCCGGCTTCGTCGTCGTGCGACGTTCTAGTTCATTTTGGAGCTACGTCCTCATCATCAAATGTAGGATTTGCTCGGGTCCTTTTTAGTATCATAACTCATTATCCTTATAAAAAGGACGTCTAATCATTAGGTAAATAGTTCAAAATCTAAACTTAACCTTTGTATTCAACCGTAACACATCCACGGTTAAATATATAGTCTTAATTGGTAAATTCTTGACCTAGTAATTTCTTATTTGTCTATATAGGTATGATAAATTCTTCCACCGCTTCCCTAAGGGTTTTCTAAGCTCTCCTAATTTTATTATAATTTTCTATATCTTTTTCTCTAATTTTCCCATTGACTTTTAAGCTAATAATCTACTTATTTTGGGCTTAATATTTATTGTAATTAATTTCTCTTAAAGATTTCATTTTCTCACCTTGATATCATAGGTTTACACTTACCATAATTTTTCTAAAACTTTTGACCACAAAGTCTATTTATTTTAATTAATCATTCGCTAAAAATAGGACTTTTGGTCAATTATAATTTACTAACCTCACTAATTAACTATGGTATAATTACCACAAGTAGATAAGGATATTTTTGACCTCTGGTAATTATCTTATTATTTTCCAACTTAGTTATATAATTTCCATCTTCAATTTTCAGCTAAATTTAGGATAATTTGACTTAGATAAATACTTATACTACTTTTTTTAACCTTGAAATATTTTTCACGTCCTCTTTATTATATAAAATAATTGTGATAAATAGAATGTAATCATATAGCATGATTTACTAATTTTCCCCTTGAAATTTCCACCAAAATTAGTATAATTTGACTTAAATAAATATCTATACTACTTTTCTAATCTTGTCATAATTATCACAGCCTCTTCACCCTATAATACAGCTCTGATAAATAGCATGTAATCATATAGCATGTTTTACTAATTTTCCCCTTGAAATTTCCACCAAAATTAGTATATTTTGACTTAGATAAATATTTATACTACTTTTCAAAACTTGGCATAATTATCACGGCCTCTTTACCCTATAATACAGCTCTGATAAATAGCATGTAGTTATAGCACATGATTTACTAATTTTCCCCTTTACTTTTTAGCTAGAAATGGTATAATTTGACTTAAATAAATATCTATACTACTTTTCTAACCTTGGCATAATTATCACGGCCTCTTTACCCTATGATACAGCTCTTAAAAATAGCATGTAATTATATCACATAATTTACTAATTTCCCCCTTTAATTTACCCCTAAAAACAGCATAATTCCACTAAGATAATTAGTTAAACTAATTTTCTGAGCTTCTCCTAATTATCACAGGTTTTCTAACATCTAATTAACCACTGATAAATGTATCACAACAATTGAAATCAATTTACTTATTTCCCCTATTTAAATAGCTCAAAAATCAGAGTAATTCTGCCTAATTAATTAGCTAGATTCATTATCTGAGCTTTTCCTAATTATCACGGGTTTCTTACCCTCCAATTAACCACTGATAAATATATTGTAGCAATTGAAATCAATTTACTAATTTCCCCTATTTAAATATCTCAAAAAATAGAGTAATTCTGCATAATTAATTAGTTAGATTCATTATCTGAGATTTTCCTAATTATCACGGGTTCCTTAACACCCAATTAACCACAGATAAATATATTATAGCAATTGAAATCAATTTGCTAATTTCCCTTATTTAAATAGCTCAAAAATCAGAGTAATTCTGCCTAATTAATTAGCTAGATTCATTGTCTGAGCTTTTCCTAATTATCACGGATTTCTTAACACACAATTAACCACTGATAAATATATTGTAGCAATTGAAATCAATTTACTAATTTCCCCTATTTAAATATCTAAAAAAAAAGAGTAATTCTGCATACTTAATTAGTTAGATTCATCATCTGAGATTTTCCTAATTATCACGGGTTTCTTAACACCAAATTAACTACAGATAAATATATTATAGCAATTGAAATCAATTTGCTAATTTCCCCTATTTAAATAGCTCAAAAATCAGAGTAATTCTGCCTAATTAATTAGCTAGATTCATTATCTGAGCTTTTCCTAATTATCACGGGTTTCTTAACACACAATTGACCACTGATAAATATATTGTAGCAATTGAAATCAATTTACTAATTTCCCTTATTTAAATATCTCAAAAAACAGAGTAATTCTGTATAATTAATTAGTTAGATTCATTATCTGAGCTTTTCCTAATTATCACGGGTTTCTTAACACCCAATTAACCACTGTTAGTATATTATAGCAATTGAAATCAATTTGCTAATTTTCCCTATTTAAATATCTCAAAAAACAGAGTAATTCTGCATAATTAATTAGTTAGATTCATTATCTGAGCTTTTCCTAATTATCACGGGTTCCTTAACACCCAATTAACCACTGATAAATATATTATAGCAATTGAAATCAATTTTCTAATTTCCCCTATTTAAATAGCTCAAAAAACAGAGTAATTCTGCATAATTAATTAGGAAAATTACTCAGAAAATTATAGGATAATTTTCCTAGCTTAATGACTGTCTAATGCAACTCTGATAATTACCTCATCTTAATCTAAGCTTAATTAATATATTTATCATTAATTCATGGTTAATTTGGCTAATTTCAGCCATAATATGATAGGATAATTAATTAGCTTAATATTACTAAGCTTAATTACAATAATCAACAGAGATTAATTAATTTAAAGAGGTTTAAGGAGCATGCATAGGCCTAATCTTTGATTTATTAACAATTTATCTTAATCTAACCTTGCTAATTAAGAAGGATTAAGTTAATTACCGTTAGGATTAATCAATTAGAGATTAAACTCTAATGATTTCTGCGTAGTGTTCTCTCTAGATGAGAGAGAGAGTAGCAAGGCTCCGAGTCTGTGTAAAATGTGAAGCTAGGGGTCCTATTTATAGATTTCTGGCACTCATAAGCTCTCACCGGCTGAAAAAGGCAGTTGCTTGAAGTTCAAGCAGCCCCCAGCAAGTCAAAAAACGACCCCTACTGCTAAATGAGTCCCTGGCAGGTCAGTGATGACCCTCCCATTACCTGCCAGCTTTTAAAATATCAATTATGCTATATTTTGACCTATTTTTACTTAATTGGTAAATATCTTGTAAATATCTAGGAGGCCTTTTAATAAAGTCTATGCTTAAATGATTACTGCAACCCTTCAATTTTACCTATTTTATTCAATTTACAGTGTAAACTTCCAGGGATCATAATTATGCCAGTTTTTATCGGAATTCAATTCTGAAAATTTCTAGCCCGGGGTTTGCTGTGCTTAAGATTCCAAAAATACCAATATTTGCCATGGTCAGACAATTCTACATTGCTTTTTCAATAATCATCTCAGTTAAGCTTTATAAAACCTTTAAGGTTTCAGAAACTGGAAACCTTACAGGACCCTTCCAACTTGCAGTTGGAAACGCTATTCATAAGGGGCTCATAGCAAGAAAAGGTTGGAGTAAAGCTAGGTACCACACCATACCCTTTTGACTAGAGTTTCCAAATGCAAGCTCAAATGACTTGGTGAGAGGCAAACTCTCAGCCTGCAGGTGAAGAAAGTGATTGGGTTGCAAAGAAACGCACACAGCTTGGAGAAGACGAAGGAAGCTCAAGGCACACAACTCTGAGTGTATTACTTAGTGTGAAATGGAAAGATAGATAGCCCTAGAGTGATGGGCGTATATACAGTGCACGGGGGAAAAAACCTTCTAAAGAGGGAAAAAATGCCCTGATGGTCCTAGTGTGTTCACACACATCACTACCACATGTATATGGTAACAAATCCTCCCTGGAGTGATGCGGTGAACGAGAGGTGGCACATGAGTAAAGGGAAGTGCCATATCCTAAGGACATGATCAGTCCACAAAGGGGAGTAAGCCCAAAGCTTTGCGGAAAGCTTCGAGATTCTCATGAGATAATGCCTTTGTTAAAAGATTTGCAAGGTTGTCATGTGTTGGCACATAAGCCAAGGTGATCTCTCCTGCTGAGAGCCTCTCCCTGACATAGTGGTAATGCACCTCAATGTGCTTTCTACAAGCATGAAAAACTAGGTTCCTTGCAACTACCAATGCGCTCTGACTATCAGTGTAGATAGTGTTGGGAGTGTCCTATCCAACACCCAAATCATCCATAAGGCGTCTGATCCATACACACTCAATCGTAGTTGTGAAGACTGCCCTATACTCAGGCTCACAACTAGAAATGGCCACGGTAGGTTTCTTCTTGCTCAACCATGATATACATGAACTGCCAGGCATGAGCTGCTAGGCATGAAACAAAAACCACTTGTGGATATCTAAGTGTGAAAAAACATGTAAGTCTGGTGGCAATCATCCCCCCTTGGGATAAAACAAGACAAGATGTAAAGTGCCACTAAGATAGCAAAACATTCTCTTGACAGCCTGCCAATGCTTAGACCATGGGCTATGCATAAATCTGCTGACCTTTGAGATTGCAAGCTGAATATCCGTCCTTGTGTTGCATACATAAATGAGGCATCCAATATCAGTTTGGTAAAGAGTGACATCAGCACAATCACCAACGTCATGAAGACTCAATTTCAAACCTGTTTCCATGGAAGTGGCAATAGGTTTGCAATTCTCAAGTCCAAACTTACATAGCAATGTCTCTATGTAGCTTTTCTGACACAAGGCAATACCACCATAACACTTCTTAAATTGTATACCCAAGTAACGATGCAACAGCTCCAAATATTTCATCTTGAAAGTAGCATTCAAATCAGCCTTAAATTCAGCAACATGTCTTTCATTTGGTCCAATGATCAGCAAATCATCTACACAAAGAACCACAATGAGAAGTACATCACCCTCACGCTTTACATACAATGTGCTTTCTATTGGACTATTACGAAAGCCTTGTTTGACCAAATGAGTGTCAGATTTCTCATACCAAGCACGAGGAGATTGCTTCAACCCATACAAAGCCTTCTTACATCTGCACACTTTGTCCTCTTGTCCTTTCACGACAAAAGCGCGAGGCTACGTTACATAAACTTCCTCAAATATGTCACCATTCAAGAAAGCAGTAACAATGTCTGATTGATGTATATCCCAACCAAAATGAGCTCCCAATGCACAGTAATCATACGACAAGTGGGAGCAAAAGTCTCTTGCTAGTCTATGCCTTTTTGTTGTGCATAAACCTTTGCAACAATTCGAGCCTTATGGCAATCAATCTCACCATCCGGCTTGCGTTTCAACTTGTAAACCCACTTCATACCAATGGCCTTTTTGCCAGGAGACAAATCACATAAATTCCATGTGTCAATTTCTATAAGTGTGTCATATTCTGATTGCATGGTAGCCATCCAATTTTTTTAATTTTGTGCTTCATCAAAAGATAGAGGTTCCTCAACATCATGTAGGCATTAGAAAATTTCGGAGATCATTTGGAGGGCCTTGTAAGAAATTGTATTTCTCTCTCTAGAAACTTTTTTTAAAATGCACTTGCACCTTGTGAGTACGTCCAAAAGGACAACCAGACACTCTAAAAAGTATATTTATATTCCCAATCGTCCTTGAAAACGGTCACTTTTTTATTTAATGCGAGCGTCTTTTTCAGGAGGCAGGTGCGGCGCATTCAATGCAGCTTACGTCATCACTGAAAGTTGAAAAGTCACAAACTCAGAAATAGTGATAGATTTTGAGGCTTTTGACACCACCAATGCGTCTAGAACACCAAAATACCCTAAAAACGAATGTCTATTTGTCTCATTCCGACATCCGGAGAGGCAAAAAATGTCAAAAAACCCCAAAAAATGGGCTTTTTACTTAAGGCGCGCGAGGAGGCATTCTAAAATTCTAGAATGCCCCTCTGCGTGCCGTTAGAACAAAGCTCCTTTTAGTGATTTTTGGACAACTACCTTTCAAGAAAGCCCCTTTTTAGAGGTTTTTTGACATTTTTCTCTCAAAAAGCTCCATAAAAGAGGAAAAAAGGGGCTTTTTACTAATGGCGCGCGAGGAGGCATTCCAAAATTTTGGAATGCCCCCTCGCACGCCGTTAGTAAAATCTTCTTTTAGGGGTTTTTGACATTCTTTGGCTCTTTGGATATCGGAGCGAGGCAATTGGACATTCATTTCTAGGATATTTGGGTGTTCCGGACGCATTGACAGTATCAAAAGTTTCAAAATCTTCCACCACTTGATAGTTTTGTAACTTTTTGAGTTCTAGTGATGACGTAAGCTGTATCAAATACACCGCATCTACCTTCTGAAAAAGGTGCTCGCATTAAATGAAAGAGAGTGATTGTCTTCAAGGACCACTAGATTATTAAATGAGGAGAGGGACACCTTTTATATTTTTGTTAATATCAATCTATTTTTCTACGTAACGTAGGCTCTTCTCTCATTGGAGGAGCTTATTTTCCTCTCTCTTCCAAAAGGCCCTCCAAAAGACCTCCGAAATCTCCTAATGCTAGACACAGCCAAAGCATAACAATCTGATGCATAAGATGCATGGTGAGAACCTGAATGACTACGACAAGACAAAGGTGCATCCAATATACAGTCACAGAAAGTATGCACCAGCCATTTTGGCATACCTCTAGTGTGCTCATTTTCAGCCCTTTCCTCATCAAGTACATCATGTACATCTGAATTAGTAATAGGCTAATCTATGACATTTTCAAAAACCCCCATAGGTTGTACATTTTCCTCATTGGAATTTACATTTTAACTTCCACCACTGAAAAGAAGCAACAAAGTGTCATAAATGTCATGTTAGCTTACATTACAGTCTCTAGTACATGCCAGTAAGGGCTAAATAGAATCTTCCATAAAAACTAGATCCCGTGAAACCAAAATACACTTTGTTTGTGGATGATACAACATGTAACCTTTGCTTTAAACATTATAACCAACAAAAATACATTAGACAGCCTTATCATCCAATTTTCTGCACTGTGTTTGTGGCACCAAAGCATATGTCAAACAACCAAAAAAACGCATGTGCTCAATAAAAGGCTTTCTATCATGCCATGCTTCATATGGAGTAATAGATTGAAAAGCTTTCATAGGACACTTGTTAAGTACATAAGTGGGGCACACATGATGGCCTCAAGCCAAAACGAATGCAGAAAACCTTTACCATTGACCATACATCGTGCCATTTCCATAAGTGACTTGTTTTTCCTCTCAGCAACACCATTTTGATGAGGTGTATAAGGCACTGTACATTAGTGTTTTATCCCACAATTGGCCAAAAATGCATTAAATTCATGATACATATACTCCTCCCCTCAATCGGAACGGAGGGTGCCCATAGTACATTTCGAGACATTTTCAGCCAAAGCCATAAATTGTTTGAAGCACATAAAAACTTCGGACTTCGCTTTAAGCGGAAATACCTATGCATGCCTGGAGTAATCATCAATGAAAGTCACAAAGTAAAGGTATTTTCCCAAGGACGGAGTTTCCATGGGCCCAAAAACATCACTATGCACAAGATACAACCTGGATGTTGTTACCATATACATGTGGTAGTGATATATGTGAACACACTAGGACCGCCAGGGCATTTTTTTCCTGTTTAGGAGTTTTTTCCCCCGTGCATTGTATATACACCCATCACTCTAGGGATATCCATTGCACACTAAGTAACACACTCTCTATTGTGTGCCCTGAGCTTCCTTCATCTTGTCCAAGCTGTGTGCGTTTCTCTGCAACCCTAATTCCAACAATTGGTATCAGAGCAGGTTACATCCTCTCGGGCTTAGTCGCCACCTATTCCAGCACACACCTGCTCACTTTCTCTAATTACAGTGAGGTTTGGCGAGCGTTTGCAGGTTGAAAAATATTTCGGGCTCATTTCGGCCTTCGTTTCCACTATAGGTAGGTCTGCACAGGAAATTTTGTCATTTTATGCAGAATTTTTTTCAGTGCCATTTTTTGCATAACAGGTACCTTACAGTCTTCCACAATTTGTGCTATATAGCACTTTTTGTTCCTGCTTCATTTCTCCTCTTTTTGGGCAGTTTTCATATCAGGTGCATCATTTACCATGGCTTACAACAACACAGATGTGTTCAAGATGTTTGCTGTTGAGGACAGGTTGGATGGGGATAATTACCCTATCTGGAATATTGTGTAGGGCATTGATGTACGTCTTGGTTCTAAGGATGCAGGCAATGTTGAGGATGTTCCACGTCTTGCTGCAAGGATTGGTGCTATTAGAGTTTTTTTGCCTACGGTAGAACAATCTCGTTGGGATGTAAAGGATGTGCAGGCTCATGCATTGATTGCGTTGTCTATGAAGCGTACCATTGTTCCTTACATTCGTTCAGCAAAATCTGCAAAACAGGCTTGGGATATATTGGTTGGTCTTTATGCAAGTCGCAATGAGGCTAAAATTGCTTTCCTGCGTAAAGAGCTGGAGTCAAAGATTATGCATGAGGAAGATGATATGGACACTTTCCTTACTGGTGTCAAGGATATTAATGAAAAACCTATTTTTGCAAGCGAAGTCATTTTAGACAGTTCCTTTGTGTAGACTGTTCTTGATGCCTTACCAAATTCCTACCACACTTTTGCTAGTACTTGGAGACTGATGACCCAAGGAAATCCTGAAGTTGTCAAGTTTGATGCATTATGCACATTGTTGTTGCAAGAGTCACTTTTTCAGAGCATGACTAGGTAGTGTGCAGTTGAACAGGCTTTTATTGCTTCTCAAAGAGAGGGTGGTAACAGCAATCCAGCCACTTCTTATGGTTCTCCTGCGACTGGAAAAACTTCTATTTCTAATGCTTCTGCTCGCAGCAATTCATCTGGAAATTGCAAAAAGTAGATGCGTTGCCATTATTGTAAGGCTAATGATCACTTGATCAAGCACTGTCCTAAGTTTAATGCCAAAGACGCTAAGAAGAAAGAGGGTGATTCCACTGCAAATGCTGGTTCCACTACAAATGCAGCCATTGATGAGTCTTTTGTAAAAGGAGACTGTAATGCTGATGTTGATGCAGAATGGGTTAAGTTTAGCGCAGAGTGAACTTACAATCCTGTTGTCCATGATGCATGCTTGTCAGTTGCTGCGGATTCACCTGTGTGGTATTTCGATAGTGGTGCTACAAAGCGCATTTCTTCACATAGTGAATTGTTCACCTCTCTTGAGTTCTGTCCCTCATGGGAATTCAGTCACTTGTGCCAACAATGCCTCTTATCCGGTTCAAGGAGTTGAAAAGATTGTGCTTACTGTTGTAAATGATAGTTCTTTCACACTTGTTGATGCACTTTATGTACCTGGGATCAAGAAGAATCTTTTGTCCATATCTTCACTTGCTAGACTTGGACTTGTAGTCAAATTTGTGGATGGCAGATGTACAGTTCATGATCTCCGTTTTGGTGATGAAATTGTTGCATCTGGGCTTTTGTGCCATGGGTTGTATAAGCTCACTTTGTATGACAAGTGTGGATAAAATTTTGCAAATGCAGTTGTAGATTCAAGGGCTATTTCATATGCAAAACTTTGGCATGCACGTTTTGGTTATCTAAATTTTTCCAGTTTGCTGTGTTTGCAGAAATATGATATGGTTGCTTCTTTGCCACCTCTTGAAGCACCTGTCAAACATGTTTGTGAAGGCTATATTTTGGGTAAGATGCAACGTTTTAAGTTTCCAAAAGATGGTTCAGTGCGGGCCACATGCAGGTTGCAGCTTGTGCATAGTTATATTTGTGGGCCCATGCAAAATCCGTCCTTGGGCACTTACCTCTACTTCATGACTTTCATTGATGATTACTCCAGCCATGCATGGGTATTTTCGCTTAAGGCAAAGTCTGAAGTTTTTATGTGCTTCAAACAATTTCTGGCTATGGCTGAAAACTTGTCTCAAAATGTACTAAGGGCACCCTCCGTTCCGATCGAGGGGGGGAGTATATGTCTCATTAATTCAATGCATTTTTGGCTAGTTGTGGGATAAAACACCAATGCACAATGCCTTATACACCTCAACAAAATGGTGTTGCTGAGAGGAAAAATAGGTCACTTACGGAAATGGCATGATGTATGGTCAAAAGTCAAGCTTTGCCGCATTCTTTTTGTCTTGAGGCCATCATGTGTGCAACTTATGTACTAAACACATGTCCTACTGCAGTCTATTACTCCATATGAAGCATAGCATGATAGAAAGACTTCTATTGAGCACATGCGTGTTTTTGGCTATTTGGTATATGCTTTGGTGTCACAAACACAGCGCCGCAGAAAATTGGATGAAAAGGCTGTCAAATGTATTTTTGGTGGTTATAGTGCTGAAAGCAAAGGTTACAAGTTGTATCATCTGCAAACAAAAAAAAATTTGGTTTCACGAGATGTAGTGTTTGTGGAAGGTTCTATTCAGACCTTGTTGTCATGTACTAGGGACAGTAATGTAAGCTCACAGGACATTTATGACACTTTGTTGCCTCTTTTCAGTGGAATACGAATGTAGGTTCCAATGAGGCAAATGTACAGCCTATGGGGGTTTCTGAAAATGTTACAGATAAGCCTATTACTGATGCAGATGTAAATGATGTACTTGATGAGGAAAGGGTTGAAAATGAGCAGGCTAGAGGTATGCCAAAATGGTTGGTGCACACTTTGCGTGATAGTAAATTGGATGCACCTTTGTCTAGTCATACTCGTTCAGGCTCTCGCCATGCATCTTATGCATCAGATTGTTATGCTTTGGTTGTGTCTAGCTTACATGATGTTGAGGAGCCTCTATCTTTTGATGAAGTAGAGGATTCAGAAAATTGGATGACTACCATACAATCAGAATATGATGCACTTATAGAAAATGACACATGGACTTTATGTGATTTGCCTTCTGGCAAAAAGGCCATTGGTACGAAGTGGGTTTACAAGTTGAAATACAAGCCGGATGGTGAGATTGATCGCCAAAAGGCTTGACTTGTTGCAAAGGGTTATGCACAGAAAAAAGGCATAGATTATGAAGAGAACATTGCTCCCACTTGTCGTATTACTACTGTGTGTTTTCTATGTGCATTGGTAGCTTGTTTTGATTGGGATGTACATCAATCAGACATTGTTACTGCTTTCTTGAATGGTGACATATTTGAGGTAGTTTATGTAACACAGCCTCGTGGTTTTGTCAAGAAAGGACAAGAGGACAAAGTGTGCAAATGTAACAAGGCTTTGTATGGGTTGAAGCAATCTCCTCGTGCTTGGAATGAGAAAGCTGACACTCATTTGGCCAAACAAGGCTTTTCTAACAGTCCAACATAAAGCACATTGTATGTAAAGTGTGAGGGTGATGTATTTATCATTGTGATTCTTTATGTAGATGATTTGTTGATCAATGGACCAAATGAGAGACATATTGCTGAATTTAAGGCTGATTTGAATGCTACTTTCATGATGAAAAATTTGGGGTTGTTGCATCATTATTTGCGCATACAATTTAAGCAGTGTGATGGTGGTATTGCCTTGTGTCAGAAAAGTTACATAGAGACATTGCTATGTAAGTTTGGACTTGAGGATTGCAAACCTATTTCCACTCCATGGAAACACATTTAAAGTTGAGTCTACATGATGTTGGTGATCCTGTTGATGTCACTCTTTACCAAACTGCTATTGGCTGCCTCATTTATGTATGCAACACAAGGCTAGATATTCAATTGGCAGTCTCACAGGTCAACAAATTTATCCATAGCCCAGGGTCTAAGCATTGGTAGGCTGTCAAGAGGATTTTTTGCTACCTTAGTGGCACTTTACATCTTGGCTTGTTTTATCCCAAGGGATTATCATTGCCGCCACATTTACATGCTTTTTGGGACTCAGATTGGGCTGGTTGTTTGACATGCGAGTGTCCACAAGTGGTTTTTGTTTCATGCTTGGCAGTTCATGTATATCATGGTTGAGCAAAAATCAACCTATTGTGGCCACTTCTAGTTGTGAAGGTTAGTACAGGGTAGTCTTCACAGCTATGATTGAGTGTGTATGGCTCAGATGTCTTATGGCTGATTTGGGTGTTGGACAAGACACTACCGACACTATCTACACTGACAGTCAGAGTGCATTGGCTTTGCGAGGAACCTATTTTCTCATGCTCGCACAAAGCACATTGAGGTGCACTACCACTATGTCAGGGAGAGGCTCTCAGCAGGAGAGATCAGCTGGGCTTATGTGCCAACAGAAGACAACCTTGCAGATCTTTTCACAAAGGCATTGTCTCATGAGAAGATAGAAGCTTTCCGCAAAGATTTGGGCCTACTCCCCTTTGTGGACTGATCATGTCGTCAGGGCATGGCACTTCCCCTTACTCATGTGCCAACTCCCATTCACCGCATCACTCCAAGGGGGATTTGTTACCATATACATTTGGTAATGATGTGTGTGAACACACTAGGACCGCCGAGGCATTTTTTCCCTCTTTAGGAGGTTTTTCCCCCCGTGCATTGTACATACGCACATCACTCTAGGGCTATCTATCTTTCCATTGCACACTAAGTAACACACTCTCTATTGTGTGCCTTGAGCTTCCTTTGTCTTCTCCAAGCTATGTGCGTTTCTCTGCAACCCTAATTCCAACACCTGTGGCCCTAACTGAACCATCCTTTGGAAAATTCAAACGCTGCAACTTACCCAAAATACAGCCTTCACAAACATGTTTGACAGGTGCTTCAGGAGGTGGCAAATAAGTAACCATATCAGATTTCTGCAAATGCAACAAACTGGCAAAATTTAGATGCCCAAAAAGTGTATGCCACAGTTTTGCATCTGAAATAGCCCTTGAATTTGCAAAATTTTGTCCACACTTGTCATATAAAGTGAGCTTATACAACCCACGGCACAAAAGGACAAATGCAACAATTTCATCACCAAAACTAAGATCATGAACTGTACATCTGTCATCCACAAGTTTGACTACAAGTTCAAGTCTAGGAAGTGCAGATACAGACAAAAGATTCTTCTTGATCCCAGGTACATAAAGTGCATCAACAAGTGTGAAAGAACTGCCATTTGCAGCAGTAAGCACAATCTTTCCAACTCCCTGAAACCAGATAAGAGGCATTGTTGACACAAGTGACAAAATTCCCGTGAGGGACACACTCAAGAGAGTGAACAATTCACAATGTGAGGTAATGTGCTTTGTAGCACCACTGTTGAAATACCACATACATGCAAATCTGCATCAATTGACATGCATGCATCATGGTGACAGCATGGTTGTTAGTGCTTTCTGCACTAAAAGTCCATTCTGCATCAACATCAGTATCACAGTCTCCTTTCACAGAAGACACAACAATGGCTACATTTGTAGTGGAACTAGCATTTGTAGTGGAACCACCCTCTTTCTTCTTAGCCTCTTTGGCCTTCAACTTAGGACACTGCTTGATCAAGTGATCATTAGCTTTACAATAATGGCAATGCATCTTCTTTTTGCTCTTATCACCAGAATTTCCAGACGAATTGCTGCAGCAAAATCATTAGGCACAGAATTTTTGCCACTCGCAACAGAACCATAAGAAGTGGCTACATTGCTATTACCATCCTTTTTTTGAGAAGCAATAAACGCATGTTTAATTGCACGCTGCGTAGTTTTGTTTTTTTCTAGAAAGTGACTCTTGCAACAGCAATGTGCATAATGCATCAAACTTGACGACTTCAGGACCTCCTTGGGTCATAAGTCTCCAAGTACTAGCAAAAGTCTGGTAAGAATGTGGTAAGGCATCAAGAACAGTTTGCACAAGGGAACTGTTTGAAATGACTTCACTTGCAAAAAAAAAAATCTCATTGATATCCTTGACACCAACAAGGAAAGTGTCCATATCATTTTCCTCATGCATAATCTTTGATTCCAGATCTTTACGCAGCAAAGCAATTTTAGCCTCATTACGGCTTGCATAAAGACCAGCCAGAATATCCCAAGCTTGTTTAGAAGATTTCATTGAACGAATGTAAGGAGTAATGGTGCGCTTTATAGTAGACAATGCAATCAATACATGAGCTTGCGCATCCTTTACATCCCAACGAGCTTGTTCTGTCGTAGGAAAAACAACTCTAATAGTAGCAATCCTTGCGGCAAGACCTGCAACATCCTCAACATTGCCTACATCCTCAGAACCAGGACGCACATCAATGCCCTGCACAATATTCCAGATGCCCTTTGACACAATAACATGTTGCATCATATAAGCCCACATAGGGTAATTGTCCCCATCCAACCTATCCTCAGCAACAAACATCTTGAACACATCTGTTTTGTTGTCAGCCATGGTAAATGTTGCACCTGATGTGAAAACTGCCCAAAAAGAGGAGAAACAGAGCGTTCTATACAGCACAAATCGTAGAAGATTGTAAGGCACCTGTTATGCAAAAAACAACACTGATAGAAATCCTACATAAAATGATGAAATTGCATGTACAGACCTGTCTTCGTGGAAACGGAGGCCGAAATGAGCCCAAATCAGAAATCTGAGTAGAGTGTGATCTACAAGCACTCCCAAAATAATTGTCAACGTACAAACACTCGCCAAAGCTCAGTGAAATCACAGGAAGTGAGCAGGTGTGTGCTGGAGCTGCTGGCGACTAAGCCTGGAAGGACGTAACCTGCTCTGATACCAATTGTTGGAATTAGGGTTGCAGAGAAATGCACATAGCTTGGCGAAGACAAAGTAAGCTCAAGGCACACAAATGAGAGTGTATTACTTAATGTGCAATAGAAAAATAGATAGCCCTAGAGTGATGGGCGTATATACAGTGCACGGGGGGAAAAACCTCCTAAAGAGGGAAAAAATGCCTTAGCGGTCCTAGTGTGTTCACACACATCACTACGACATGTATATGGTAACAATGTAGAGCACCACACCATATCGTTTCAACTTGCACTTCAAAACGTAAGCTGAAAGGTTATGTTGAAGTCGAGCACCACACTCTACCCATTCAACTTGTGTTTCAAAACACTAATTGAAAGTTACAGGTGACAGACAAGATCGCAACTAGGCACGGCTATATTTGATGGCAAAACTCATGGTAGAGGCTATGTTTTCCAATGACTTTGGATGAGAGTTTGACCAATCAGCCTCTATTATTCGATCTCTAGGTAGGTTAGAGATGGTGGAGCCGCTGTTGAGGTACATGCTGCCATGAGGGTCAATTGAGTTGAGGTGGGAAGGGATATAGAGGTGATCGATGCCGATGTTGGGGCCCACAAGCTAGGTAAAGAAGCACTTCCGGACGGGCTTTGACTACCATTAGAGTGAAGAAAATGTTGCGTGGATATGGGAGGCTAGACCATCGAGCGTGTGATGGTGGATGGTGCATCCGTGTTCTTTTTTCTTTTTTCTTTTCTTTTTTTTTTTTTTTTGGGGGGGGGGGGGGGGCATGCAGGCAATAGGAGAAGATGCCCACACTTGAACATTGATAGAGCCTCAATGTCAATGGAATTGATTGGGCATGGACAAGTAGTGGCGGCTTAAGCTGAGGATGTCATTCTTGGGATTAAAAAACCCTTGCTACAACCAAAGAAGCTGGCACCCACAACGAGTCAGAAGATGTCGACAACAATGAGGTTTTCACTTATTGAGCCACCACCTGCAAGGCATTGGCTGGCTAGACATGACCATCTGATACGTTGTAGTAGTCTTTGTAATAGTATTTGCAATAGGCATCATCTCTATTGGGAACTCTGGCAAGTCCAAGCTTATTGCAAAGCTCCTCAAAAGGAAAGTCGGGTCTGCTTGGCTAAACATAGCAGAGACTTGTAGAGAGGGTGGGGAAGAATATGCCTTGGTTATTAAACTGTGTGTCTCACTTACACTCGGCATTTTTGAGTGGTTTGATTTTGAGAATTGAAAAAAATAGATTACAAAAATAATAAAAAATCTTATTTTGTCAAAATTTCTTCTTGCAAAATTGATAAGAAGCAATTGTGTATGGTTGCAAAATTGATTTTTCTTGAACATTGAGTGGACCACCCTATTTAAGAAAATTCCATTGTTTTGTTACTTCTACCTTGGAATGTACATGTATTACTCCTTGCATTATATAATTTTTGTCATACCTTGTCTATCTTATTAGTTTGGCATGCCTAGTCTCAAAAAATGGATACCTTGGACCAACTCCTGACATCGATTGATGTTATAAATTCATGGCACCAATAAAATTTCAAAGTAGCCACAAGCATATGCTTTGATCCCTTTGAGGCTAGACTTGTACTCATGATATCTAGTACTCTTTTGTTTCTATTTTATCTTTGCCAATTTACATCATACATTATAATAGGTAAATCACATTAGTTTCTTGTTTAAGTTTATGATGAAATATCGTGATTATTTGAGAATTATTGTGATTGTATGTCATCTTGTCAAATACTAGATCAAAATCATACTCCTCTTGCAAACTGCAAATTGTGTATATTCCATAATATAACCTTTTGGTGAAAATCTTTATAGCTTAACCTCTAAGCTTGCTAATTTCATCTTATGATCAAACAATACACTAAGAGACCTACATATTTTTCTACCTTGTTGTTGAGAACACCCAACAACAATATATACGGACCTCGATTAGACTCAAATGAACTCTATCTAGTGGGGCCCCTAGTTAGATTGAATTCAATAAAGAATCCAAAATAAAAATCAGAGGACAAAAGAATGATTGTAGTTGTTTCCCTCGAGGACGGACCAAGAACCTATAATGATAAACCCCACAACAACATGATCATGTCACAAAGAAGGATGATCATGTCATGTCATTCCTTCTTTGTTTCCTTTTAGTCGCTCTAGTGATTTCCTTTATAACAGGCCTTGAGGAGTTGCTCTCTCCATTGACAAGGACTTATTTCCAATTTTATCATTGTTTTATCATGTCTTCTCACTCTGAATCTCTGTAACAAACCTAGTCACTAGTCTTATGTGATTGACTCATTTCAATTTATTATAGCCATCCAATCCTCATAGTCAAACTTGGTATTGTAATTAGATTCTTGTCCTCGCTTGCATTTAGTTACTTATTCTCTGCTTGATAACAGCACCCCTAAATTGTGAAGCGTAGCAAATTTGAAGTAGATTCAAAAAATGTTTTAACTGTCATGCAAAGTCTTAGGCCCGTTCACCTAAGTCATTGGAAAGTATGGTAATGAAAATGCAAGTTTGGATCCGTTTTTGTTAGATACATGCACACTAGGTGTTATGGGCCCTAGTATTTAGCAAAGATTGATTTGAAATGGCATGCAAATTCATGAAATTAATAGCTTGTAAAGTATATCATACTATATGTGTAGTATCTCAATGAGATCAATTATGGGTCTACCAATCACAAACAATGGTCATGGCTTGGTTTGGGTGCTTTTAGATAAGTTCACTAAACTTTGTAGACTTTATTTAGTCCACTTTTCCAATCCCTAAAGTTAATTGAGTTGGTTGTTCATAACATTGTTAATTACTCAGCAACGTTGCAAGGAATTATGGTCCCTGTTTACAAATCATTTAGGAGGATTATCTGTAAACATTGGGAAAACACACCTAAGTACTTTCAATCGTCTAGAGAGGATAGGCATATTACAAGCGTTAATCTTGTGCTAAAGGATATGCTAAGCATGTATCTTAGCACCAAGCAATCCAATTGGAAATGTTATCTCTCTAGTTAGAGTTTGTTTACCATGAAGAAAAGCATGTTGCGACTAAGTTTCGTCCATTCATGTTTGGATAGGTTCTCAATCTCGATAACCAATTTTGGTGGGTTTGTTTACTTATGGAGAATGATAACAAGTCACAAGGACTTAATCTTTGCCTATGACTTATGTGAGCATGTTACTTTCATGGAAAGTGAGAACATATATCTTTTCTAGACACCTCTTAATTGCGGTAACTTGTTTATCATACTCTAGTGAGTCATAAATAGACTTTAACATTATGTTGGATATAGATCAATTATACAAAACGGTTGCAAAGGGACAAAAATGTCAAAAATCAAGATGTTTTTCTTGATTTTATTATTGAACCTCCCATTGAACCATGTATCTATCCAATGGATAGTTGGATCCATGAGGGATGACATTGTGGAAACCATTAGGTTTCTTACAAAGATATTCACCTTTGTTTTTGAAGACCCAAATACTTCTTTGGGGGGGGGGGTAATGTCAGGACAAGGGTCCTATGGCCAAGAGTTAGGAGGTGGGAGCTTTGTTCTAAGGTCTAAGGCTAAGAGAAATATCCTTAGGGCTACGTTAGTGTCATGTGAAAAGGGGTTCCTATATATAGCAGTCCTAGGGTAAGGCTCTAGGCTATATAAGGATACGGTAGGGTGGAGTTTCAGGGGTACAGCTCCCATATGTCTCACAGAAGAGGACATGGAACTTGACCAAATGGATGTAAAGACAACATTCTTGGATAGATGATCTTTATCTCTTTTGTATGTATATATAAATTGTCACCTAAGATTAAAGACACATTGTTCTTTAAGTGGAGGTTGTTGGGGTGGTAAGGTCCAATGTGTTGTGCCTTAGTGTTGGGTGGTTGAACACTAGCCGAGAACTAACACTGATCATTCATTCTACATAAAACAATAAGTACTCACAACCATAATCATTATTGGAATAGGAGTCCACAAGATCTATATCCTCTTCTTCTCTCTTTTCCATTGTTGTGCACACACACACATGCTCTCGCTCACACACTTCAAGGTCAAGAAAGTGTTTCAAAGAGTTGGTTGAAAAAAATATTTTTCCTTACCACCTTGTGGAGTGGACATCAAGAGAGCACATGTGCTTGTGAGAAAAATCATGGAAGATGGCATAGCTACCCTCTTTGATTCCCACTCATAGGCAATGGAGGTGAGGATAACAAAGGACTTAGTGATTTAGTCTTTGAATTTACCATCTACAAGGATGCTATTGGATCAAGGGAGACAAATACAAGGGATAATTTTACAATGTCTGGACCTTCAACCACTTTTGTAGATTTGGCAAGGTTAGATTTAGAAGTTCCCTTGAGGTTATCAATAGCGCTTGAATATTGCAAAGACACAACCTAAAAGTTACATAACTTGAACCATGCAATAGCAAACACCAAAACCCATCAAATCATTACAAGACCTAGGAAGCCAGTTAATTTGTCTAAGCACATGTATGAGTTTATCTCTAAGCTACCAATTGAAAAGGGAGACAAGGTGAATGAAATTCGAGGTGGTGAGGGCCTTACACAAATAGCCTACCATATACCACTGGGTATGGTTGACAATCTACCACCTACATCACGAAAAAGAAATTGGGAACAACTTGAAGAAGAAGTCCCAAGGAAGGCACCAAGGCCATCAATATGTCTAGGAATAAATTTAACTTACGCACTCATCTTTAGCAGAAGAAGGATTTGATCACAACACTAACAAAGAAGACTCTATTGGAACCCATGAGGAGAAGAAGTATTTCTTGGCAAAAATGGAAAGATGGACTAAGCATAAGATGGACATCTTCTAGAAATTTGAAGAGGAAAGCTAAAAATATAGAAACTATTGCTCAAAATAAATACAGGCTCTCTTGAGAGAAAGACTATGATGAAAGAAAACAAGATTTAGTAGAGGATAAGATGAGAGCTACCAAAGATGCAAGGAAGAAAAGAGTTGGTGCTATTAAACAAGCACAAAGGTAAGTAGAAGCAAACAACCAATAAGGATTAAGATATCAAGAAGTAGACAAAGCTTAAAGAAGACTAGAAGAGTGGACCAATCAAGATGAAGAAGAGCTTCTATGATTGGTTGCAAAAAAAAAGATGGCTCTAATAGAAGTAATGGAAAAATTGCAAGCTGAAGAAGAGGCACAAAGAAAAGGGGAAGAAGAGAAGTAGGAACACTAGCAAGATGTGCCTATCCACACACATACCATGCCTCAATCTCCACCTCTAGCCCAAAATGTTCCAGCATCTTCAGATGTTACCATATGCATGTGGTAGTGATGTGTCTGAACACACTAGGACCACCGATGCACTTTTCCCCTCTTTAGGAGGTTTTTACCCTCGTGCATTGTATATATGCCCATCACTCTAGGGCTATCTATCTTTCCATTGCACACTAAGTAAAACAATCTTTGTTTTGTGCCTTGAGCTTCCTTCATCTTCTCCAAGCTGTGTATGTTTCCATGCAAACATAATTCCAACAATTGGTATCAGAGCAGGTTGCATCCTCTCGAGCCTTGTCACCACCAGCTCCAACACACGGCTCCTCACTTTCTCCAATTTTTGTGAGCTCATTTCGGCCTTCATTTCCACTATAGGTAGTATTTCACATGTTATTTTGTCATTTTGTGTAAATTTTTGTCAATGTCTTTGTTTGAATAGTAGGTCCCTTACAATCTTGTATGGTTTGTGCTGTATAGCACGTGTTGTTATCACTTTGTTTCTCCTCTTTTTAGGTAGTTTTCACATTAGGTGCAACATTTACCATGGCGGACAACAACACAGATGTGTTCAAGATGTTTGTTGTTGAGGACAGATTGGATGGGGACAATTACCCTATGTGGGCTTACATGATGCAACATGTTCTTGTGTCAAAGGGCTTCTAGAATATTGTGCAGGTCATTGTTGTACATCCTGGCTCTGAGGATGTAGGTGACGTTGAGGATGTTGCAGGTCTTGCTGCAAGGATTACTATTGTTAAAGTTTTATTGCCTATGACAGAACGAGCTCGTTGGGATGTAAAGGATGTGCATGCTCATGTGTTGATTGTGTTGTCTGTGAAGTGTACCATTACTCCTTACATTCGTTCAAAAAAGTCTACAAAACAGGCTTGGAATATTCTAGGTGGTCTTTATGCAAGCCGCAGTGATTCTAAAATTGCTGTCGCATAAAGAGCCGGAGTCAAAGATTATGCATGAGAAAGATGATATGGACACTTTCCTTGCTGGTGTTAAGGATATCAATGAGCAACTTATTTCTGCAAGTGAAGTCATTTCAGACAGTTCCCTTGTGCAGACTGTTCTTGATGCCTTGCCAGACTCTTACCAGATTTTTGCTAGTACTTGGAGACTCATGACCCAAGGAAATCCTAAATTTATCAAGTTTGATGCATTGTGCACATTGCTATTGCAAGAGTCACTTTCCAGAAAAACCAGGACTAGACAACGTGCAATTAAATAGGCTTTTATTTCTTCTCAAAGAAAGAGTGGTAACAACAATGCAACCACTTATTATGGTTCTTCTGCGAGTGAAAAATCATTTGTTCCTAATGCTTCTGCTACTGTAAGCAATTCGTCTGGAAATTCTGGCGATAAGGGCAAAAAGAAGATGCGTTGCCATTATTGTAAAGCTAATGATCACTTGATTAAGCAATGTCCTAAGTTGAAGGCTAAAGAGGCTAAGAAGAAAGAGGTTGGTTTTATTGCAAGTGCTGGTTCCACTACAAATGCAGCTGTTGTTGAGCTTATGTGTAAGGAGATTGTGATGCTGATGTTGATGCAGAATGGGCTTTTAGTGCAGATTGTACCTATAATCCTGTTGTCCATGATGCATGCATGTCAGTTGCTACAGATTCACATGTGTGGTATTTTGACAGTGGTGATACAAAGCACATTGCCTCACATTGTGATTTGCTCACCTCTCTTGAGTCTTGTCCCTCATGTGAATTCAGTTACTTGTGCCAACAATGCCTCTTATCCGGTTCAGGGAGTTGGAAAGATTGTGCTTACTGCTACAAGTGGCAATTCTTTCACACTTGTTAATTCATTTTATGTACCTGAAATCAAGAAGAATCTTTTGAATGTATCTGCACTTACTAGAGTTGGTCTTGTAGTCAAATTTGTGCATGACAAATGTACATCACATGATCTCAGTTTCGGTGATGAAATTGTTGTATCTGGCATTTTCTCCTATGGGCTGTATAAGCTCACTTTGTATAACAAGTGTGGGTAGAATTTTGCAAATGCAGTTTTGGATTCAAAGGCTATTTTAGATGCAAAACTTTGGCATGCACGTTTTGGTCATCTGAATTTTGCCAGTTTGCTGCGTTTGCAAAAATCTAATATGGTTGCTTCTTTGCTGCCTTTTGAAGGAACCAATTTAACACGTTTGTGAAGGCTGTATTTTGTGTAAGATGCAACATTCTAAGTTTCCAAAGGATGGTTCAGTTAGGGCCACATGCAGGTTGCAGGTTGTGCATAGTGATGTTTATGGGCCCGTGCAAACTCCATCCTTGGGAAATTACCTTTACTTTGTGATGTTCATTTATGATTACTCCAAGCACTCATGGGTATTTCCTCTTAAAGGGAAGTCCAAAGTATTTATGTGCTTCAAACAGTTTCTGGCTATGGCTGAAAATGTCTTGAAATATGCTATGGGCACCCTCCTTTTCGATCGAGTGGGGGAGTATATGTCTCTTGAATTTAATGCATTTTTGGCTAGTTGTGGACTCAAACACCGATGTATAGGTCCATATACGCCTCAACAAAATGGTGGTGCTGAGAGGAAAAATAGGTCTCTTACAAGAATGGCACGATGTATGGTCAAAAGTCAAGCTTTGCTTCATTCTTTTTGGCTTGAGGCCATCATGTGTGCCAGTTATGTACTAAACTGCTCTCCTACGAAAGCTTTGCAGTCTATTACTTTATATGAAACATGGCATGATAGAAAGACTTCTATTGAGCACATGTGTGTGTTTGGTTGTTTGGCATATGCTTTGGTGCTACAAACACAGCGCAAAAAATTAAATGATAAGGCTGTCAAATGTATTTTTGTTGGTTATAGTGCTGAAAGCAAAGGTTACAGGTTGTATCATCCACAAACAAACCATATTCTAGTTTCATCGGATTTTGTGTTTGTGGAAGATTCCGTTCGGCCCTTGCTGTCATGTACTAGAGAAAATAATGTAAGATCACAGGACATTTATGACACTTTGTTGCCTCTTTTCAGTGGTGGAAGTTTGAATGTAAATTCCAATGAGGAAAATGTACAGCCTATGGGGATTTTTGAAAATGTTACAGGTCAACCTATTAGTGATGCAAATGTACATGACGTATTTGATGAGGAAAGGGCCGAAAATGAGCAGACTAGAGGTATGCCAAAATGGCTGGTGCACACTTTTTGTGACAGTAAATTGGATGAACCTTTGTCTAGTCGTACTTGTGTAGGTTCTTGCCATGCCTCTTATGCATCAGATTGTTATGCTTTGTCTGTGTCTAGCTTATGTGATATAGAGGAATCTCTATCTTTTGATGAAGCACAGAATTCAAAAAATTGGATGGCTTCCATGCAATCAAAATATGATGCACTTATAGAAAATGACACATGGACTTTATGTGATTTGCCTCTTGGCAAAAAGGCCATTGGTGCAAGGTGGGTTTACAAGTTGAAATGCAAGTCGGATGGTGAGATTGATCGCCATAAGGCTCGACTTGTTGCGAAGGGTTATGCACAACAAAAAGGCATCGATTAAGAAGATACTTTTGCTCCCACTTGTTGTATGACTACTGTGCGTTTTCTATGTGCATCAGCAACTCATTTTGGTTGGCATGTTCATCAATTAGACATTGTTACTACTTTCTTGAATGGTGACATATTTGAGGAAGTTTATATAACACAGCCTCATGGTTTTGTTAAAAAAGGACAAGAGGATAAGGTGTGCAAATGTAACAAAGATTTGTATGGGTTGAAGCAATCTCCTCGTGAGTGGTATGAGAAGGCTGACATGCATTTGGTTAAACGAGGCTTTCATTGTATGTAAAGCATGAGGGTGATGTACTTCTCATTGTTGTTCTTTATGTGGATGATTTGCTTATCATTGGTCCTGATGATGCACATATTGCTGAATTTAAGGATGATTTGAATGCTACTTTCAAGATGAAAGATTTGGCCATATTGCATCATGACTTCGGCATACAATTTAAGCAATGTGATGGTGGTATTGCCTTGTGTCAGAAAAGTTACCTAGATACATTGCTATGTAAGTTTGGACTTAAGGATTGCAAACCTATTTCCACTCCCATGGAAATAGGTTTGTAGTTGAATCTACATGATATTCTTGATTCTCCTGATGTCACTCTTTACCAAACTGCTATTGGTTGTCTCATTTATGTATGCAACACAAGGCCGAATATTTGGCTTGCAGTCTCAGCAGATTTATGCATAGCCCAGGGTCTAAGCATTGGCAGGAAGTCAAGAGGATTTTTCTCTACTTGAGTGGCACTTTGCATCTTGGATTGTTTTATCCCAAGGGGGGATCATTTCCGCCAGATTTACATGCTTTTTCTACTCAGATTGGGCTGGTTGTTATGACACACGAGTGTCCACAAGTGGTTTTTGTTTCATGCTTGGCAGTTAATGTATTTCATGGCTGAGCAAGAAGCAACCATTAGGAAGAGAATGGGGTCTAGGAGGGCCTCTTTAGTATTAAGAAATTAATCAAAGGACAACTTTTGAACTCAAAGAGGAAAAACAGCTAGTTTATTTGAATTCAAAGTTTCCCCCCAAAACAAAATTTTAAATCTAGCAGGTAAAACCATATCATGTAGCATATCTATGGAAAGAGCTCAACGTGTAGACTGCAAATCAATAATCTTCGCTCAAATTGGAGATCAGATGTGGGAGAAATGGAAGGCCAAAAATCATAAAAGTTTCCACTTTCTTTTTGGGGGGAAAGTGCATCCTTAAACCACACCCACTATTCTTGCACACATGGCATAGACCTATTCATCAAAATGTTAATCAACTCCATAAGTTCATGAAAAATAAAGAGGCCCTCCTACACCCCATCCTCCTCCTAATGCTACTATGTCCACTTCCAATTGTGAGGCTGAGTACATGGCAGTCTTCATAGGTACGGTTGTGTGTGTATAGCTCCGACGCCTTATGGCTGATTTGGGTGTTGGACAAGACTTTACCAACATCATCTACACTTACAGCTAGAGCGCATTGGCAGTTGTAAGGAGCCTAGTTTTTTATGGTCACACAAAGCACATTGAGATGCATGACCACTATGTCAAGGAGAGGCTCTCAATAGGAGAGATCATCTTGGTTTATGTGCCAACACAAGACAACCTTGCAAATCTTTTCACAAAGGCATTGTCTCATGAGAAGTACGAAGCTTTTCGCAAATCTTTGGGATTGCTCCCTTTTGTGGATTGATCCTGTCCTCAGGGCATGGCACTTCCCTTTACTCCTTGTGCCTACCCTCATTCACCACATCACTCCCACAGGGGATTTGTTACCATATACATGTGGTAGTGATGTGTGTGAACACACTAGGACCACCGGGGCATTTTTCCCTCTTTAGGAGGTTTTTTCCCCTGTGCCAAGATAGTAGCATTTTTGAACATTGGGAAAAGTAGTTTCTTCAAATAGAAATTGATTATTTAGGCCACATCATTTTTAAAATGCGCATAGCCATCGACCCACAAAATATTGAAATCATTCAAACCCCGCCTAACCCAAAACTTGTGCATATCAAGTCATTCCTTGACTTAATATTATTCTACCGTTTAGTAGGCTTCTACCACAAGTATTTTCCGCATTGCCTCACCTATGACCACATTACTTTGACAAAAATACCATTCAAATGGGAAACCAAATAACAAACCTCATTTGATACCTCAAACACCATTTGATCAATGCCCTTGTCCTTCAATTACGTGACTTCTCATAGCCTTTTCTTGTATTTGTCAACAATGCCAGTGGCTCAAGTATAGAATCCACTTCGATGCAAAATGACCATCCACTCACTTTTGAAATTCAAAATTAAACTCATCTAAAACCAAATACATTACATATGAAAAAGAACTATTGGAAGTACTCCATGCCCTTGATATTTGGAAACATTATCTTATGGGATTTGAGTCCTAATTAAGACCAAGTAGCAAACAATTAAACAGTTATTGAAACAATCCACCATTTCATATTTTCATATAAAATAAACCAAGTTTATTAAAAAATGCCATCCAATGATTCAATACCTACCGAGCAAAGCTAATATAGTGACGGACGCAAAGCGGCCCCCGGACCCCGACGACCTCTAAAACGCCGGGGGCCGAATGGCTCGCCTCGAGCCTGCCATGGTAAAGCGGATAGGGGGCACCACCTAGCTTTGAGCGACTAGGACGCAAAGCCCATGATGATATGAACACCGCAAGCCTACACACACACACACACACACACACACACACACACACAGAGAGAGAGAGAGAGAGAGAGAGAGAGAGAGAGAGAGAGAGAGAGAGAGAGAGAGAGAGAGAGAGAGAGAGAGAGAGAGAGAGAGAGAGAGAGAGAGAGAACACTCGCAATTGATGAAAACAACCGCGTGGATGTGAGGGTGAATTATTTTTGCAATATTTACAAGGTGGCATGCCGTGGTGGTAGAGAGGTAGGGGAAAGAGATGGTGCAACCTACTTGGTGCATTCTCTAAGGAGATTCAATGACTACAAATGTTCATTGCCAAGAGCGTGCATACATGTGTGCATCGACCATTGGAGTCTAGAGATGGGTGTGAGTCCCTTCGCATGGTGCAATTTCCAAGGCAAACCCAACACACAAGACCCTAAACCCTCTCCCCGTGATGGTGATGGTGTCAATCCCTCCTACTACACTCTACCCAATGCTTGGTTACACCTAAGTTGCCCCCCCACGATAGTGACCTCTCAGTGCCAATTTATAGGTGTTGGTTGTTTGGATTATGGTAATCTCAGTGTGGTTAGGGTAATCTTAATCGGGGAGACAAAGCAAGTGGTGGGCCCGGTGTGGTTGACCCTTGCTTTGTTTTTGGGGGAGGTTATTGAAAGATGGGAATCTCTAGGTGGGCCTTTGTTACCCTCACCTAGAGAGAGGATATTTACAAAAGGCAAATTTACAATGGCTTGGGTGAAAACTGAAGATAATGGTAAAATAACCTAAAATTGTTGAGATGGCATCGAGGTTGCGTGTTGCCGGCGAATGGCGAGCTGCCGGTGCATTGGTGTCAAGCGTACTTCTTTCCGGAGTCGGCCGGGGCATGCCTTCAGCGCATTTTCTGTTTTTCTCATTGGCGGCGCGTGCTTTGGATCCTTCTTATTTCGTTGTCAATGTTGTAAGCGTTTATGCATGTGCGTATGTATGTATGTGAGTGTGGGAGCATGTGTGTGTGTTTTTTTTTTGCGAGTGAGTGCGTATATGTATATGTATGTGTGCATGTGTGCATGGGAACACGGGAAAGGGGGGTTTTGGCTAGAGACATTCATGCTTCTAGCCCTTCTTTAGTTTCTTGAGTTGTATAGTTAGAGGGTTCTCCCTCTTCTGGAATGTCTAGCACGAATTCTGGGTCAAACCTAAGAAAGTACCTCTTCAGTCTCCATCCATTGACTCTAGTCTTGTGAATTCTCCCATCTGTTTCCATTAGCTTATAGCTGCCGTTGTCATAGCATTTCTTGATGATGAATGGTCCTTACCATCTGGGCTGAAATTTCTTGTCCTTCCTGGTATCAAATCTGTTGTCGTATCGCAGCACTAACATGCCTTTTTCCAGTCCTTTCTCTTTAAGCCCTTGATTGAAAATGAGTCGGCGTCGTTCTGCCTGTGTCGCATAGTGATTGATTGCTTCTTCCCTATCCAGTTGTAGCCTCTCTAGATCCAAGATGTGGTTTCTAGGGTTTACGATTGGACGGTGGGTCTGGCTGGCCAAGACTCATAATCTGGCTATTTGTACCTCAATGGGTAGAATTGCCTCCTTCCCATAAACTAGATGGAAAGGGGTGAAACCTAGTGATGTTCGAAACGTTGTTTTGTAGGCCCAAAGAGCTGTCATGAGATGTTTATCCCAATCTCCTGTATGGTTGTTCACCTGTTTTGTGATGATCTTGCAAATCATTCCATTTACCTTCTCTACAAGACCATTGCATTGTGGATAGTATGGTGTGGAATGACGACGTGTGATGCCTAACTTTTTCATTAGTTCTCCTACCACATCATCTCTGGATCCTAGTCCTCTATCTGATATTATCTCAAGAGGAGTGCCAAAACGGCAAACGATATGCTCAAAAATGAACTTTGCCACCTCTTGGGCTGTAATGCGGGTGGTGGTTGTTGCTTCTGCCCATCGCGTCATGTAGCCTACCCCCACAATGATGTACAGTTTACCTGATTGGGCCCTTGGTAAGGGACCAATTGCATCTATTCCCCATTTCTCAAACGGACCATATGAAATGATAGGGGTTTGGGGCTCGTAGGTTAGCGTGCGATCACTGGCCACTTGACAGGACTTACATGTTTTACACCAATGGTGTACATCTCTGTTCAAACTAGGCCAAAAGTGTCTTGCCTGTAGAATCTTCCTACTGGTGATATCTAGAGCAAAATGACCACTGCAGACGTCGTCATGGCAGCTTGAGATTACCTCGGTGATTTCACTGGAGGTTGGCACCCGCCTGAGAATTTGATCTTTGCCCTTACAATACAAGTGTTCGTCTATAAGGTAGTACCTAGTAGCCTTCCTTACCAGCCATTGTTTTTGTCCTTTAGTGTGTCCTGTTGGACATTCCCCTGCATTTAGAAATCTAATGATATCAGGCATAGCATCACTGCCTTGAAAGAGGGGTAGCTTTAATTTGATTGCTCCTATGGAAACATCTTGTATCCTTTATTTAGCTAGTGCGTCTGCCTCTTGATTTTCTTCTCTCGGAATGTGGAAGAGTCTTACCGCTTCAAACTTCTTCAGAAGGTCCTTAACTTGGTGAAGTTGACCAAGGAAAACCTAATTCTTGCACTCCCAAGTGCCATTTATCTGCCTTATCAAAAGCAAAGCGTCGCCCAATACATTCAAGCATTGAATTTTTTGTGAAATACATTGTTCTAGCCCAAGGATTAGGGCTACATATTCTGCCTCATTGTTAGAGTGGGAGTGTGATAACTTCCCTATGGAGAATACTCTTTCCTGTTGTTCATTGAAAATGACAATGCCTGCTGCAGACTGATTCATTGTTCTCTTGTATGCTCCGTCAAAGAAAAAAAGGTGAGTTTTCTCTAGCTTAGGGCTCTCTTTATCTGGTGTTCCTTCCTTTTCTTCCGTGTCGACCTTCAGCTTCTTCTCGTAGTGGCGATGAGTGAGAATTCGTGCTAGACTAGCCCTGGTAGAGTTTTCTACTTGCATGGTGTAATCAAATTCTTGTAGTCTAGTTAGCCACTTTGACATCCTAGATGAGACATCCATGTGTCGCATTACATAAGGAAAAACCTCTTCCATTGTCAGGATTACAAATGGTCTAGGCAAGAGATAGGAGCGGAATTTCATAGTAGCAAACATTAGTGCCAAAACCATGTGTTCTACTTTGGTGAATCCCTTCTCTGATGGGGTCATGACTCGACTAGAGAAGTAAATAGGGCACATGAAAGAAGTTTTGGGATCCTTTTGCATTAGTACTGCTCCCAGAGTATCATTTCCCACACTAGGGTTCACATAGAATGGCTCATCCCACTTGGGGGGTGAAATAGTGGGAAGCTTAGATAGGACTTGCTTTACCTCAGCGAACTGCTGTTTATTCTCTTCGCTCCATGAGAAAACATCCCTTTGGGTGAGTTGTTGTAGGGGAAGGAACACTTGAGATAGCAGGTGAATGAATCTGCTTAAATATCTTACCTTCTGAAGGAAAGAAACCAACTGCTTGGCGATGGTGGGAAATGATAAAGATACCAGAGCTTGAATTTTGCTGGGGTCAGCCTTGATTCCTTTTGCTGAAATTACATGACCAAGGAGAGTGACCTTGCTCTCACCAATGTGACACTTGTCCACGTTGAGTTGGCCACCCAGGGTTTGTAGCCTGGTTAAGCCATCATAGACTTTGCTTAGATGAAGGGCTCGTGAGCTATAGATGCAAAAATCATCTATGAAAACCCGTATTGATGTTCCAAAGTAGGGTTGGAAAACAAAGGTCACATAGCGTTGAAATGTGGCTTGGGCGTTGGTGAGGCCAAATGGCATTACTCTGTAGGCAAAACCTCCCCAGGGTGTGATGAAGGTTGTCTTCTTCTGATCCTCCTCCGCAATGCTAATCTGGAAGTATCCTAAGTAGCCGTCGCATATTGTGTAGCGTTCGTGACCTGCCACTTCATTGAGTATTTCATCCTGGAATGGGAGGGGAAAATGGTCCCTCTTCGTGGCTGCATTGAGAGGTTTGTAATCCACACAGACTCTCCATTTACCTTTTTTTTTGGTGTGACTACTACTGGGGAGACCCATTCTAAGTCTTCGACAGGGTAGATGAAACCTACTTGTAGCAAAATCCTTACTTCTTTAAGCAATGCCTCTTGTTGAATCACTCCAAGTCTTCTCAGCTTCTGTACTACGGGTTTACTGCCTTCCTTGAGCTTTATGTGGTGCTGCACTACTGTAATTCCTGTGATCTTATCATAGCCATCAATGAACAAAGTAGTGAAGTTGCCTAACATAGAGACATACTCCTTCCTCTCTTCATTGGTTAACTCATTTGAGAGCATTTTCTGTAGCTTACCTGCATCCTCCAATGACTGCTTACCTGATGGTCCCTCTTCGTTTGCTGAGGTTGCTTCAGATTGTGTTAATCTGTTTGGGTCTTTAAGAATGACTCCCATTACTTCGATGCTACTGTCACTCCCGTCGGTGGTGGTTGTGTCTTCTCCTGAGGTAGACGAGGAGTCGCTGGTGGACTCATCTTCTGAAGCCTCCAAGATCATATTGCGCTGCTTCCCAGTCCTCATGTCGTAGAATATGGACTTCCCTTTAGCATCCTTCATCTGGATCATCCCGGTGCTCCAGTCTTGTTTTGCTTCCATGGCCATAAGCCAAGGCCTTCCAAGAATGATGGGGTAGCCCTCCCCTTTGTGTGGCATGACAAAGATGTCTACCTCCCTTTCCGTATTGAATGCTTTTACTTTGACCGCATTTACAATGCCTACGCATTTTACTCTTACATTGTTTGCCATCTTAGCTCGGTAGGGTGCCGGCCTACTTACCTCTAGACCTAGATGGTGCATCATCTTTTCACTCATGACGCATATTTGCGCGCCACCATCTATGTAGACATTTGAAATCCACTGCCCTTTTATGTGAGCATCCATGGTTGGCAAGATGTCGTCGAGATCCCTCCCAGAGATAGCCCCAGCTATCCGTGGTCTTGATTTCCTGGTACTTACCATTTTCGTCCATTGCCTCCTCATTCTGGGTGCAAGGTGGAGTAATTGGGGCCACGTTATCTTCGGGCCCTGCATTAACACATCCTGGACCAAGTCATAGGGTTGTGCTTCCTCACCTAGTGAGAAGTCCACTATGTCTATCTTCCGTCGCAGCTTAGCTACTTGTTTGCTAGACTCGGCTTTCCCTTTCATCTTCTCTTCCTTTTGAGATGCCTCCTCGTGCCTCGCACGTTTCACTCCCATACCATCCACTTCTTCTACCTTCGCTTTTCCTTTGTGCTTCTCTCGAGCTGACTCTTCTACCTTCACCTTCCTTTTAGCCTCTAAGCTAATGACACTCACCGCTTGGTTGATCGCAGGTGGTGGGGATAGTGGTGGAATGAGAGGTTGGGGTGGTGGTTGCTGCTGTATAGGTGGTCGCAGGATTTGGATTGCTGGGATAGGTCCTGGCTGTCTTGGTGGTGGTCTTACTCTTGGTGGAGAGATCTGATTCTGTCTCCCCCCTCTATTAAAATTCTGCCTTCTTAGGTGTGGGCAGTAGTACATTCCATGGCCGTCTTCTCCGCAATTGTAACAGTGGTATTCTGGGTTCTGCCTTCGTTCTCCTCTTCCTTGTTCTGGATTTCTGCCAGATGCACATATAAACTCTCTAGTTGTGTGGTGATGCGACTCAGCAGGTCTTGTTGTTCCTCTGCTGTCTCCTGTGGTTGGACTCTATGGTTGGTTGTTGCATCCACTGGGGTTGGTCGGGCCGAGCTTGTTTCCTCTGACTCGTTTACTGTTGCTTGCATGCGCAGCTTCTTGTCTTTAAGGCGGGCTACTTCGACTGCCAACTCATATGTTGCAGGAAACCTTCCCTTCACCTTCTCTCTAAGCGGCGACCATAGACCAGCAATAAAACGGTCCTTCTTCAGGAAATTAGGTGCTCCTTCGCCTTCCTCTAGCGTGGCAACCCATCTCTCCCATAGGTCCACAAACTTTGATTCATAGGTGGCGTACTCCAGCAGGCTTGCCTGCTTTAACTCTGTCAATAGCTTCCATAGCTTCTCCGAGGTTGTGTCTCCACCAAACCTCTTTACAAAAGCAGCCCTTAACACATCCCATTCATTCTTGGTAGCCTGGGGCAATGCATTGTACCAGGACTTGGCCTCTAATTTCATCAATAGAGGAAAAATTCTGAGTCGTGAAGCGTCGTCATCTTTGTTGGAGACGACACACGCAATGTCAAAATCATCCAAAAAATCAATGGTGGGATCCTCACCCTTCTTTCCACAGAACGTGGGGAAAGAAACACTTGCCATGGTGGTGACTTGGGAAATTACAAACCCCTTTTTTTTAAATTTACATCAACAGCAACTGCTCATAGGGTTTTCTTACAAGGGCGAATGGATAGGCTAAAACGGGATAAAAATAGAGACATTAAAGGAATCGTGGTAATCTATTATGGGGAGAATGATAGGGTTCGGGGAATTGAGGATTTCTCCTAGTACTGCCGCACCAAATAGGTAGACGATCTTCTGCTGGTAGAAGACTTTCCTATCCACATAGATGTTCACATGCATATGTTGCAAGAATCTGAACGGGAATGCCGTCTGTCCGTTTTCCATTATGCACAGAGGGTGAAATACCTACTTACACTCTTACCGTGCCAGTGTTGATGATTCGGCACATCCACAAGAGGTCGTCACCTTTCATGGGTTCTACCCTTCCTTCGTTGCTCAGCACATACGGGGTGATGGCGACGCGTTTGACCACTCCCAGTCTCTTGGCTAACAGCAATTGTAGGTAATTTCCGTAATCGGTGTGTTGCATGAATTCTACTCCATTCAGCTGCTAGTACTGCCGCACCAAATAGGTAGACGATCTTCTGCTGGTAGAAGACTTTCCTATCCACATAGATGTTCACATGCATATGCTGCAGGAATCTGAACGGGAATGCCGTCGGCCCGTTTTCCATTATGCACAAAGGGTGAAATACCTACTTACACTCTTACCGTGCCAGTGTTGATGAGTCGGCACATCCACAAGAGGTCGTCACCTTTCATGGGTTCTACCCTTCTTTCGTTGCTCAGCACGTACGGGGTGATGGCGACGCGTCTGACCACTCCCAGTCTCTTGGCTAACAGCAATTGTAGGTAATTTCTGTAATCGGCGTGTTGCATGAATTCTACTCCATTCAGCTGCAGCTCATCTCCAGCCCACTGGGTCTCTCCCGTGGTAGAGAGCTTCTTCAGGATAAGTTCTACAGGGAGGGGAGGAAGGTCCTCCACTCGCTTCCCAAAACAGCGAGAGCAGTAGCTGAACCACTCCTCTCTAGGACATGGGAATCTTCTCACCACTTCTTCTTCTGGATTGTCGAAGTGGATTGGTAGTACTCGCATGCGTCGTGAAAATTGGTAGGCGATCTTCCGCCGCTTTCCTTCGGATGACTTCTTCTTTGACAAAGTGGGTACAACCCGGCTCTCTAAGCTTGAAGCACTTGCTTGGGAAGATGCTTCTCCCTTCGGGTTCATGTGTTTCCAGGCTAGCCTATCTTCTCCTTGCCCTTGGCTCGAGCAGCCCTTTTAGGCCACTTCGGGGTTTTATCTTTGACTGCTGTTTCTTTAGGGAAAAGAGGCCTTACCGTCTGCTCTCCTTCCTTGACGTGAATGACCTCCTTGCGATGAATGTCAATGTAGAAGACTTCAGCCCTTCCGCTGCCTTCGTTGCTCACACTCATTGACCGTGTGCCTTGGTTGACAACAGTGATGGAACCTCACCAATCTCCTGCCTGATGCTTTCGATTTATAGTTAAAACGAGCGATACAAGATGGAGAATTTACCTCTTGAATGTTCATGACACTGCATCCTGGCAGCAGCACCTCAATGAAAGCGGCTAGGGCCTCCTTCGTCTCCTCTTCTTCCGTCCTCCAGTTAGAAAATTCCTTTAGCCACTCGTCCATGATTGATAGTGGGCGTCACTTTCAGCATTGTAAACTGAAGGGGTCTTAGAAAAACCCTCCTCCGTGGGGGCACCAAATGACGGACGCAAAGCGGACCCCGGACCCCGGACCCCGACGGCCTCTAAAACGCCGGGGGCCGAATGGCTCGCCTTGAGCCTGCCACGGTAAAGCAAACAGGGGGCACCACCTAGCTTTGAGCGGCTAGGACGCAAAGCCCACGATGATATGAACACCGCAAGCCTACACACTCACACACACACACACACACACACACACACACACACACACACACACACACACACACACACACACACACACACACACACACACACACACACACACACACACACACACACACACATAGAGAGAGAGGGAGAACACTCGCAATTGATGAAAACAACCTCGGGGGTGTGAGGGTGAATTATTTCTGCAATATTTACAAGGTGGCATGCCGTGGTGGTAGAGAGGTAGGGGAAAGAGATGGTGCAACCTACTTGGTGCGTTCTCTAGGGAGATTCAATGATTGCAAATGTTCATTGCCAAGAGCGTGCATACTTGTGTGCATCGACCATTGGAGTTGAGAGATGGGTGTGAGTCCCTTCGCATGGTGCAATTTCCAAGGCAAACCCAACACACAAGACCCTAAACTCTCTCCCCGTGATGGTGATGGTGTCAATCCCTCCTACTACACTCTACCCAATGCTTGGTTCCACCCAAGTTGCCCGCCCATGATAGTGACCTCTTAGTGCCAATTTATAGGTGTTGGCGGTTGAGATGTAGAGAGAAAGAGAGAGAGAGAGAGAGAGAGAGAGAGAGAGAGAGAGAGAGAGAGAGACGAGACAAGAGACACACCATATACGCTCCGAAAGACTGATTCATATTGAGGACAAGATACAAATATATAGGTGAGACCAAGTTGAGTAGAGTGACCTATATAGCTCCAACACCCCCACTCAAACAAAGGTCTCTAGCTTTGGATGAAAAAACCCTTGTGGAGTTCAAGGGAAAAACCCAAGCCCCTATACAATGTGAAAATATGAAGCAACGATGATGATGTGAAAGTGAATTGTGCATCTATGTACAAATATTCAAGTGACTTAGGGATCACAATGTGAAAATGTGGAGTGTGCATAGTACATGGTACCTAAAAGATTACAATGTCATATGTACAAAGCTATTACAATAGCAAAGAAGCTAATCTAGAAAGAGTGAGGTCGAAGCAACTCCAAGCTCCGAGCGCAAGAGGATGAAACGTGACTCGTTGAGGCCTTTGGTCAAAATGTCTGCAATCATCTGGTCACTTGGACAGTGTTCAACCATAATGGTTCCTTTGCGTACTTCATACCTGGCATAATGATAATGGACAGCAATGTGCTTTGACTTATTATGTTGAACATAGTCTTTTGCAAGACTAATAGCACTTTGGTTGTCACACCGCAAGGGTGTGCTAGAAAGAGGAGAATGACCAATATCAAACAGCATTTGTCGAAGCCAAATAAACTCACGAGATGCAAGTGATGCCGCAACATAGTCTTACTCAGTCGTAGAAACTGCAACACAACGTTGTTTCTTGCTAGTCCAAGAAACAAGACAACCATTTATAAAGAAGAAATTTCCACTAGTAGATTGCATAGATAAATGTGAGCTTGCCCAGTCTGCATCTGTGTAACCCAAAAGAGAAAGAGATTGCATAGAATCCGATGTGAGTTGTCGTCGATAGACTAAACCAAAATTTGTAGTGCCTTTCAAGTATTTCAACACACGCATTGCAGCAGACCAATGCTTAAGAGAAGGACATCAAGATGTTGTCCAAGATAATTAGCAGCAAACAGAATATTAGGACGAGTGTTCATGCCAACAAACTGAAGACATCCAATCAAGTTAGCATAAGGTTGATTTGTGACAAGTTGACCGCCATTGTCAGAAGTGTTCTTCGTAGAGCTCGCAAGACAAGGTGTGTTGGTTGAATGTGCAGATTCCATACCAAATTTTTGAATAGTATCTGCAATAAACTTTGACTGTCGAAGGAATAAAATACCTTTTGTACAGTTCCATTGGATTTGAATTCTAAGACACGAGTGAATCTCTCCAAGATCCACCATATCAAATGTAGAAGACAATAACTTTTTCACTTGCTGAAGAAATCCCAAATCATTGGAAACAAGGATGGTATCATCCACATAAAGAGCAAGAATCACAAAACTCCTACCTTGGCATTTTATGTATAAGTTGGGGTCTGACGAGCAAGAGATGAATCCTTTAGACGTGAGAAAAAGATCAAATTTTGTATACCAGGCTCGCAAAGCTTGTTTGAGACCATATAGTGCCTTATGGAGTTGAGCAACAAGGTCTTCTTTACCTGGAATAAAAAACCCTTCTAGTTGTTCCATATAAATTTCCTCTTCCAAGTCACCATTAAGAAAAGCAGTTCGCACATCCATTTGATGAGCTTCTAAATCAAATTGAACAACAAATGCCAATAAAACTCGAACACTTGTAATGCGAACAACTGGTGAAAAAGTCTCTTGATAATCAACACCAGCTACTTGGGAGTAACCTTTTGCAACTAAACACGCCTTGAACTTGTCAAAAGATCCATCTGCTTCTACTTTTGTCTTATACACCCACTTACATTTAATAGTTGTACGACCAGGAGGTAATTCAGTTAGTATCCATGTACCTTTAGAGATAAGAGAATCGTACTCTGCTTCCATAGCCTCTTGCCATTGATCCTTTTGTGGTGAAGAAATAGCTTCATCATAAGTAATGGGATCTTCGGAAGTAGAGAAAGCATTATGAGCAATATCGTCATCATAAACATGACATGAGCCATGTTCAAAATCAATAGGCAGATCAACAAAAATATCAATATCATCATTGGCAACATTCGGAATGGATGGTTGTGAAGAGGAAAGTTGCTCTATAGGAAGAGTTTCATCTTCTGAAAGAAATGGAAAAGCTTGAAGCAATGATTTAGTATCATTAGAATCATCCATGGACCATGAGCCTCCCATAAGCTGTTCGTTACAAGTAGCATCACGATTCACAATTACTTTCTTGGAGTAAGGGTCATAGAATTTGTAGCCTTTGGAAGTGTCAGAATATCCAATAAAAATAACTTTAAGACCAGGAGCATCAAGCTTTGTTCGTGTTTCTTTGGGAACATGAATATAAGCAATACATCCAAAGGTTCGAAAATGAGATACAGATGGAATGTCACCTATCCATGCTGTGATGGGTATCTTACCAGAGGGTGCAGTAGTAGGAAGATGGTTCTGAATAAATACTATTGTCAAAGTAGCTTCAGCCCAAAAAACACGAGATAAGCCAGAATGAATCAGCATACATCTTACAGCATTGAGAATAGTGCGATTCTTTCGTTTAGCAACACCATTCTGTTGAGGCGAATATGGAATAGTGTGTTCATGATGAATTCCACTATCTGCACAGTAACTCACAAACTCTCGAGAAACATATTCGCCTCCATTGTCACTACAAAGCTTCTTAAGGCGACGACCAGTTTGAAGTTCCGCAGCCTTGTGGAATTGTTTGAAAACAGATAAGGCTTCAGATTTTTGTCTAAGTAGAAATACAGTCGTATACCTTGAGAAATCATCAATGAAAGTAATGAAGTAGCGATATTGTGATCTCGAAGAAGGTAGAGGTCCCCATATATCAGTATGAACAAGATCCAATATGTCATGAGAATGAGTTGTATTTGAAAGAGGAAAGGGTTTACGATTGTGTTTCCCAAGAGCACAAAATTCACAAATTCCCATATGAGGATGGGCTTTAAGATCCATGCCATGAACAAGATCACGACGTTGAAGATCAAGGAGTTTTGAGAAATCAGCATGAACAAAACGGTGATGCCATACTTTGCAATCATGATCACCTGGAGCAGTGACAACACTTGCTACAGCATCGTTGAGAGAGAGTTCAAAAAAATTACCATTTCGAGGAGCAGTGGCTATAGTCTGTCCATCTTTCTCAATTCGGCATTTGGTATGATCAAATCCAACAAACAGACCAAGATCAACAAGTCTAGCAACTGAAAGAAGATTACGTTGAAGATCCGGTACATGTAATACTCCTCGCAAAATTTGAGTGGAAGAAGATAAGGTACCAAGATATAAGTCTCCAATACCCTTTACTTGACAAGTAGTATCATCAGCAAGATAAACAACACGTTAAACTGGCAGTGGATGATAGTTATGGAGCCACTTAGACTGATATGTCATATTTCCTGTAGCACTAGAATCGACAATAAAAAGTGATCCATCACGTACATGAAGTATTCTGTCTGGAGCAACTGAACATAGGACGCAGCTTGTTTCTGGTACAATGTTGTTTCGATGTTCAGTAGCGTATGCTCTATTCTGATCTGTGTCGAATTGACTCTTATAGCACATATGAGTGGGATGATCAGATCGTCCACAATATTCACAAGAAGAAGAAGAAGAGTATCTAGATAAACGTGGTTGTTTTGTGGTAATATTGTGTTCTTCATCATATTGACGTGCCCAACAATCATCTTCAGTATGGCCATTTTTGTTGCAGTAAGAACATTGCTTATTAGGAAATTTGAGACGAGAGAAAATATTACCGCGACTGCCACCTCTAAGGTTTCCTCGTTGAAATGGACGCCTTCGAGCATAAAAATCCCGTTCCATCTGTTGTGACTCAGTCTCCTCATGTGAAATCATAGCCGTATCATGACTAGCATTACGACGTTCTTGACGTTGAGAGTATTCAATTAAAGACATGCAGGCTTGGTCGAAATCAAGACTATCTTTATTAGAGAGAATAGTAACAATGTTATCATAAGAAGAGTCCTTCACCGTATCAAGGAGAAGTGTAATCAGTTGCTTTTGTGGAACAGGATCACCGGCAGCAACAAGTTGATTAATAATAGATTTGAAAGATTCAATATGTCCCGTCATGGTAGTACCAACTTCATATTGTAACTTGTTAGGCAACCCTCTCAAATAAAGTATTTCTGTGACAGATTTCTTCTGAAAGTTTGCAATAAGGTACTTCCATACGTCGTGGGAAGTAGGCAGTTCGTACATATCAAGCAAAAGGGAATCAGTAAGAGCTGAAAGAATATACCGACGAGCTGCTTCATCACGTCGTTGCCAATCCGTATAGGCAACATTCCAATCTTCAAATATAGGTCCTTTAGTGATAAGCACGTTATCATTATCCGTATCAACAGGCTGAGGCGGACAAACACGATTTCCAAGAACAACATCGGAGAGTTCATCGCCTTCAAGAATTAACAACATCTTTGCTTTCCAGCCTGGAAAACCTTGACCTTGGAAAGGAGGAACAGAACGCTGGCCAGAAAGAAAGCCGTTGACGAGAATATTCATAGCCATATCTTATTGCGAGAAGACGTTGAAGCGGTCCGGGGCGGTCAACAAGAAGAGCAACCTCTAAACACCCTTCAAGGCTCCCGTGCTGCTCAATGGGGCTGGGGCACAACACAACACAAACCCAAAACAACAAACCCCCAGCCAAATCCCAACTACACAAGGGGCACCACCTAGTTAAAGAGCAAACTAGGACGCAACAGAGGAGAATCGTTAGAGCAACCCACAAACAAGCAAGGAATTTACACTAACCCTAACACCAATCGAACACTCTAACACACTAAAACACGAGAGAGAGAGAGAGAGAGAGAGAGAGGGAGAGAGAGAGAGAGATGGTGCTCGGGCTTCTTTGAAGTTTATCGTTAATGATCAAGCAAACATAAATATATATATGTAAGAAAGAGAGAGAAAGGGGGAGGGGGTGCTTGTTGCATTAATACCTTCTTACAAATCTGTCATGACAAATCAAAGTGAGATTAGTATTTGTTCAACATAGCTTGCGTAAATTTCACCACAACACATCACAAGAAAAGCCACCCCAATCACTGTCTTAAGGCCAGGGGAGTCCTCTCCACCCTGTCGCCCTCTTACAGTATGTGGGATTTATGGCTAGATTGATGACAACACCAGAGACAAGCTATCAAGAACTTTACAAAAAACACCAAGACACTTACGCATCATTGTTGTCCATTACTTCACGTTGGAAGGGAGACAAAGTATCCAAGCTTAGTCCAAATCCACCCTCCTTGATTCAGTAAATGTTGGGCTTACACTAGTAGGAGAAATGATAGATTTCCTACTCTCAATTGAATGATCACTCTCTCTCTTAAAATGGCATAGAGTTCCCTTGCTAATCCCCTATTACAACACATGCACATGCATAAGACAATGAGCTTCCACTCAAGAGCTCCTTCTAGAGAGGTTGAGCTTGGCTTCTCAAGCTATAGCATAGTGCTCTTGCTTATGGCTCCCCTTTTTTGTGCTAGCTACACCCTCCTTTTATAGCAATTTTTAAGGCTAGGGTTACTCCTCTAACCATGGTTGGGTTAGATTTTCAGCAATTTATCTAATTTCTTTTGCTTGGAATTATCAAGAAGTTGGTGGGGAAAGAGAGAGGAGAGAAATGGAGGTGATAGGACTTCTCATAGTGGGTTAGTGTTAGTAGAGTTAGTATTAATTTACAAATGGAATTGGATATTTACAATGGGAGTATCCATGTAGGATACAAATAAGGAAGAAAAACTCTTAAGAGGTAAGAAAAGGTGGATTTCTTACAAGGTTGATGCTCCAAGTGTCTTGAGTGGGGCCAATTTTGACGCTTGTTGACGGTCCACTAGCTTTGACGGTACATATTTTCTCCACTCTTGACCTTCCTTGAGAGACAAGGTAAATGAAGCTGAGTAATCAACCACCATGATGTTGTATTTTAAGAGAAGAGACTGAATTTTGTGGTTTTTTTGATAGATATGGGTAATTTAAAGGAGGAAAAATGAGACTAGGTGGTCAATTTTGGAATGGAATTGTGTGTGGGAGGTATGAGTTCAGCATGGTTTCTCTTATTCTTCAAGGTTGAGAAGAAGGTGAGTAGGGTGCAGAGAGAAGTGGTGAGAGAGGTGGGGATGATGAGTGGAGAAGTGTGTGTGAAAGAGGAAAATGATAAAGTGGAAGAGAGAGTGTGGCTGCATAGCATGGGAAAACTGGGGTCCACTAATAAAATCATAGCTCACAGCTCGTAGCTCAAAAAAATATGAAAAAATGTGAGGCAAAAGTACAGCCCACGAGCTACAACTTTTGTTTGTATCACCTTTTCAAATTCGAAGAGCAAGTGAACTTTAAAAATTCAGCGAAACCGACCGTTTTCTTCCACTGCACAAGGTCCTTGTGGGGTCCTTCTTTGGATGATTCTTTTGAATACCTCCAAGAGTGAGCCCTCCATAGTGCATGTATGCATGCCACCTACCCTTGACCTTATTTGGTAGGTCTATAATTGAAGATATTGTTGAGATCATGATATAAGTGAATAGTACAACTAAGAAAATCAAATATTGAGGGGTCTAAAAAATATGTACATGTCAAATATAAATAATATAAGTGGAAAAAATATAAAGGGGTCAAAAGAAATCTCTCTCATTATGAGGCTACCATAAAAAGATAAATAGTTTTGGTGTTCTAATTTTTTAGAAAAAAAACAAAATAGATGTAGGAAGGGAAAAATCACAATAGTGAAAAAATATACACATAAATAAAACTAGTTTGTTTGGATTTTTGTTGGGGTGGAGTTACACCAAATATAAGAGAAGCTTACATGAAAATATTTCTATATGGAATAAAGAGTATGAAAAATGGTAAGAAAAATTGTGGTAATGGTGAGGCAATGTACAGAGCATAAATAACACACACTTAGGTAAAAATATTTAAATAAATACCAAAATAATTATGAAAAAATCTTTTATTTAGGCCCTATATACAAAGAAATATTTACATATACATGGGCCATAATATACTTATATTTTTTATTTTCTTTATTTTTTTGGCTCAACTAGCCCAATGACTAGCTAATTGAGGGTTTTTTATTTCAGTAAGGAGATATGGGAAAAGTCTCCTAACTCACACGCGCCTATATAGAGTGAAAGGGTGAGGGTAACCAGAGTGTTTGAGTGATTTGATAGGGTGAGATAACTCACTATGGAAATTACAGAGAGCCGAAAAATGGCTATCATTAGCCCTCCCCCACGATGATGGTATATTCATGTACCATCATAAAGAATCTTTTCCAAAGAGAGTGCTTCAGAGTCTTTGACAAGATCTTCATTGTTTGGCCCCTTGGAATTTTGGTTTGTGTTACACTCATGCTTCATGGAACAATTCTTACATCAGATAATTTCCTTTTGCTCTGGTAGATCCTTTGGTAGAAGGCGACTCAAGTAAGGCTTCAAGCGACAACCGTTTACCTTCCTGGAGTGCTCTTTCCCATTCAAGTCCATAAGTTGATAGTAACTTGAATTGAAAGCCTTCTTGACTATGTATGGCCCCTGCCATCTTGTTTCAAATTTGGCATGAAAACGATTATCGAGTCGATTGTCATACCTTAGCACAAGATCTCCTTCATTGATGCCTTTGTCCTTCAGTTTCTTGTCAAGCTTCTCCTTTGTCTGTGTGACTTTCCTCTTATAGCACTCGTATGCTGCTTCTCTTTTCCACTCAAGCTCAGCTAAGGTAAGAAGTCGATCCATCCATGCTTCTTGATCATCTTGTGCTGATTTGCCATGAAGTCGCATTGTTGGAATGTTTAGCTCAATTGCCTGTAAAGCCTCTTGACCATAGACCAAGTGAAATGGTGTGAACTCCGTGGCTTCCCTATATGTGGTTCGATACGCCCACAAGGAACCATCCAAGAAGTCATCCCACAACTTTGTCTTGTTTTTCACCATCTTTCTAATGATGCCTGCAATAACACCATTAGCTTTTTCTACCAGACCATTTGATTGGGGATAGTAGGGTGTACTGTGACGATGTAGAATGTGAAGTTCTTCACAGACTTCTGTGAGCAATCCCTTTCTAAACCCTAGACCATTATCAGAAACAATCTCCAAAGGTGTGCCAAATCTACAACAAATGTGAGTGTAGACGAATTTGCTCACTGTCCTCTCATTTACCTTTGCCACACTTTGTGCTCCCACCCACCTAGTCATATAGTCTACAGCCACTAGAATGTAGAGTTTACCATTTTGTCCTAGGCAGAGGACCCATAGCATCAATGCCCCACTTTTCAAAGGGTCCATTTGCAAGCACGATTTGCCTTGGACCATAAATCAATCTTCTATTCCCATTTACCTGACAATTGTGACAACTTTTACACCAATGTTGGACATCCACATGCAGACTTGGCCAAACATACCCCGCAAGCAAAATCTTCTTCACAGTTAATTCTTGGGAAAAATGACCACCACATGCCTCTTCATGCAAACCTTTTAGAATGGCTGTAATTTCCGTGATAGTTGGTACTCTTCTTCACACTTTATCCTTCCCTCTTTGATAGAGGGATCCTTCTAGGAAGAGATACATGCTTGCCTTCTTCATGAGTCTCCTCTTCTGAGCCTTCGTGAAGTCTTGTGGAACCTCACCCTCCAAAATGTAGTCAATAATGGGAGCCAATGACTCCAATCCCTGGTATCTCGGTTGCTTGACAGCTGCTGCCACCATGATGACCTGCACTTCTCTCTCAACACATGTAACTGCTTGTTGTGCAAGTAAATCGGCATCTTCATTTTGTTTCCTCGGAATATGATATAGTTGCACTTCTTCAAACTAATTAAACATCCTACGAATGGCATGAACTTTTTTCCTTAATATTTCATTCTTGCATGCCCAAATGCCTAAAATCTGTTTAACAATGAGAAGTGCATCTCCCTTTACCATGAGACGTTTTATCCCTTGGCCAATGCACATCTTCAAACCATGAAGTAGTGTGTCGTATTCTGCTTCATTGTTGCTAGTTGAACCTAGTAGATTGACCTTCTCTTTCATGACCACCTCTCCACTTGGGTTGAGCAACACTAGCCCTTCCCCTGCTTTCCCTGTGGCTCGTCGAAAAGCTTCATCAAAGAACAAGGTAAAAGCATTGGGAATACTTTTTGGTGGTGGCAATGGTAGGGTCTTTACTTCAGGCACCTTAATCTCCTTTTCATGCACCCTATAAGTGAGAATCCCTGCCAATTGTGCACGCACACTATCTTCTACCTTGAAAGAGTATTGAAACTCTTTCAACTCCATAATCCACTTTGAGATCCTAGTACTAAGATTCATTTGAGATGACACCCAAGGGAACAAATTCTCTGCGATGAGGATTAAAAAAGGTTTTGGGAGCAAGTAGGATCTAAACTTCCTTATCGCAAACATGAGAGAAAGCATCATGAGTTCTGCCTCCGTGTAGCCTCTCTCTGAAGCATTCCTGACCCTACTAGCAAAGTAGATGGGCCGCATCCTGGTACTATAGGGATCTTGTTGTAGCAAAACTGCACCAATTGTTTCTTTCCCAGCACTAGAGCTAACAAAGAATGTGTACTCCCAACAAGGAGGCATGAGTGTTGGTAGCTCTGACAAAATGACTTTAATGTTACAAAAATACTCTTCAAGCTCATCAGACCATGCAAATTCTACTTGTTGTGTCACTTTTTGCAAAGGATGAAGCAACTCCGAGGCTAAGTGAATGAAGCGTGACATATACTTCACCTTCTGAATGAAAGAGATGACCTCCTTAAGACTCTTCGGTGATGGGAGCTCAATAAGAGCCTTTGCCTTTGAAGGATCCACTTCAATGCCTTTGTAAGAAACTTTATGACCAAGCAAGATTACTTCATCCTCACCTATATGGCACTTGTCGGGGTTGAGTTGACCTCCCATGTCGTAGAGCTTCTTTAAACCTTCTTCTACCCTTTGTAGATGCAATGATTTTGAGCTATAAATACAGAAATCATCAATGAACACCCTAATTGACTTTCCAAAGAATGCTTGAAACACCATATTCATGAAAAGTTGGAATGTTGCAGGAGCATTTGTCAGACCAAATGGCATGACTCTAAAAGCATAACAACCCCAAGGAGTGATAAAGGTTGTTTTCAATTGATCCTCCAATGAAATCCCTATTTGAAAGTAACCTGAGTAACCATCGCACACAGTGTACTTCTCATGACCAGCTACCTCATTTAGTATCTCATCCTGGAATGGGAGGGGAAAGTGATCTCTTTTTGTTGCCTCATTGAGGGGACGGTAATCCACACACACCCTCCACTTGCCATTTTTCTTAGGAGTGACAACAACAGGAGAGACCCACTCTGAATTCTCCACTGGATAAATGAAACCTTCTGCTAGAAGCTTTCTTACCTCCTTGAGTAGAACCTGCTCCTTTATAACTCCTAGCCTTCGTAGCTTCTGAGCTTTAGGTGTGGCCTCAGGCTTTAACTCAATCTTGTGTTGAACAACATCTACCCCACGCACGTCGGTGTAGTCTTTAGCAAAAAGCCTAGGAAACTTCCTTAGCACACATTTGAACTCCTCTCTTTCATCCTTTGTAAGTGTTGTTGATAGCATACCTTCCAGCATCCCTTCATCTTGAACACCTTCGTTCTCTTGAGGACCTACCTCCTCCAAGCATTGACAAGAGGTCTCTTGGTTGCTTGGCTTAAACCTTACCCCCATGACTTCGATGGAAGACTCCTCTTCTGTAATGCTGCCGCTACTTTCTTCTTCTGAAGTGCTATCGGTCCAACCTTCTTCCGTCTCACTTTGAGATGATTCTTCATGGAGCTCCTCTTGGCGTTGCTCCTTCATGTCAAAGACAACCTTCTTATGATTGTCATTCCTACGAATTAATTTCCCACTCTCCCAATCCTGCAAAGCTCGCATTTTCATTAGCCATGGTCTTCCTAGGATAAATGGATAACCACTTTCCTTGGTTGACATAACAAAAAAATCCACCGCTTTCTTAATGCCAAAGGCCTCTACAAAGACATTTTTACAAATGCCTACACACCTAGCCTTGCTATTGTTTGCCATCTTGACTTTGATTTCAGGTGTCTCATGGATGTGCATGCTTAGTCTTTGCATGAGTCCCTCTGTCATGATGCAAATTTGTGCACCCCCATCCACTAGACCTTTCCTAACCAATCTTCCTTTGATGTAACAGTCTAGCACCGGTGTAATGTCCTCATTCATTTCACCTTGTGCAATTTTTACAACCGGCACACTCTCTTTTACCTTTCTCCTGGTGCTAACTGCCCTGGTTAAATCCCTCCTAACTTGTGGACATAATGCAAGAAATTGAGGCCATGAAATATGAGGACCCGTACCTCTCATGTCTTCCAACAAGTTGTACGGAGCCATACCATGTCCAAGAGGGAAGTCTTGGAGGTTGATACGACGTCGAGTCCTCTTGGTTTCCTTGGTTTCCTTTGCCTTCTTGCCTTGTCCATGGTCACTCTGTGATGTGACTCCTTCTTTCTCTTTACCTTTCCCTCGGCCACGCTTAATGCCATTGGCTTCCATGTCAACCTCATTTGAATTTGTCACCTCTACCACATGCACATTTGGATCTGGCAAAGGTGGAACTCCTTCTACCCCTTGTGAAGGTGGTCTTGGTCCATTTGGCCTTTGTAGAAGCCTTGGTTGTTGACCATCTCCTTCTCCTGCATTCATCACTGGGTAATTCAAGTTAGGTCTCCCTGGCTCTCCACGGGGCCAAGGACAATTATAGATACCATGTCCAGACTCACCGCAATTCCAACATTGCAAGACTCTCCTAGTTCGTGGCTCTCTCTCTCTTTTGACTTCTTTGCTTGTCCCTTTGGACCTACAGCTTGTGCAAGGTGAATTGACAGGCTGCTTAAAGATTCATTTAACTTCTCAATCACTTCAGTCGTTACCTCAGGAAGCTCCCTAGATGTTGATTCTTGTGACTTACCTTTGGGTCTAAGACCTTCTATTGGAACCTCTCCCCTTAAGCACTTGAGTTTCCTATACTTCTCACCAGCCCTAGTTTCCGCTGCATCAAAAGTAGTAGGTGCACCCGCCTCAACTTTTACCTTAAGGTCAGGAAAGAGTCCGGCTATGAACCTCTCCTTATTTAAAAATTCTGCACCATCACCAGGGTTAGAAACATTTCGTATCCATAGAGCCCAAAGACGTAGAAACTCTTGCTTGTACAAGTAGTAGTCATCTAAGTCTTTTTGCTTATGAGAAACAATGTCTTGCCATAATTTGTGAGTGTTTTGGGGATCAAAGAAGTATTTCTTGAAACGATTCAAAACTTCCGTGTAATTCCCTTTAACTTCCTCAGGCAAAGAGTCAAACCAAGTGCTAGCATCTTTCCTAAGGACCACCTCAAACATTTCTACACGTTCTTGATCAGTTACTATCCTCTTGATACGGCAAGACATCTTGAAATTTGCTAGAAATAATTCTGCATCCTCTCCAGGCTCTCCAAAGAAAAGAGGATATCCAGACATTTGGCGTTGGCTCTCCATTGAATTGATTTCAAAGTGACGCGTTTTTGTTTTTTCTTCTTTAAAAGATTTACACAATAATATTTTCTAAATTGCAATCTATTCTACAACAAAATAAAAATATTCACATCAAATGACCTATGATAATCAATAAGAGGTAGAATGACAGGGTTTGGTGATGCGAGAATTTCTCCTACTCTTTGGGCACCAAACATGAATACCATACGTTGTTAAAAATGGATTTTTCTACTAATTGCAATGTTTACTCTAATGTGTGGAGTGAAATGAAAGGGAAAAACCTGTATTCCTGGGCCATTATAAATGGTCTATGCATGTCCTAATTCTTAAAACAAAACTAAAATATAGAAGTCCAAACTAAGGTCGTACCTAATGAGAGGCAAAATAAAAGGATTTACTGATGCGTTTATCTCTACCAACCTAAGAGGACCTAAAATTCTACGAATTACTCACTGAAATTCCAACTTAGTACTAACAATTATGTGTACCTTTTGCCTTGCAATGCGAATGAAGGGATCATACAAATTCTCGTGATTCATGAAAGCTACTTGATTATGCTAAAGGTTAAGCCTTCACAAAACATACACAAGCCTTTTCTCAGTGGGGACACCAATTTGAAGCGGTCCGGGGCGGGGCGGTCCGGGGCGGGCAACAAGAAGAGCAACCTCTAGACACCCTTCAAGGCTCCCGTGCTGCTCAATGGGGCTGGGGCACAACACAACACAAACCCAAAACAACAAACCCCCAGCCAAATCCCAACTACACAAGGGGCACCACCTAGTTAAAGAGAAAACTAGGACGCAACAGAGGAGAATCGTTAGAGCAACCCACAAACAAGCAAGGAATTTACACTAACCCTAACACCAATGGAACACTCTCACACACTAAAACACGAGAGAGAGAGAGAGAGAGAGAGGGAGAGAGAGAGAGAGATGGTGCTCGGGCTTCTTTGAAGTGTATCGTTAATGATCAAGCAAACATAAATATATATATGTAAGAAAGAGAGAGAAAGGGGGAGGGGGTGCTTGTTGCATTAATACCTTCTTACAAATCTGTCATGACAAATCAAAGTGAGATTAGTATTTGTTCAACATAGCTTGCATAAATTTCACCACAACACATCACAAGAAAAGCCACCCCAATCACTGTCTTAAGGCCAGGGGAGTCCTCTCCACCCTGTCGCCCTCTTACAGTATGTGGGATTTATGGCTAGATTGATGACAACACCAGAGACAAGCTATCAAGAACTTTACAAAAAACACCAAGACACTTACGCATCATTGTTGTCCATTACTTCACGTTGGAAGGGAGACAAAGTATCCAAGGTTAGTCCAAATCCACCCTCCTTGATTCAGCAAATGTTGGGCTTACACTAGTAGGAGAAATGATAGATTTCCTACTCTCAATTGAATGATCACTCTCTCTCTTACAATGGCATAGAGTTCCCTTGCTAATCCCCTATTACAACACATGCACATGTATAAGACAATGAGCTTCCACTCAAGAGCTCCTTCTAGAGAGGTTGAGCTTGGCTTCTCAAGCTATAGCATAGTGCTCTTGCTTATGGCTCCCCTTTTTTGTGCTAGCTACACCCTCCTTTTATAGCAATTTTGAAGGCTAGGGTTACTCCTCTAACCATGGTTGAGTTAGATTTTCAGCAATTTATCTGATTTCTTTTGCTTGGAATTATCAAGAAGTTGGTGGGGAAAGAGAGAGGAGAGAAATGGAGGTGATAGGACTTCTCATAGTGGGTTAGTGTTAGTAGAGTTAGTATTAATTTACAAATGGAATTGGATATTTACAATGGGAGTATCCATGTAGGATACAAATAAGGAAGAAAAACTCTTAAGAGGTAAGAAAAGGTGGATTTCTTACAAGGTTGATGCTCCAAGTGTCTTGAGTAGGGCCAATTTTGACGCTTGTTGACGGTCCACTAGCTTTGACGGTACATTTTTTCTCCACTCTTGACTTTCCTTGAGAGACAAGGTAATTGAAGCTGAGTAATCAACCACCATGATGCTATCTTTTAAGAGAAGAGGCTGAATTTTGTGGTTTTTTTGATAGATATGGGTAATTTGGAGGAGGAAAAATGAGACTAAGTGGTCAATTTTGGAATGGAATTGTGTGTGGGAGGTATGAGTTCACCATGGTTTCTCTTATTCTTCAAGGTTGAGGAGAAGGTGAGTAGGGTGCAGAGAGGAGTGGTGAGAGAGGTGGGGATGATGAGTGGAGAAGTGTGTGTGAAAGAGGAAAATGATAAAGTGGAAGAGAGAGTGTGGCTGCATAGCATGGGAAAACTGGGGTCCACTAATAAAATCATAGCTCACAGCTCGTAGCTCAAAAAAATATGAAAAAATTTGAGGCAAAAGTACAGCCCACGAGCTACAACTTTTGTTTGTATCACCTTTTCAAATTCGAAGAGCAAGTGAACTTTAAAAATTCAGCAAAACCTACCGTTTTTTTCCACTGCACAAGGTCCTTGTGGGGTCCTTCTTTGGATGATTCTTTTGAATACCTCCAAGAGTGAACCCTCCATAGTGCATGTATGCATGCCACCTACCCTTGACCTTATTTGGTAGGTCTATAATTGAAGATATTATTGAGATCATGATATAAGTGAATAGCCAACTAAGAAAGTCAAATATTGAGGGGTCTAAAAAATATGTACATATCAAATATAAATAATATAAGTGGAAAAAATATAAAGGGGTCAAAAGAAATCTCTCTCATTATAAGGCTACCATAAAAAGATAAATAGTTTTGGTGTTCTAATTTTTTAGAAAAAAAACAAAATAGATGTAGGAAGGGAAAAATCACAATATTGAAAAAATATACACATAAATAAAACTAGTTTTTTTGGATTTTTGTTGGGGTGGAGTTACACCAAATATAAGAGAAGCTTACATGAAAATATTTCTATATGGAATAAAGAGTATGAAAAATGGTAAGAAAAATTGTGGTAATGGTGAGGCAATGTACAGAGCATAAATAACACACACCTAGGTAAAAATATTTAAATAAATACCAAAATAATTATGAAAAAATCTTTTATTTAGGCCCTATATACAAAGAAATATTTACATATGCATGGGCCATAATATACTTATATTTTTTATTTTTTTGGCTCAACTAGCCCAATGACTAGCTAATTGAGGGTTTTTTATTTCAGTAAGGAGATATGGGAAAAGTCTCCTAACTCACACGTGCCTATATACAGTGAAAGGGTGAGGGTAACCAGAGTGTTTGAGTGATTTGATAGGGTGAGATAACTCACTATGGCAATTACAGAGAGCCGAAAAACGGCTATCAACGTATAAGATAAGATCGCAGAATTTGCACACCATATATGGTGAAGGCCGCAATTGAGAATGAGAGAGATTTGAGGACTGCGTTCTGTCAACGATAAACGTAAGAAGGATGCTCAAGGAACTTCCAAAGATGTGAGAGACGTCACCCAAAAAGGGCAGGGTAAAGGAGACGTTAATAATAAAAGAGTTCTCAAAATAGAGTGGTGTGAGACGCAAGATTGACGGCCACAATACGTATAGAAAAAAGCTAAATCTTCTCGAAAAAGTTAACGCCAAAATAAGAAAAACGATTGCGGACGCTTCACGAAGAAGTAGGAGGAAGAAAGCTGCGTCAAGCTCAATTGCAGTAAAAACAACATAACTTTCTTCTGCGAACTCCGATTGACGCAAACCTAGAACTCAAATCAAAGAGCTCGAGCAGACGAACAAGTTTTGGATGAAAAATGCCATTGCACTACGCTCCATTGCGCTTTTCCCGTTTCTCCAAATTTTGAGCAGAACAACAAGAAAAATTGAGATGAAGTTCAGGGTGTCATCAAGAAGAAAACGTAATCAACGATAAGATTGATTAGCAATAAACTTCACACAAAACACTAATCATATTCTTCTTCACACAAAACAACCACAGTTAATAAGAATCAATGCTCAAAAATAAAATTTGTAGCAATTTTTGAATCTTACATGCAAATCGCATACACATACTATTTTGTCACCATGAATTGAATCGGCGCATGATCGTTACTGCTCTGATACCATGTTGAGATGTAGAGAGAAAGAGAGAGAGAGAGAGACGAGACAAGAGACACACCATATACGCTCCCAAAGACTGATTCATATTGAGGACAAGATACAAATATATAAGTGAGACCAAGTTGAGTAGAGTGAGCCATATATAGCTCCAACATTGGCTGCTTGGATTATGGTAATCCCAGTGTGGTTAGGGTAATCTTAATCGGGGAGACAAAGCAAGTGGTGGGCCAGGTGTGGTTGACCCTTGCTTTGTTTTTGGGGGAGGTTATTAAAAGATGGGAATCTCAAGGTGGGCCTTTGTTACCCTCACTTAGAGAAAGGATATTTACAAAAGGGAAATTTACAATGGCTTGGGTGAAAACTGAAGATAATGGTAAAATAACCTAAAATTATTGAGATGGCATCGAGGTTGCATGTTGCCGGCGAATGGCGAGCTACCAGTGCGTTGGTGTCGAGCGTACTTCTTTCCGGAGTTGACCGGGGTATGCCTTCGGCGCATTTTCTGTTTTTTTCATTGGCGGCGCGTGCTTTGGATCCTTCTTCTTTCGTTTGTCGATGGCGTAAGCGTTTATGCACGTGCGTATGTATGTATGTGAGTGTGGAAGCATGTGTGTGTGTTTTTTTTTTGCGGGTGAGTGCGTATATGTATATGTATGTGCGCATGTGTGCGTTGGAGCACGAGAAAGGGGGGGGAGTTATATAATGTATATATATTTTTATTCTTTTTTTTCCTGTGGCGGATGGCGGACTGTTGCGCATGGTGGAAGGAAAGGGGGGGGGGGGGACAGGTGTGTGGTGGGGTGTGTGTGTATGTGCGTGTGTGTAAGTGTGTGTGTGTGTTTCAACTGCTGCCGGAAGGCGCGTGTGTGTGGGTGTGTGGGCAGCGGACTGCGCGCGAGAGAGAGTGTGGTGGAGATGCGGGGTATGCTGCGGATTGCGCATGGGAGAGAGAGGAGAGGTGGGGGGAGGGTGTGTGGTGGTGTGTGTGTGTGTGTGTGTGTGTGTGTGTGTGTACAGCGTTGCTGCCGTAAGGCGAGAGAGAGAGAGAGATTTGCGCGATGGTGGCATCCGGATGAGAGAGAGAGAGAGAGAGAGAGAGAGAGAGAGAGAGAGAGAGAGAGAGAGAGAGAGAGTTTTGCGTGCTGCTATGCTGTGAGAGGGAGAGGGGGAGGGTGAGGGGTGAGGGGATAAGGGATAGAGGGAGTGTGTGAGGGAGAGTGAGGGAGAGAGGGGGTATGGCGGGGCATGGGTTTGTGTGGGTGAGAGGGAGAGGGGGAAGGTGGTGTGTCTTGCATGGGCTTAAGGACGAATGACAACTAAGTCAATGGGGGGGGGGGGGGGGGGGGGGGAATATATCCACGGGCCGGGGGGGGAGAATGAGGCCGAAGGGGGGGGAATGAGCCGAAGGAGGGTGAGGCGAGCGGGTGGGGAAGAGGGAGGAGGGGTCGGGGGAGGGAATATTGGTGGGCCGAAGAGAGGGGGGGGGGGGTGGGGTGGGTAGGATAGGGTAGAGGGTAAAGGGTAATGGGAAAGGGGTGAGTGTAAGAGTGAGGGGGGGGGGGGGGGGGGGGGGGGTCCCACGCGGCTTACACCGAGGGAGCACGAGAGAGGGGTTGGGGGGATTTCTTCTTAATTTTTGCCTGGCCGGGGAGGGTAAATTGGGGGGGGGGGGGAAGGAGGGGGAAGAGGGTATGTAAAGAAAATGGGGGGGGAGAGAGTGCGAGAGTTTTATCTGATGCCGGTGGGGTGGGAAGGGAAAGATGAGTTACGGTGGAGGGGTACTGAGGTGGGGGGGGGGGGGGGGGGGGGGGTGAAATGAGTTTTTTTTTTCTTTTTTTTCTTTGATTTTCCGAAAGCCGGCTATCAATAGTAGCATACGTGTTAAATAGGAAACCTGATGTGAATGCACGTTTTGTTACTCGTTCTTGTGTTTTTTATAAAATCAAACATATTTATTTGAATCACATTTTAGTAAGTGAAGTGAAATCATTCAATTCTATGCATGACACATATGCAAAGGATTCCCATTTTGCATGCGCATGGTTTGAAGTATATCAAAATAATGGTCTTTCTTTTGAGCATTATACTTTGTCAAATGGATTTCTTTATTTTCAAGAAAAGCTACACATCACAACACCATTTAGGGAATCAACAATGAATGAAATGCATGCACCACCCTATATGGGTCATCGAGGAATACAATCTACACTTACTGCATATGAAAATCACTTCTTTTAGCCTGCCATAAATTACAATGTAGATAATTTTCATGAATGCTTAATATGTCAAAGAGTTAAGCATCAACATGGTAAGTCTTTTAACAACTCTTCCTATCCCTAGTGGTCCTTGGAAGAAAATCTCAATGGACTTCATCATAGGACTCCCCAATACTTCTTCTCAAAATGATATGATATGGACCATAGTTGACTCTTTTAGCAAACAAGAATATGTTTTACCTTGAAAAAATACCCTATCCACACCACAAGCTACAAAACTCTTTCTCAAACTCAATTTTCCTTATCATGCTTCCCCAAAATCATTATCTCTTATCGAGATGCAGGATTTTGCAATAACTTTTTGGGTTGCATTGGCCAAAAATCTAGGATCTACAATGGACTTCATGTACACCTTTCATCCTAAAAGTTACAATCAAACAGAAGCAACAAACAACACTATCATGGACCTCCTTAGATCATAAATGAGTGAAACATCTCAAATTGGGACCAACGTCTTCTTGTGCTTCAATTCGCCTACAATAACACACATCACTCAGCTACAGATTGATCATCTTTTGAGATTGTTTATGGGAAGAAAATCCATGTCTCTATCTCTACTATAGCAATGATGTCCAAGTAGCTGACACTTTAGCAAGAGACCACACAAACATTTTATAAGAAGCCACAAAGCACAAGCTAACAGAAAAAGTAAACCTACACATTTTAAACAAAATGACCTCACTTGGATTAGAATAGAAAAACAAAGATCAAAAAGTGTCAAAAAACATCCTAATTAAACCTCCCTTGATTGAGGATGATGAAGAAATTATAATTCATAAAACGATCCTTGACCATGACCTCACCACTACCCACAAAAATTAGTACAAAAGATATTTGGTATAAATCACTCCCTTCAAGAGTGTCAACAACGAATATCCAAAGCATTGCTACATCCACACTACCATCACTTGATACTTGCATACCACAAACCTAGAGACACAAATTCCTCAATTTATTCTCTTTTAATTGTATATCTAATGATTTAAGTAGTACTAGTGTAGATTTGCCAATTTAGGTAGTACAAACCCAAATGCAGATTTACTGGTTTAGGTAGCATTAGTGCATATTCTCTTATTTAGGTAGCACAATTCTAAATTCATATTTGTTGATTTAGATAGCATTAGTGGAGATTTGTAAGTTTAAGTAGCACGTCCATCGGTGTAGTTCCACTAGTTTAGGCAACAGTAATTACAAGGCCATTCAATGAGTGGCTAGCCACCACTACCGTTAGTTTGATTTTAGTAACATGATTCAGGACAATTGTCTTTCAACCCTGTGTATATAATGGGATTAGTATTTTGATAAATTCTTTATGGATCATTTGGTAAATTCTATAAGGTTTCCAATGTTAACTTGAATTGAAAAAAAAAGAACATTTGTCGAGTGTTGTTCTAGCAGATCAGTGACTAGTACATGCAAGATAATAATGAGATATCTATTGATGGAATAAAGCTGCCACTATTGGAATTTGTGGCAAGGCATCATGTTTCATAGTTCATTAAATGCATAGTTGAGATGTAGACATTTTATTATTAGAGAGATAGCTCTTTATGAGCAATGTTTAAATTTTTATGCCCAAGTGTGAACTAATGTAATCAATGTATGCGCATTGCTTTTACCTATAAATAAACATGTGCAATAGGAAAATGCTCACTCTTGCATAGGGGATATTGCACATTTTGCCTCTCTCTCTCTCTCTCTCTCTCTCTCTCTCTCTCTCTCTCTCTTTCTCAGCAATTCACTCTTTTCATCATAACTTCTTCATCCAAACTCGGTGATAGACCGCTTTTGGCGTGTACAAAGCATCATTTATATGCATGTTCATATGTATAAAAGGATGTAAATACATGAATTCGGGAGCTTTGCAAAGAGGTTTCAAGTTCAAAAAAAGGTGCAACGTGTGCACATTGTAAATATCTGTGCTTGCGTGTCGGCAGTCGAGCATACATACCTGCCTGGATAGGGTATCGCGGCCTTGGATATGGTTCTAGGTGGCTTATTTTGGCTCTAGATAATGTGTATGAGCTTTCTAGAATGTAAATAATGCAAGTGACAAGTGTGGATACTCTCATCCTGCTCGAGAAGTTTGACACATGCGGTAACTGTCTATTTGCGGTGATATGTGCATCGCCCTAGAAGTGGTCAAAAATGGAATGTGGGGATGTGGAAATGTGATTTGGGTATTGAGGATCAAGCGTGCAAAATTTGGTGAATTTTGGAGTTTGTTTCCTGTGAACAATGCCTGTCGGGGGTCAAAACTGGGCCAAAAAAGGTCAAAAAATGGTAAGAAAAGGTGTGAAATGGCTTAAAATTGCCACATCACTCACGGTTCCGTGATGGTCCAGACCGAGGAGGACTTTGGAAGATAAATATCAACACTTTCACCCCTCTGTGTGTGGGAGGAAGCAGGGTTCGTACAGGTGGTCTAGTGCAGTCCCGTTGCGTTTGGACCAAAATTATTAGCATTTCAGACTAAATGACATTTCAGAGAAAATTCTGATAAATCTGCTAACTTTGCACTCTATTGACTGAACAGGAGCCATGCAAGCAGCACAGAGGTCCAAGAAGAAGCTCAACCAAAAGGATAAGTTGCAGGAACTGCCCACTTATCAACTAGACCCTGATTCAGTCAAAGCAGCCAAGGCAGCATACCTCTCCAGAGAACAGCTAGAAGAGCATTACACTACAGTCTTCACCGACAGATTCAAGAGTGAAGAGGGGCATCAGGTGGAGTTGCAACTCCTACCTAAAGAAATTTATGATATTGCTGCTAAGCCCAAGACCAAAGAAGCCAAGCGCAGGCTTGGACTCAGAGACTTATATGAATAGGAGCCTTGCGGAGTGGATTTTCAGAAATTGTATGAGCTTCTATCCACAATTAAAGAAGATGGAACCACACAAATATCTGACACTCAGGGAAACAAGGTTGAAGTGGATCACTAAAGATATAGTGGCAGAGGCACTCAGACTACCTACAGAAGGAATGACCATGAGAGCAAGGGACAGGAAAATGGCAGACACCTTCACCAAGGAGACCGCCGCGGCTACCTTTGTAGATTTGATTCACAAACAAGTGGAAGAGCTAGCTCAGTTATACCATCAGCACTTCCATTTTTTGGCAAAAAGGCCACCAAGGTACACCACGCTGAATCACGTGATTGCCACCACATTTACCCAAGTTCTAAAGTCAACAACTAGGCAACCAGTGGACCACGCCCAATGTCCTGACCACCTTGAAGGACACCAAGAAAGAAGGCAAGATCACTTACTTGGGCACGCCAGAAGTTTTGACAAGGATAGCATACCATGCCATTGGCATGGCTGACAATCTACCACCTACTCCTAATCAAAATACATGGATATTGGCAGCACAAATATCTCCAAGAGCTACAAGGTCAGGAAAAATTAAAAATCCGATGAAGAATCAGCTAACAGCTCGGCGGAAAGACACAGCAGTGAGAGCTCTGATAACGAGGAGAAGAGAGCAAGAAGAGAAGAAATGAAGAGAAAAGTTGTGGCTGCCCACCAAAAAGAGCCCGCGCAGAAACAAGCTCGTTTTGAAAGAGAAAAACAAGCCTACCAACGCAACCGACAAGCACAAGGGAAGGACCAAGAGAAATGGGTGTCAAGCGGACTTAAAGGCCCATGAATGAAGCATCACACAAGAAAGAGACTGAAGACCCCACTGAGACTTTGGAGAAAATGTACCAAGAAGCTGAAGCCCTCAAGCTGAAGGAATCAGAAGAGGTAGCTAGGAAATCCAAAGAGGCAGAGGAACAGAGATGAGCTGAACAAACAAAAAGGGAAGAAGCACAAGAATAGGTCTATGAGTCTCCTAGACCCACCTCACCGCCTACAGGGCAACAAGACCACCCTATGCCAAGCCCACCACCATCCTCTGCAGGCAAAGACACCAATAAAGAAGGGAAGCCTGAGAAAGAGACAGAATTTGAGTCCACCAAAGAAACATAATCTACACAAAAGGCTGACGAGCACGAAAAACAAAAAGAGAAAGAAGCAGAGCCGGAACAAGAGAAAGTCACCGAAGCTACTCAAAAGATTAAAGAGCAAAAGGCAAGTGAATATGCACAAGGAGCCACTACTACACAAGAGCAGCAACAATAGAAAGAACTTGAGCGAGAGAAGGAAGTGAGCCTTGCACCTGAAGAGTCTACACAGTCTGGGCTAGCACCCTCTACTTCCACTCAGCAAGAAACCACTGAGGCAACAAAGCCTTGAGATGACAAAGAAAAATACTAACCCTCTACCTCCGCGCAAGAAGAACCAGCAGCTACGATGCAACAGAAAGACGCACATGAAGCTGCAGGTACATCCACTTAACTGGCAAGACAGGAGGATTGGCAGTCAAATGACGAGGTCATATTGCAAGTAAGTGAATATGCAAGGCAGATACAAGATATGACGAGAGACTTTGATCAGAAGCACTTAGCTATAGTACCAAGGCTAAAGAGCTCAAGATGGTGATTGACGCTCTCCAAGGAGAGTTAGAAGACAGGATGAATATCATCACCGATCTTTAGAGTCAAGTGCAAGAGATGAAAGCCAAAGTTGAACAGCATCAGCTAGCTAGAGATAGACAATAGAAAGAAATGGAGGAGTTAAGTGATCTGCTCACCAAGTTATCTGATGCTTGCAAGGCAAAGGACGAATAGCTCACAGAATTTACAAATGAACTTCTTACGACATCCCTGTCAGCTCAAAAAATTCAAGTGCAATCGGATGTTTCCAATGCCTCCCTACAATACTCTGAACAACTAATCAATGATCAGGCAATCTTCTTATGGCAAATCAGAGAAAATCCAGCCGTGGCCTTGATCAAGGGGACTGATAAAGATTCAAGGCACTACAAAAGAAGAACAAGGACCATGCATTAGAGTTAAAGCTGGAGCAATCACAGCGCAGGGACCTGTCTTTGATGCGGGTCTAGAGAGAAGAAGAGCTCCTGAAAGAAATAGCAGAGCTCAAGAGAGTTAACCAACTCCTCAGAGATGGAAAGCGAGAAACGCAGGATGAGGCCCGTGTTAGTAGCAAGCTAACGCAGACACCATTTTTTGGAGTTTTCCTTGTAAAACAATTATTATTTTGATAAATTGGAAATATTGTAACTCCTATTTTCTCTAATAAACCTTGTAATTAATGATCCGGGGCTACAAGCTTCTAGATTGTATCAGCCAATCAATTCCCAGCTTTGGTAGAACTCCAAAATATTAGTTCTGACCACTCAAAAACCTTGGATAAGGTATAAAAGCCAATTTTTGTAAGTTTTTTATAAGTTTTTGGATAAGAAATACACAGCGTGAGCTAATGGCGCTCACTTCTCTCCTTCTTGTGCTTCCTACTCCCTCTCCAGTTGTCACATTGCAAATGTTTTTGTTGCATTGCAACCGCAGGTAAGAGCTCTACGCATTAACGTAAGCCATTCACAGTATTTCATAGCTTTTGGCGTCGTCGACTTGCGACCTAATTTCATCATAACCACTACAATAAAAGAAGGTGTTATCGACGCATATATCGACGCTGCCCGTCGCTATACGCGTCGCTGTGAAACCAGTCGCTATTAGCGACGCGCATAGCGACTCATATAGAGACGCGCATAGCGACGACCATAGCAGAAAAAAAATTTCTTGAATAGAGGGCTGGTAACCTGGCCTATGCCCAGTTAAAAGATGGACATAGCCACAGCCAAACTTCCTGCCCTCTGCCCAAGAAAGCAATTGAATCGAGTGGAAATTGACAACAAGTCAATCCAAAGGTGAGTACTCTATCCAGGGCTTCTATCCAGGGCTTCATAAGTCTATATGAACCTCAGATCTGGTCATGTACTAGGAAATTGGGGCATACTCGGAGAAACCTCCAGTAGAGTATCTATTGAAGAAGCGTGAATCAAGGCAATTCCTTGCACACAATTTCTGAAGAAGTCTTAGACACTTTTTCAGATTCAACATCTAAAATGTCTTCTTACTCGACTCACTCGGAAACCGGAACGACAATGCGCTATAAAAATATACTCTCTTTTTACAAGACTAACCGTCATGGAGCCCAGGTTTACTTGCACCCTGACAAGGAGTGTGCTATTCGCATTGATGACCATGGTATTGAGTTCAAAGAAGAGGTTAGGGCAACCAAACAAGGAAAATGGTACATGGATCGAAACGGAACTCAATACGTACAAGTCAGAAATCCTGATGTGGTACAAATGGGGGTTAGAAGTAAACACTAAATCCCAGATATGTAAACAAAAGAAGGACCACCAACTCTAGAATTCGAGGGATACGATCAATTAGACTTGAAGCCTTTGAAACGGCTTAGTATGGATAATCCTAGGATCGGAGTCTATTGTTGGGAAGATAGAAACATAAAAGATCTTTTGTGGACTTCTCATGCCAGACCAGGACAATTAACGGCCATGAAGATCATCTATATATTCAAGATCAAAGATAAGGGATCTGCAGATCTACCAACTTACATGTTTAGAGATTATTTTAACAAATCTTTGTTATGATGACTTATGAGGAGGTAGAACAAACCAAATACTAGGGGTATTCCATACAGGATTGGATATTGGGTCAAGGACCAGAAACAACTCCAAGAGACGAACATCGTGAAAGATCATCTAAGAGTAATGTGAAGAAACCAAAAACCACCTCATCACATAGAAAACCAGGTGACACTAAGGCCAGTCCAGGGCTACATGAGTCACTATTTCCAACATACTGCTTTGAAGGACTCGGAACAGAACCAACTCCTAGAAGACCTAAAGTTGAACCAAATAGACGTGTCAAACCAACTGATTTTCAAAAATAGGTCAAAAAATACAGTGGGTCAGGGGATCCATATGACCACTTAGCAAGCTTTAAGCAAGTGCTAAGATCAGAGCGTATATTCCATTTCCATACTCAATTCAAGGGGTTGGGAATGACATTAGAAGGAAAAGTTTTGACATGGTTCCAAAACATTCCACCAAGGTCAATCATGGGCTTGAACACATTAGCTCAAGGATTTGTAGCTGCTTGTTCCAAGACGGGGATTAAACATAATATGGTAGCTCAAATCTACAACTTTAAACAGAAACATGGTGAGTCTATTAGGGATTGTGAAACTCGAATGAAACAATACATCGCCAGATGCCCAGAAATGGAGATACCTGTAGAAGAATGACTTGTATCCTCGTTTTTGGAGGGACTGCTAAACAAAGAACTGCATGCCATACTCTATAGTAAAAAGCATACAACCCTAGAAGCGTGTGTCTCTGATGCTATTGACCTAGGAGACAGTTGTGAGATCTTCAATGAAGAGGATTTCCCTAAGGATAAATAAAGCAAGAAACGGAATCCACAAGACCAGCACAAGCGGGAATGACCGCTCCGGCACCGCTCTCAGCCATAGAAGATATGCTAAAAAGGATGAACGACATGATGAACAATATGCAAAAAGCTCTATGAGAGGATCGGGACAAGGGATACCTCCACAAGGACAACCATTTAGGCCACAAAAATGGTGTGCAATCGAGGGTAAATGGACCAACCATGAAAGCCATGAGTGCTACTTCATATCAAAGTATAATGGGAATGTTTAGTATGTGCCCATGAGGCTCGAAAGACAACCCATGTACAGATATCAACCTAATATGGCCCAACCTCAAAGACCACCAATGGGTATGGAAAGACCTCAACCTGTGTTGGGACAACAACCTCCGAATCTAGGACATAATGCAGTGCATGTAAAGTACATGCACTTGGAAGGATTCATAGATGACAAAGCACTAGTGCCTACTACACCCTAATCAGAGCCTAGTCCATCTATAGTAATGGTAGAAGGAGATTGGTATAGTCCACATCCACCACCAATGGAATAAACCATGACTTATGCTCCACCAGAGCTCGCACCAATGTATTATGTAGCTAATCAATGTGTTAGACCTCCCATGGGAAGACCCATGATGAAGCCTAGAACAGGAAATTGTCATAACTGTGGTGCTGATGACCATTGGAAGAATGAATGTCCAAAGCCTGACAAAAACCTTAAACCAGGTGAAGCCTATTGCTTACAATGTTGCAAAAAGGGAGGACACTTTCCGGAAGATTGTTCTAAGAATCCTTTGAATGAGGTAAAAACTGTTGTAAACGTAGTCCAAGTGATGCCTAATAGCTCATCAGAGAGCCAACCGATTGTTCCAATCAAGGTAATCACTAGAACCCAGACAAAGAAAAAGAAACACAACTCCTCTGGTGATTCAAAGAACACGAAAGTTTCTTCTCAACGAATCAAAAGGATCAGAAGCAAAAGATATGAGATGAGAAAACAAAAACAACGGGTTGGAAACGAAGAGAAAGCAAAAATGCTAGCCCAAAACAAGTTGAAAGAAACTCGCAGTGAATTCAATGAAAAAACCGTGAAATCTGGAGGATCCATTCTGGTTGATAAAATTTTTGAGCCTATTAATGCTGCCTTTGAAGCCTACCAGACAGGAGTTAAAGCAGGCCAAACATGGAAAACAAATGGAAAACTATCCATCTCTAGGCACCAAAGCTTGAGGCTTATCAAAACTTGGTAAGAATCATGCAAGAAATACTGGATAACTAAAAACCCAAGCTTGAAAGAAAGTATTACAAAACATGAAGAGCTTCCAGTAGAAGAAACGAAAGCCAAATCCGATGTGGTGGCAGAACCCCACCTTGAAACAAATGGACCAGAGCTTATAGTGCTAGACAACGAAGATGCCTTATACAGAATTCAATTTGTAGAGGAGGACTGGCCAGGACACTTATTGGAAAAAGTAAGAGAGATCAATGATGGGAGCCTAACGTTACAGTCAGCTCCTATAGAAGAAGTCTGGTGCGATAACCTACCATCTGATATGAACATGGATTTACAATCCTGTACAGGGATTGCGGATCGAAAGATTCAGGAATATCTAAACCATTGAAATTAAAAACATTATCTTCTTACTTGGGAGATAACGAAGATGAATCCATCATGTGCAAGACCACTCAAGTAAAAAGAGCCGAACAGACCCTAGAAGTAGACAACATTCATTCAATCATGTCTACCCCCATCCAATTCACTCTTACTTTGGGATAACTGTTGAAAATCAGGCCGTACTTATGGAACGATTTACAAAAAACCCTAGAGAAGGTGGGGATAACATGGTTAATCTCTAAGAATTTTGGCAATTTGAAAAACGAAATGAAAAACAAAGAGATTCGATCAATTCTTATGAACAAGGCGGGAGAATATTATGAAGGGGAAGAAGGAAACACTACCCTCCCAGTGAAATATAATGACATTGAAACCATGGCAATACTAGATAGAGGAGCTGGCATAGCCATAGCCACTAAAGTATTATGGGAATCCTAGGGACATCCAGCCATTAGACAAATGGAAATGAAATTGCAATTGACTGATAGACACATTGAGAGACCACTAGGGCTACTTGAAAAAGTGATAGTCAACTCCTGTGAAATTGAATATCAACACACTTTTGCCATAGTAGACTTTGGGAAAAAAATCAACTATGAAAACATATTCGGAAGACCTTTCATGCGACAAGTGCAGCTTATCCAAGATTGGGGAAACAACTATACTTGAAGCAGGTGGGATCTATAACAAGAGTCAATATATCTAAAAGATCACACTTATAGAGATTCCCATCCAAGAGTTTGATTCAGTCTCTGCGCGCTGAAACTAAACTCCCATCCTGGTTAAACAAAGAGACTCCTATTTGGATGTGCGGAGATTCAGAAAATGTAATCTTAAGACGAGATGAATGTATCTTACAAATGGACTGTACAGACGAAGTCTACATACCTGAATATCCTTTCCAGAGCATTTATTTGAACCATTCGAGTGGACTCAAATTTTAGTGACAATGGATGTATGTGTGAATACTCAATTTTGCAATGAGGATGGATACATATAATCCCCATCCCAATGATGTCAGTCCTCAACATTGAAAACTAAGATGACGAAAACAAGGAATTGATCAAAGCTCCTCAAGTCTTTTTTGACCTGTATTACGATGCAACTGATGAGTTAGATGAACATTCGGCTACCTCAAAAGACTCACTGTCAGAAAAAGAGCATACGAGAGCTCAGTTACTCTTAAAGGGAGGGGAGGAAAAGTGTTTTGACTTTCCAAACGAGAAATCAAGAAGACAAAAATGGTTTAGACAAAAGAGAGACACCAATATTGTGAAAACACGACCTATGCCATCAGTCTCCAGTAAAACACAATTTCTGATGCAAAAAGATCCCAATGATTGTGTGAAGGACAAAATAAATGGCAAATATCCTTCAAACAGAAACTCAGAAATGTCTCAGACATCGAGAAAAGCAAAGAAGGGTACTCAAGAAAAATCTCAGGGTAAAAAACCACTCATGACCAGAGTCGAGCGGAAAAAGAAATATCAAGAGTTGAAAAAAGCTCTAAAGGAGATATACACAACCGAAATGGAAACCACGAAAGAGGATGGTAAGGATGTAATGCATGCTCCATCCCATTACAAAAATTATACTCTCCAAGATCAGAAAATCATAATCTAACAACCTGTTAGGGAACTATGGAAACAAGGCAAGTTCCTACGAAGGACCTGAAAATGCTAAAAGGGTAGACGTGGCTGCACCAGGAGAAGAGCTCAGACCTTCTTACATTGCGAATGACTTAACAGAAGAAGAAGAAAAGATTTTGTTGAGCTTGTTAAAGGAATATCGGGATATCTTTGCTTGGTCTTACAAGGATCTCAAGGGTGTTGATCCAGAAAACATACTATACCCATGAGAGATGATGCAAAACCAAGTAGACAGAAACCATACACTTATAACGAGACATTTTCTAGGAAGATCAAAGAAGAGATTGAAAAACTAAAGGAAGCTGAATTCATTTACGAATATGAACACACAGATTGGGTGTCTCCAATTGTGGTAGTACCTAAGAAGAATGGGAAATTACGAGTGTGTGTTAATCTCAAAAAGGTGAATGTAGCTACCATTAGAGACAACTTTCCTCTTTCGATAACTGAGCATGTTTTAGAACGAGTGGCAGGAAAAGAAGCTTACAGATTCTTAGATGGATTTTCGGGATACAATCAACTTTTGGTTGACCAAAAAATCAGCATAAAACTGCTTTTGCAATAGAATGGGATATATTTGCCTATCGGGTTATGACATTTGGGTTAACTATTGCTCCAGCCACATTTCAGAGATTGATGAGTGTTGGGCGGTTACGCCGCTAGCGGATGTTGTAATAGCGAGAACTCAACCATCAAACAAGAATGTCAGAGGAGGACGGAGCTTGACCCGCAGGCGCATGGAAACAAATAGATGGGTGTCAATCACCTACTCGACCTTCTAGAGACAATCACCACCAAGGAAATCAAATCTAAGTTCTAAAAACGCAAATGACTGAAATCCGTCCTACGAGCAAACGCTATCCGAAACATGATCAAAAGTCATAGAATCAGCCTCAAACTCAAAGGGGAGTCTATACACCGAATAAGGACAGTACTCTATGAATTTACACTCTAATCTGAACCTCCAAACACTCCGTGCGGTAATCGCGTATGAAGAAAGGCCAAAAATTACAGGTCACCGAATCTCAACTTCAATGGTTCTAATGTGTAGTTCTACTCGCTACGGTTCTATCGATATATAGCATGCTGAATTCTGACTCACAGATCAAGAGAAAACTCACAAAGAAGCTCGCGGGAGCTCGCCTCACGTAGAAGCCGAATGCACGCACGCTTGGTATTGGTGTGTAGCCCTCGCCGTCACTATCGCAATGGCGGTGTCGCTTCTCAAATGGCTACTCCATAGCTCGTGTAGCAAGAGGATAAGACTCTCTCTCTCACACACTCTCTCTCAGACACAGTCACGGCGCTCAAAAACTCAACTTTTGATTAATGATAAGTCTCCTTTAGGTTTACAAAAGTTGGCTTTTATACCTCACCCTTGGAGGTGTGAAATCATCTCTACTTACAAATGCGGGCACAACTATCTTGCCTACTTGAATGGAATACAATCTGGAAACTCAATCGAGTCCCGCTAATTACAAATGATTGTCTCAATGAAAAATAATTTCGGCAAGACATTTATTACAATGAATAGTTGCAAAAGTGTGGCTGTGTTTTCCTTCGGCTCAACACTCCCCCCATCCGCGTTCATGTCGTCGCTAACACGACGTCTTTGAGCTTTGCTTCAGTGAAATCCCGATAGCTCTTTGGTTGCCGATGGTTAGGATCTCTGAATGTCCCTTGATAAACCTTGATTCCTTGCTCTTCAAGGATTTTCTCTTCCATCCATGTATTTGTAGGCTTCAGTGTTGGGTTCTGCTTCTGCTATTTTGTCCTTGAGTGTGGTTCTTTTCTTCTTTGTAGGCGACTTTCCTGTATCCATAGCTTTTGTAACTCCAATTTCAAAAGTTAGCGTCTTTTTCGTACTGATTGCCGAAACTAATCTTTTAACTATCCAAATGACTTCAAAATTGAAACATAAGCTATTCAGGGCCTAAGGATGCAATGCATATGGAAAATATGAATTTTGGGTGCATTTTCATGCTAGAGACATCATATGGGTATGATGTCAAGGTGTTCAAAATCACTTGATATTTGATATGCAAATAGTTGATAGCATGTACATCATAGATATATGCTTGATTTTGCAATTGGATCTCATTTGGTCAAGTTATGGCCACTTTAGTCCTAATCAGGCTTTTGTTGAGATATTGAGTGAGGATTGGCTTTTGAGATCCAAATGGGATAAAACTTTGTAGATGGCTCTCATACCACATGTTGAACAATTCTGTATGGTCAAAATAGCTCTGAAATGTCCCAAAGTGCCTTGGAGACATCATACCCATATGATGTCCATATGGCCCAATTTGGCTCATTTTGGTTTTTTGGCTTGGATTTGGCTTTATAATGGCTTCTGCAATGATCTTATGGAATTTGAAAAGAATTTGGGTCAAAATTGCTCCATGAGACATCATATGGGTATAATGTCTTTTGTGGATTTTTTGCATGATTTTGGTTCTGTGAGCTCCTTACATGGTGGTAAAGTACTATTTGTACTCAAATCATCATTTGAAGTTGAATATGGCTGAATTTGGATAAAAATAGGCTTTAGGTCAGGATTTTTCCGCTAAGTGGACTAATGTGGCCATATACTTGTCCAAATGGTACCAAACTTGTTGTGTGGCTTATATTCTATGTGTATAATGAGAATATGATGAAAAACATTAAGTTATGGCCCAAAATGAGTGAAAAGACATCATATGGGTATGATGTCTTTTTTGGCCAAATTGCACTTTTGATATCCAGATGGCTTGTGCAAGTTATTTACACCACTCCTACAAAGTTTCACTTGATTTGGAGCTATTTTTGCAAGCCTAGGGTCATATGTCGGTTTTATGTCCTTCTTTGCATTTTTTGGGTTTGCAATCGATTAACTATCTCCAAATCTCCTGTAACTTTGTATTTTGGATGGTCTTAGCATGTATATAGTGAATATGAACTCAGAAGTGGAGTGTTATGTGCAAAAATGCTATGAGACATCATATGGGTATGATGTCTGATTTGTCAAAAATTCTTTTTTCATGCAAGGCTTGTGCTGTGCTTGTGCCCTAAGCCCTTGTAGCTAGTTTTCAACTTTAAAAATCACAAGTTTAGCTAATAGCCCCCTTTGTAGGCATTTCAGTCTTCGAGTCCGTCTTTTGGTTTCAAAGTAAACTTTTCTTGATCTTAGTCCTCGAGAGTTGTATCTCGAGCTTGTGTGAGTTGTTGGGAAGTCGTCTATGTGGTTCAGGTTGACCTTGATTTTTTTTACACCACTTTTTGCCAAAGTGTCTTGTGAAAGAATCTGTATCTGTGTGTTTCAAAAAACTGTGTCTCTCAAGAGGCCACTGTTGGTGTGTATACGTCTCCGGATTCTTTGCCCAAATCTACCACAAAATCTCAAACCACAATCTCTGCGGAAGCTGAAATTACATTTTCAGCTCATAATTTATGCACTTAATTTTGAGCACCTCTTGTTCTTCCAAAAGCATCAAACTCGCATAATGCTGCGTAAAAGTGGAAAACCTGAAATTTTCAGAAATCCTCAAATTTTTTGAGCTGGATATTTGAAAATCAGTGAATTTGCAAAAAGTTTCTTCTGCAAAGTTGTAGATCTCGCAAAAATTGTTATCGGGTTGCAATTGTTATCACTTGTATTAGCGCTTTGAGCTACAATTGTACTTGAGCCTCAATGGCAGTATTGTCGGCTATACTTTCTCTTTGTAATCATATTCACTGTAATCTCAATCATGGTATATATTTCAGTGATACTTACTTCTCGACCAGTCTTCTGAATCTGAATCTGATTCTTATTTCAGTATCCACATGTCAGTTTAGTCTCTGATTTCTATCTAGTCTGTTGTCTGAAATCTTCCCACACTAGTAGCTGAAATACTTCAACACTGGAATTAGCTGTCTCAAGAGATTAGCTCCAATTCCATTTTGGCGATCACGGTGGCTAGAGTTGAAGCTCGTTGACTGAAAGAATCTTCTCCCAGTTGAAGTTTGCCGCAATGGAACCAAAGTCCAATCGTGGCCGGAAATCTACCAATCGTGTGGACCCCATTCCTGAGGAGTCAGGAAGAGAGTCTGACCCCAAGAAAGAGAAAATGACTAGCACTGAGGCTCAAGAGGAGCATAGTCAGGCTGAGGAGGCGCAGGACTCACAGCACTCCAGTCATTCTCGATGCAAACGGGCAGAACGGGAAGCACGAAAGGCAAAGAGTTCCAAGAGTTCTCAGTCTCGCCAGAGAGATGAGCATATCAAGGACAGAAAGGGAAGTCACCGTACTTCTAGCAGACAAAACAGAGAAGATACTGATACTGAGACTGAGACAGAGATTGATTGGGATGCTGACACTGACAATTGCAAGAAGGCTCCCAAGCGGCATTCTGAAGCCAAGAAGCGAAGTGGTGGGATTAGCAGTAATCAAAATGATTACATCGATTCCCTGAAGATTTCTTTTCCCATATTCAAAGGAGGGAAAAAGGATGATCCAGATGTTCACATACAAGATTTCGAGCAGTATGCTGAACTAAAAAACATTGATGAAGATGATTGGGGGGAATATTTTCCACAAACCTTGAAGGAAGCAGCGAGGAAATGGTATTACCATTACCCTGCATGCCAACTGAGATCATATAACAAATTACTTAAGGCCTTCAGGTTGGATTATTCCGACAATCGAGGCGATGAGGATATTCATTGTGAATTGAATCAGATCAAACAGAGGAATTTTTCAGTCCGCAGCTATGTTGAAAAGATAAAAGAACTGACCAGGCAGCTGCAAGAACCGCCGTCTGAGAAGAGATTGAGGGCATGGTTTCTGAATGGGTTCAGAAGCGAAAAGCTTATAGAACAAGAAGTACCAGCTCCTACAAAGAAATTCAATGATCTAGTCCAGCGAGCATTAAAACTGGAACAGCAGACTAAGAAAGAAAAGAGCCACAAGAAGCAAAGGACCTATAGCAGTAGTTCGGCTACTGAAGCTTCTGATTCAAGTACAGCATCCAGCAGCTCCGAGAGCAGCTCCAATGAACGGACAAAGGAGAAATCAAAGAAGGGATCATGGACCAAGAAAATTGAAGAAATGGCTAGGAAGATTGCAGAAATGAGCCACACAAGACAGCTAGTCCGGAAGATGGAGACTTGGTGTTCCAGATGCAAATCCAAGGACCACATCTCCACTGAATGTCCACAATGTACCTACTACAAGGCCTTTGGTCACCTATGGAATAATTGTGGCATCAGAATTCACCATTTCAAGAAAGGAAAGGATCTATCAGTGGTTGCCTACACTTAACCAGTGAAGGCAAAACCAATCAAAGTAGCTCAAGGAGAGAGACCAGGTACTAGTGGTACTGGTCAAGGACGTGGCGGATACCAACCAGGAATGGGTAGAGGAAGAGGAAGAGGCAACTTCCAGACCAGGAGCATGAATTTCCATACCTGTGGTAAGTATGGTCATTTTGCAGCCCAATGTCTAGATGCACTAGTAACGAGTGCTACTAAGGCTAAGGCACTAGAGCCAGTCCCAATCAGAGTAGTTACCACGAGCAAGGGAGTGATCATTGAAGAAATCCCAGATATTTCAGAAGTACCAGTCAATTCTAACAGCAGCAAGTGGGCCCAACAAAGGGAAGTTTGGAAGGCCAAACGTAAAAAAAAGGTGGTAGATGAGTGGCAAGAGCAGCGGGAACTAGCAGCTAAAATCATAGAGGATTTAGCTAAGAAGCTACCAGAGTAGCCAGAAAGTTCCGAAGCTAGAGTCATTCAAAAGATACCAGCCCAATCGAATGATAAAGATCAATCAGTACTGGCCATGACAGAGACCATGCTGGCGGTAGTACATGGACTAGCTGATGAAATGGGAGTGGAAGGAAAGAGTAGAAGTACTGCTGAAGAAGAATGGCAGTGTGAAGACACTAGTTCTTCACGCTCTGAAAATCAGTGTGACCAGGAGCGTGAGGAAATTCAGGTGAAAATTTGTGATAGAATCCAGATTCTGACTGTAGAGCTGGAGGATATAAGAAAGACCTTACCTGAGGTGGCCAACTTTATCAGACAACGTAGGAAGACTGAGGCAGAGGCCAGAACAGTGGACCTGACGGCTGTCCGGGATGATGAAGTTCCACTTATTCAGGTAGACTACAAGGTCAGAAAGCAATGGGAACCTCTCTCAAGTGTCATACTGGATGGAGGAGCAGGAGTCAACATAATGGGAGCCCGTCTTCAACAAAGAATGGGTATTACTAACATGAAACCAACACCATTCAAAGTAAGAATGGCATTTCATCGAGTCGTACAAGCGACGCGTATGATTGAAAACATGCAGATAAGAGTTGGGAAGGAGAAATTCAAAACCAGTTTCCTAGTCTTGGATGTGCAGGGAGCATATGGAATGCTACTAGGCTGCCCATGGTTAAGAACAACACATGTTGTTCATAACTACACAAACCAAACTTTAACCATAGAAAGGGCTAGTGGCAGAATCAAAATCCAGACCAACAACACCAGGATCTGGAAAAAGAAACTGAGACCGAAGGAGTTGTGTCAGAAATACCAAGCTAAGAAAATTCAGCGAATGCTAGCACATATTTCCTTTGGCAGAAATTGATTTGAATGCAGTCCTGCTGAACAAAGAGCAAGCTGACAAGCAAAAGAGACAATTCCCTGATCAGTTTACTGAAGTCAATACAGGGGAAAGAACAATTCAGCTAATTGGAAGAATGGAGGAACCAGCTGATACTGGTATAATGATAGAACCAGTATGTTCTGAAGAGTACCCACTGAATCAGCATAATGATTCAGAAATGAATGGACCTTCTTGGGATTACGCTGAAGAATCGACCAAACGAAAAGGAGGCGGACCAAACTGGTTGCTTCTAGATGATCAGGAAGTGGAGGAGTGGAACCTGGGATCAGAGGAGAATCCCAGAATGATCAAAGTTAACAAACACCTGAAACCGGCAATGAAGGAAAAAGCACGGAAAATGTTCCAGAATTATAAAGATGTATTTTCCTGGGAACATACAGATTTGAAGGGAGTAGATCCTGAATTCTGTCAGCACCGAATACCACTGAAACCGGATGCTAGGCCAGTCAGATTGCAAAGATACCGGATGAACCCCAACTATGCAAAGAAGGTCAAGGAGGAGATTGATAATCTTCTCAAGGCTGGGTTCATTACGGAAGTAGCAAGTAGTGATTGGTTATTTTCCATAGTCGTTGTTCCTAAGAAGAATGGGAAATTAAGAGTGTGTGTCGACTATAGGAAACTAAATGCCCAAACCATTAAGGATCCATTTCCCTTACCTTTTACTGATATGTTGATTGATGAGATCGCACGATATGAGATGTATGGCTTCATGGATGGTTATAGCGGCCATAACCAGTTACAGATTGCTCCTAAAGATAGGGCTAAGACCACTTTCATCACTGAGTGGGGAGCATTCATGTATTTGGTGATGCCTTTTGGCCTGTGCAATGCACCAGCTACTTTTCAACGGTGTATGATGGAGATGTTTAATGAATTTCTTCATCGATTCCTCTCCATTTTCATGGATGACTTCACTGTCTATTCAGATGAGGAACAACACCTTCTATTCCTAGAGATGGTTTTTAAACGCTGTCAGGAGAAGAGGATTTGTTTGAATCCATTCAAACCTGTATTTTTGGTTTGGAAGGGATAGCTACTGGGACATGTGGTTTCCCACAATGGAATAGAAATGGCGAATGACAAAATACATTGTGTCCAGCAAGCTAAAGCACCCAATTCTGAGTTGAGTTATTTCTTGGGGTATGTGAATTTCTATAGAAGATGTGTACACAAGTTTGCTTCTCAAGCAGTACCACTATATGAGCTTACAAAGAAGACTAGTAAGTTCAATTGGACTGCTGAGTGTGAGGGGAGTTTCCAGAATTTGAAAAAGCCATTATCAGTAAACCAGTCCTCAGGCAGACGCATTGAGATAGTATTTTCCATGTACACGTAGATGCTTCAGGATTGGAAATGGGGGCAATATTAGCTCATCCAGATGGCATAACAGACTATCCGTTCTATTTTGCTAGTCGGAGATTCAGTCAGGCTGAACAAGGCTATACGACTACTGAAAGAGAGGCCCTCGGAATGGTTTTTAGCGCTACAAAGTTCGGGAATTACCTATTGGGGAAGTTATTCCATTTTTATGTCGATCATCAAGCTCTTCTGTTTCTGATTAACAAAGTTATTATTCAAGGCAGGCTAATAAGATGGATGATGTTCCTTATGGAATTTGAATTCAAAATTTTCCATAAGCCTGGCCGAAACCATTGTGGAGATGACTTTCTCTCCAAAAGTACAGAAGGATATTCAGAATCACCTCTGAGAGATGAGCCAGTGGATGTTGATTTATCTCAGTTATAAGCAGAAGAATCAGTGGATCCTGAATGGTATGATATTTGGGTGAAAGCATGAATAGGTGGAATGATATTTAAGCTATTAGATAGCATATCACAAAAACAATCTTGTGGAAAAAATAATACAAACTAAATAAAATTTATAAGTGATTGCACTTCTATATTTTATTCTTTAACACTAGAATGGTAACAGGACACTTTTATGTCCTTGGACACTTTTGTGTCCTATTAAGTGACCATTTTGCTTGAATTATTTGAAGAGTATGAAAATGAATTTCTAGGTGCTATATATCCACAAAGTTTCCTTATGAGCTGAAAAAAACTTAGCATTTTTTTTAGTATTGATCTCACCATTAACATTACTCTTGCACAACATTTTTGAACCTAAACTGTGTGAAAAAACGGGTCCTGTTTTTGGCTTTTTTTTAAAAAAAATTGGCAACTATACCACTCTAAACTTCATGTTTGTGAGGTTTAGATGGCCAGAGGTTAGGCCTTCATAGTTCTCAACATGTTTTGATGCTTGTAGGGAGAGCTAAGTGTTAAAATTGAAAGTTATGACCAATTTACAAGAATTGCATAATCCTGTTTTTTGGCCAAAATTAGCACTTTTATGATTTTTTTGCTGGCTTTCTTGATATCCAAATTCAATTTTGATTGTGTAAGTGTAATGTATAACATAAAGCTAATCTTCCTTGAGTTTTGGGGGACCTAATATGCTATATAGCATAGTATATGATGATGGTTGAGTTTTTGATTGCTGAAGAATACGATACATTTTAGAGTAGCAAGTATAACTTCCTCAATATTGCTAGTTTCTTAGGCCAATTATATGTATTTTGTAGGAAGTAACCATATCTAATCATAGACTACAAACTTGGCTAGATATTGAGTAGTTTCTATTGGTTTCTAGAGGTCATAATGCTAAACCCAGTTTTTTCATGTTTGCTGTACTTAGCATTTTATCATTGCTCCCAAGGTTCCAATTGTAAGAGATCCATTATCCTTTTGACATGCTCCATGGCTCCTTTTGAATCCAAATGCCCGAAGGGAACTAAGAAAACATGTATATAGTATTTGTATTGAGCGTGACTATAGAAACTTTGATGATAGGTCTGGAGAATGGCAAAAATGCAACTTTTTTGTACCTTTTTTTTTTCCCAAAAAAAAAATAGTGAGGTAAAAGCAACCATATGTTTTGGTCACCAACCCATTGAAGTTAACGAGGCATTTTATCTCATGTCCTACAAAAGTCCCCACTTTTATTTATATGCAATCAACCGTAAGAAATTGCTATTTTGGGAAAAATGCACTGGTCCATCAACTTTGGAGGCTTGTAGTGACCAAGGGATGAGAAAAATTACAAGTTTCTCATTTTTTCCATATGTAGTAGTTATTGAACTATAAGCTCATGAAAGGATTTTTCAAAATGAGTGGATCTACTATGGTTTTGGAATTTTTTCCCAAAACCCTGAAAGGACACTTTTATGTCTTGTTAGGTTACCATTCTAGCGTTAAGAGCTATCCATTGACATATATCATGATAGAAATTTTATGTGAATTCATGTCTAATTGTAGGCCAAAGTTTTTGATAGTAGGTGTCCATGGACACAGCTATTTAAGCCACCATTCCATGCTTTCACCCATTTATCAATTCCTTTCCCAAGGTGCCTTTCTAGAGGATTGGAAACAGAATCAGAAGAAAGCTCTGATCATAAAAAGCCTGAAATTTACCATCATCGGAGGAGTACTTTATCGATTAGGTGTGGATGGTATACTTCGAAGATGTGTCCCTATGGAAGGAAGAATGCAAGTTATTTCAGAAGCACATAATGGCAAGTCTGGTGGAAACTTTTCCAACGAAGTGACCTACAAGAAGATTCTGCAAGCAGGTATGTGGTGGCAAACAATGATTGCTGATGTCAGAAGCTTTTGTAAAACCTATGACATATGCCAAAGAATGGGCCGACCAACAGCTGCAGACATGACTCCCTTAATGCCAATACAACCATTGGGAGTATTCATGAAATGGGGACTGGGTTTTATGGGACCTTTTAAGAAGGTGACTCCCAGGAAAAACAAGTACATCGTGATGGTTACTTGTTATGTTACCAAGTGGGTGGAAGCTAAGGCTCTTCCTCACAACACAGCCAAGTCAACTGGAAGGTTTCTGTTTGAGAATATTGTTTGCCGATATGGATGTCCACTAGAAGTTGTGACCAATCAAGGGACACATTTTATCAACGATACTATGAAAATCCTATTGGATATGCTTTCAGTCAAGCATCGAAAATCTACTCCTTACTATCCCAGATGCAATGGACAGGCTGAAAGTAGCAATAAGACAATTAAGACTATTCTTACTAAGCTGGTGCAAAAGAAACCAGACCAGTGGGATTTGAAGCTTCAGACTGCTCTATGGGCTTATAGGACAGCTTATAAGGTGACTACTGGAATGACACCATTCAGAATGGTGTATGGTACTGAAGCTGTGGTTCCTATGGAGTTCGTAATTCCCAGTCTAAGAATGGCTGTGAAGTATGGATTAGACTTCAACCATAATCTTAAGAAAAGACTGAATGAACTAATGCAGTTAGATGAACTCAGGCAAAGAGCTATATTGGAACACAAGATTGTTCAACAAAGAAGGAAGCACTGGCATGATAGCCGAATTAAAGTTCGAGAATTCCAGAAAGGAGACTTAGTGCTTCTAGGGATTTAATATTTACGTGATCACTCAAAAAATTTACGTGATCACAAAGCGTTAACTAATGTTAACAACCATATAAATTGGAGTTTTTCAAAATTGCTTCTTCCCCCTTCATCCAATAGTATAAATGCATGACTTTGTCCACGCCAACAAAAGATTCACCTTACCAACTAAATGTTCACTCTAATGTCATTTTGAGTGATCACATGAATTTAAAATCCTTGAATGCTTCTATATCAATGTAAATTGGGTCCAAAGAAGAAAAATTTGAAGATTGCCTGGGCAGGACCTTTTGAGGTCGATTGGGTCTTCTCCAATGGCACAGTCAGATTGAAAGATTTATCTGGACTGATGTTGCCGAGAGTATATAATGGAGCAAAGATCAAACTTTATTATTCAAAGACCAGAGAAACTGGGTTGGAACAAGGTACTAACGAACTGGAGGTTGTTGATAAAGAGATAACGGAATCATACATTTTTAGTCTTTTCCATGTGCAACTAGTTCCAGCTTCAGAACCAGTACCAGACGAACTAGATCAAGCTGACCTGAGAACCAATACCAGTATGGTCCAGCCAGAGTGGGAGTCTGTTCAGAACCAGTATGGACACACTTTCCAAATTTTAAGTGGCCAACGGTCAAGTGATATGCCAGTGGTAATTATTACAAGGATGGGTTGCACTCTTGTCCAATGCATGTTTGCCATGACAGCAACGGCGCACACAAGTTTAGGAGCGGCGAGTGGTGGAGCTTTTATGGCGCGAACACGTATAACAGTAAGGAGAGTTAGCATTTTTCCTCATAAATCTTCTGCGCGACGCTTTCCTCCCGTCAACCATTTACCATCGTCGAGCTCCGAGGTTTCTTCACTACAGCCGCAAACTTCGACCTCTGACGAGACAGCTGACGGTCAGACAGCCTTACCAGTGACACTAGGGAACGGCTTTGACACAGGTAAGTCCTCTTCACCTTCGCCTGTTTCATCGTCGTCAACCTCACAGTGTATGCGTAGAAGGAAACACTCAGAGAAGATGCAGGAAACTTTTGAAGAAACCCAGGCTATAGTTGCTGAGGCAAACGCAAGCCTTCCTGTTCTTCCATACAACAAAATCCAATGCTATGTCTTTACTGATCACGCAATGACTCTGCTACAACTCTGGGATCTGCGAATTGTGTTGCAAGCTACAAGGATTGATTTTGATGCAGATATCATTAAGAAAGTTCTCGATTCCTTTGATGTTGACACTAGCAGTGCTATGATAAATAATAGGAAGGTGTCAGTGACACTAGAAGCCATTGCATTTGCATTTCGGATGCCTAATGAGCCCAAACCGTCTCTGGCGACTGCACAGCAAATAAGTATTGCTCTAAAGGAGGATGAAACACCTAGAAAGAAGCGCAAGGCAGGTGCTCAAGGAGTTCCAGTAGCAGGTCTGGAAGCCTCCGCTGCTTATAGGTTTGTAGTTGAAGGAGTCAGTCTTAAGAATAACCCAACGTATGTGTCAGAGAAATTATTTGCTATGCTATTGGCCAAGATACTGGATCCACAAGTCCATATCAACCTTTGTCAAATACTCTCGCATAATGTACTTCAACAGACTGCCAAGCTGAAATCTCAAACATTTTTCAAGGCATGGTATGTCTGGCAATTCTTGTATTGGGCTACTGCTGCAGATGTTAATGAGCAGGTAAAGCAGGCTTGGAGTGAGCAAAACGACGAAGACACAGACAGTAAAACGATTTTCAATGACCTAAAAAGGAAAGCCACTGCAGAGGAAGCTGGCAGTTCAAAGAAGCCAAGAATTACATTGACAAAAAGCAGTGAGTTCTTGAAGCAAATAGAAAGCCAGGTTAAGGCAGTGAGCACTGAGAAAGCTGAGAAAAGTAAAACTGAGCATCAATTTACTCAGAAAACTGTGTCTGATCAGTCAGTTGTCAAACATACAGTTGCTACTGGCTCTGGGAAAGATCAGGTAATGCCAGTCACCGAGGAGAAGGTAGCAGACCAGTTAGTGGACAAAGGCAAGAGTCAACTGGACAAAGGGAAAGGTCCAGCGTCCTCAACTTTCTCTGGAGAAGTTCTTTCCATTTCTGGGAATCCTCTCCAACTGGTAAAAAAAGACATTAGGAAAAATATGAACCCTCTAGGGACCCTTTGGGATTAAGGTTAGTTAGAGGCCAGCCAATGAGAAGAGGGTGGTGGACACACTCTATGCCCTCAAAAATGTAGGGGGACAAAGTAGTATTACACTTCTTAAATGGGCTCTTACCTAGTGAGAAGGTGGGGTGGGAGGGGGGGGGGGGGGGTAGTGCATGGGTGGGTGGGCCATATGAAACCTCCAACTTCCCTCCTTTTTGATCCGGTTTTGAAAAAATCTCAAAAATTTGAAATTTTTCAAAATTTTCAAAACTCAAATTTCATCTTCTTAAAGCCCCCTTAAAACTATTTTATGGTCAAAAAAACATTTTTTGACCTCAAAAAGTCAAAACGTGCACCCAAAAACCCTAAAATTCAATTTTTAAAAAAATCTTTTTTTGCTATCCAGAGCTCCCCCAAAAGTAGTTCTTAGGCAAAAAGTGATTTTCTCTCTCTAGAACACCTTTTCCAACCCCTCCTTGGTTGCAACCATCACACTTGTCCTCTACTCCAACACTCTCTCTCTCTACACCATCTCCATTGCTGCAGCAAGGAAGCTCCTCTCTCCTCCCCTACCACCTTCCATTGCCACACCAAGCAAAGGTTATCCACCTTCTCCTCCCATTGCCACACCAGGCAAGGGTTATCCACCTTCTCATATCACTTTATCCTCTGTACATTGTAGGAACAAGCAAGGTCCTTCTCCTCCTCCTAGTTCTCTTTGCTCAACCATGGCCAAGTCTACTTCGCAAAGGCGGCCAAAGGATGAGGTCACAGCACTTGCATGCCACAACACTAGAGGTGTAGATGATGAGTGGGTGCCAGAAGAGTTCACCAAAGGTGCTTGGGTATACATGCAACCATCTGCTATTGGCCCTCATTGTGTGCAGAATCGTGCAAACTTGGATCTTCATTGGAAAGGAAAGCTCCTTGGCTTCAAGAACTGCAAAGACAAGGGGACCGTAGCCATTGTGCAACATGTTTTCTCAATGTCAACCATGCATTTGCAACAACCACCTCGATTTCCAACACATTGTAAGTACATGTTTTGAGAATACAAAGCTAGGTGTGAAATCACAATGTAATGTTATTATGGATTCATACTTGAAGATTTTTCATGCATTTATAGTCATATTTCCATCCACGCTGATGGAGGAGCAGCCACTGCATAGTCTCTCCGGCACATTCAATGCTATACATGCGGATATTGGAGCAATAATGTTCCCACATCTTTGCCCAACCAAACTGGTTCAAAGAAGGATTTTCTTCTATTCTCACTCCTATATTGTCCGTACTTCTACACAAGCGTTTGGAACAGTTGAACCCATCAAAGTAACTTCCTTATTAAGTATGGAGTGGCCGGTACCAGATTTGTGGTTGGTAGCATCTTTCAAGCAAAAGATGATAATGGATGTCCAAAACTCTTTGAAATACTCTAAAGCTTCTAGGTATGTGGGTTTGAGTTGGTGTTTGCCTATTCATTGTTTTGTGCACATTTTTAAAGAGTTTGTATTTGTGGAGACTACCACAATGCTTGTATATAAAGATGCGCATTACGAGGAATTAGGAAGGCTTTTAGAAGAGGACTGGGGTTTTGTGGAGGGCATGCACAACGGGGACCGATACCGTTGTAAGGTTGGAGCTTCAGGTATTGGAATGGGCTATTTGAGATCCGCACCTCCTTGTACATACGATTTCACTATGATCGTTGGATGTGCAAGCTTGGAGTGTGGACTCCCTTATAGAGTGTAGACGGTGCTATTGCAAGCTTTGACATTGCAGTGAAGATGCCCAACGATGCTTTGGAGGCAGTCCAAGTGAACAAGCATTGGACTCTCAGTAATGTTCGAGAACATTTGGTTATTATGGGGTTTGAGGCCCTTCAACAAGCACAATTTCGTTTACAAGGTCACAAGGTGAGAATCCTTCCACCACATTTTCAATACATGGTTTGTCGATCATTGGATGCTTATTGTAATGAATGTCCGCAGATTGGGAAGATAATGGAAGACAAATTGAAGGTCAAGGAGAACTGGGGGATGGATGGACCTATGCTATCGATCCTATAACTTTGTAACTCTTGCAATTTTCAAACTGATCCCCGTTGTAATCAACATGATTTTCTTCGGCAAATCATGCCTTTGAATATAATTTTTTGCATTGGGATGAGGAATCATTTTTTTTGTGAAAGTTCCTTTTTTTTTAATGTCTTAAAAAAAGGGTCCATTATAAAAGAGGGGCCACCTAACTCATTCACTATTTTCACTTTTGCAACTCTTGAGCTCCTCCACTCTCTATCTACACCCCAGGCTAGACATGGATGTTTCCACATCCTCTGCATCTGCAGCCACATCCACGCCTTTGTCACGCTTCATCCTCTTCCTCGAGGACACCAAATACAAATGGAAGTTGGACCTCCACACCTTTTTTACTCGTCTCCCTGACCTTGATGCCACAGTTGTCCTTCACATGGATGCATTTGCCAAGATTTTTGCGTTCATGGAGGAGCATATCATAAAATATTTTGTATCTATCCCCCCACATGTAGGGATCTGGGTGCCTTGCGATCTTTTGCGCTATATACACAAAGGTGATCTCCCATTCTCCAAGCGGTTGCAACGATTCGAAGAAATTGCAACCGATGCAGGCCATTACTTGGACGAGCAAGCCCCAGGGGTGTCAGCGCTCAAGAAGCGCAAGTTGGGGGTGGAGTACCTTTCTCAGCTCGCAACATTTATCTTCTTGGTGAGCGAGGAACCTGATTTGGAGGAGCTTCACTTACCACACCTTCAGGTTGGGTCCTTTATCAAGGACACCAAGGAGCAACAGGTTATCCCCATGAACCTTGCAGCGGAAGGAAAGGCACACTGGCTCGAGTACCCTAGGGGTCTTGAGGAAGTGGTTGAGAAATCCATAGTTGCGGCTGGCCCTAGTGACACTCCAGTGCCACTACCGCTGACAGATGTGGCTATCCCAGAGGTAGAAATCAGCCGCTTCTCCTTAGTGTTAGTGGATGGGGAGGAGTATGTGTTCCTACATGATTTGGAGAAAGCATTTGGCCTGCGCATGGATGAATGCTTGAGCGTGCTATGCAACAACACCAAATGTCCCTTAGACAATACGCCAGATGCCCTAGAAAGCAAGCTCTTTCCAGATGGGGACTCTTTTGCTAACACTATTGTAGTTTTATGTGCGGAGGTCCTGGAAACAGAGTAGTTGCACATGGCTGATGAGGAATTCCAAGCCACGCAAGCCAAGGTTGAGGCTGCTAGGATGCCTATGCCATTATGAAACCTCCCATCTCATGATCCAAAGGTCGTATCTGTGGTGCATGGGAGCATTGACTTGGATGCAAAGGGCAACAGGGAGGAGGACGACAAGGAGCAGGATGTAAACTGTATCCTAAATTTCATGTTACTATTTTATCCTTCATTGTCTTTTTTCTCAACCTTCATCGGTTTATGACAGGATGTCGTGGAGGTTGATGATTTTGGTGCAAGGACGGGTGGCAAGTGGACAGGCTTTGGACCTCAAGCTTCCCTTGAACATTACCTAGGACATGTTGGAGCTATATATGGCTCACTCTACTCAACTTGGTCTCACCTATATATTTGTATCTTGTCCTCAATATGAATCAGTCTTTGGGAGCGTATATGGTGTGTCTCTTGTCTTGTCTCTCTCTCTCTTTCTCTCTACATCTCAACATGGTATCAGAGTAGTAACGATCATGCGCCGATTCAATTCATGGTGACAAAACAGTATGTGTATGCGATTTGCATGTAAGATTCAAAAATTGCTACAAATTTTATTTTTGAGCATTGATTCTTGTTAACTGTGGTTGTTTTGTATTAAGAAGAATATGATTAGTGTTTTGTGTGAAGTTTATTGTTAATCAATCTAATCATTGATTACGTTTTTTTGTTGATGACACCTTGAACTTCATCTCAATTTTTCTTGATATTCTGCTCAAAATTTGGAGAAACGGGAAAAGCGCAATGGAGCATAGCGCAAAGGCATTTTTCATCCAAAACTTGTTCGTCTCCTCGGCTCTTTGATTTGAGTTCTAGGTTCGCGTCAATCGGAGTTCGCAGCAGAAAGTTATGCTGTTTTTACTGCAATTGAGCTTGACGCAGCTTTCTTCCTCCTACTTCTTCGTGAAGCGTCCGCGATCGTTTTTCTTATTTTGGCATTAACTTTTTCGAGAAGATTTAGCTTCTTGCTATTCGTATTGTGGCCGTCAATCTTGCGTCTCACACCACTCTATTTTGAGGACTCTTTTATTATTAACGTTTCCTTTACCCTGCCCTTTTTGGGTGACGTCTCTCACATCTTTGGAAGTTTCTTGAGCATCCTTCTTATGTTTATCGTTGACAGAACACAGTCCTCATATCTCTCTCATTCTCAATTGTGGCCTTCACCATATATGGTGTGCAAATTCTGCGATCTTATCTTATACGTCTTCTCGCAACAAGATACGGCTATGAATATTCTCGCCAACGGCTTTCCTTTTGGCCAGCGTTCTGTTCCTCCTTTCCAAGGTCAAGGTTTTCCAGGCTGGAAAACAAAGATGTTGTTAATTCTTGAAGGCGATGAACTCTCCGATGTTGTTCTTGGAAATCGTGTTTGTTCGCCTCAGCCTGTTGATACGGATAATGATAATGTGCTTATCACTGAAGGACCTATATTTGAAGATTCGAATGTTGCCTATACGGATTGGCAACGACGTGATAAAGCAGCTCGTCGGTATATTCTTTCTGCTCTTACTGATTCCCTTTTGCTTGATATGTACGAACTGCCTACTTTCCATGACGTATGGAAGTACCTTATTGCAAACTTTCAGAAGAAATCTGTCACAGAAATACTTTATTTGAGAGGGTTGCTTAACAAGTTACAATATGAAGTTGGTACTGCCATGACGGGACATATTGAATCTTTCAAATCTATTATTAATCAACTTGCTGCTGTCGGTGATCCTGTTCCACAAAAGCAACTGATTACACTTCTCCTTGATACGGTGAAGGACTCTTCTTATGATAACATTTTTACTATTCTCTCTAATAAAGATGGTCTTGATTTCGACCAAGCCTACATGTCTTTAATTGAATACTCTCAACGTCAAGAACGTCGTAATGCTAGTCATGATACAGCTATGATTTCACACGAGGAGACTGAGTCACAATAGATGGAACGAGCTTTTTATGCTCGAAGGCGTCCATTTCAACGAGGAAACCGCAGAGGTGGCCGTCGCAGTAATATTTTCTCTCGTCTCAAATTTCCTAATCAGCAATGTTCTTACTGCAACAAAAATGGCCATACTGAACATGATTGTTGGGCACGTCAATATGATGAAGAACACAATATTACCACAAAACAACCACGTTTATCTAGATACTCTTCTTCTTCTTCTTGTGAATATTGTGGACGATCTGATCATCCCACTCATATGTGCTATAAGCTTCGATTCGACACAGATTGGAATAGAGCATATGCTACTGAACATCGAAACAACATTGTACAAGAAACAAGCTGCGTCCTATGTTCAGTTGCTCCAGACAGAATACTTCATGTACGCGATGGATCACTTTTTATTGTCGATTCTAGTGCTACAGGAAATATGACATATCAGTCTAAGTGGCTCCATAACTATCATCCACTGCCAGTTCAACGTGTTGTTTATCTTGCTGATGATACTACTTGTCAAGTAAAGGGTATTGGAGACTTATATCTTGGGACCTTATCTTCTTCCACTCAAATTTTGCGAGGAGTATTACATGCACCAGATCTTCAACGTAATCTTCTTTCAGTTGCTAGACTTGTTGATCTTGGTCTGTTTGTTGGATTTGAGCATACCAAATGCTGAATTGAGAAAGATGGACAGACTATAGCCACTGCTCCTCGAAATGGTAATTTGTTTGAACTCTCTCTCAACGATGCTGTAGCAAATGTTGTCACTGCTCCAGGTGATCATGATTGCAAAGTATGGCATCACCGTTTTGTTCATGCTGATTTCTCAAAACTCCTTGATCTTCAACGTCGTGATCTTGTTCATGGCATGGATCTTAAAGCCCATCCTCATATGGGAATTTGTGAATTTTGTGCTCTTGGGAAACACAATCGCAAACCCTTTCCTCTTTCAAATACAACTCATTCTCATGACATATTGGATCTTGTTCATACTGATATATGTGGACCTCTACCTTCTTCGAGATCACAATATCGCTACTTCATTACTTTCATTGATGATTTCTCAAGGTATACGGCTGTATTTCTACTTAGACAAAAATCTAAAGCCTTATCTGTTTTCAAACAATTCCACAAGGCTGCGGAACTTCAAACTGGTCGTCGCCTTAAGAAGCTTCGTAGTGACAATGGAGGCGAATATGTTTCTCGATAGTTTGTGAGTTACTGTGCTGATAGTGGAATTCATCATGAACACACTATTCCATATTCGCCTCAACAGAACGGTGTTGCTGAACGAAAGAATCGCACTATTCTCAATGCTGTAAGATGTATGCTGACTCATTCTGGCTTATCTCGTGTTTTTTGGGCTGAAGCTACGTTGACAGCAGTATTTATTCAGAATCATCTTCCTACTACTGCACCCTCTGGTAAGATACCCATCACAGCATGGACAGATGACATTCCTTCTGTATCTCATTTTCGAACCTTTGGATGTATTGCTTATATTCATGTTCCCAAAGAAACACGAACAAAGCTTGATGCTCCTAGTCTTAAAGTTATCTTTATTGGATATTCTGACACTTCCAAAGATTCTATGACCCTTACTCCAAGAAAGTAATTGTGAATCGTGATGCTACTTTTAATGAATAGCTTATGGGAGGCTCATGGTCCATGGGATTCTTATGATACTAAATCATTGCTTCAATATTTTCCATTTCTTTCAGAAGATGAAACTCTTCCTATAGAGCAAATTTCCTCTTCACAACCATCCATTCCGAATGTTGCCAATGATGATATTGATATTTTTGCTGATCTGCCTCTTGATTTTGAACATGGCTCATGTCATGTTTATGATGACGATGTTAGGAGTTTTTTGGAGCAAGGTATTGCGCATATGTACATATACATGCATGGTGCATCAAATAAAGGATAGCCCATTTTCCTTAGCCAGGTGGTTATGTGGGGCCCACATGTGTACAGGTAGGACAGGGTGTACACAGTGCATTGATTTTCACTATTACCAGTACCACTGTGTTTCTCTACAATAATGAGGAGTTTGTAGCGTGTAAAACTTCTCGAGGAAGTTATCCGCGGGCCGACGACGTGAGGTCAGCACGTGCGTCAGATGGCATCTAGTGGCGTCAGGAGGGCGAACGAGGTCAATATTTGCACGCGGATGAGGATGGACACAACGTGGGTGTTTTCTGGTGAGAGTTATGCAAAAAGGTCATCATTAGGACCACTTTTTGGGGCCACTTCACGTGGTGGCGAGATGCATTATTAGAAAAAAGCTGAGTGCCAGGTGTGCGAATGATGCAAAAAGGTGACAACTATGCACTGCGAGGTCAGTTTTTGGCCTGTTCGGGGTCCGTTTGAGGTCATCTAAAAGGCCGTTATAGGGAGAGGTACAGGTACAGGTGATTCACATAGGTACAGGTAGCTGGAGTACAATGATATACTAGCAGTGATGTCACTTGCAGTTGTTGTGGGAATGCATCACTTGGCGCCTATTTGAGCGCATTGTCTGCTGGATTGTACGTTACTTGTGGAAACTGCCATTGTACGCATTTGTGGAGCCATACTTGGTTGTATTTGGCAGTCCCAGCCATTTCTTAGACTTGGTCTGGACGATAGTCATTTCTGAGACTTGACTATATGCGATTTGCATTAGCCTTCGTGTGAGGGTCGATAGCGTGAGGTTTTTATTGAGCTGGGGGATTCTCAAATGTGGAGATCCTTTCGGTGATACAGGTAGCTGGAGCACCCTTTTTGTGACCTCGCCATAGGCTATGTACTAGTGAGTCCTACTTGATGCTCGGGTTCTATTGTTGACAGTTTATGCATACATAGACAGTCTATATTTTGGGTTTCTACTGCTCTACTTCTGGGGAAACTCTGTCGAAATTTTCCCAAGTTATGATGGCTAGTTTTTTGGTATTTTGAGCCATTTATGCTGTTATGCTGCTGAAATTTTGGCAAAATCAGAGGTTGAGTTAGGTGTGCCTTCTTGGGAGCTTCATGGTTGGCTTTAATGGATGATCAAAATGGCCCTCACTTCACTCCTTTTCATTTAACTCAAAGAATTCAGATTAATGTTCATGTGTCCAGGAAGATCTTTTTCCAGCAGCGCATAGTCTTTATGTTTGGGCCAAGAAGATTGAGAGAGATCCTGGAATGTCCTTTGCCTGTTGTCATTCCGATGATTAACTATGAAAACTCATTTGATGTGCATGTGTTTGTCCTTATCTAAAGTTGAGCTCCATTGAAGTTTCTGGGGATTGGGTAGTGAAAAGTTTTGGGTTCTTGCACGTGTGTTCGAAGGGGTTCTCAAAGAATCATAATTTGGGTAGACATGTCTTTCTCTTATCCCGAGTTTTATGGAAGAAGTGATGAAGATGTGGAAGAATTTTTGGAAAAGATGGAGGTTGCCTGCATTAGCAACCAGATTCATGACCCTACGCAAATGTTACGCCTTCTCGAAATTTGTTTGAAGAGTGATGCACGAGTTTGGTCTAAAGCATTTGAAGAGGAGTTGCGTGTGGCTGATCCACCTGTAAGGTTGAGTTGGGACAATCTACGACATGGGTTGGAAGTGGAGTTTGTGAAGATAGAAGATCCTGACAAGGTGTGGCAAGAAGTACAGGCTTTGGTGCAAAAGGAAGGTGAGCCAGTAGATGCGTACATACGTAAGTTTTCATTGGCATGGGAGCGAATGTGCAAGGCTTTAGCACCACAGGTACCCCCGCCTGACATGATGAAGAAGGACAGGTTCTTGGCTGGTCTTTGGGAGAATATACGTTGGAGAGTGGAGCTAAAGAAGCCTAGGACATATGAAGATGCACTAGAGGTAGCAAGTAACAAAGAGTGGAAGTTGAGGAAAATGAGCCAGTTAGGGGTGGAGTCTTTGCCCATGAGGTCTGAATTTCAGCCTATGGACTCTTTACAAGGTCGCATGTCAGGGGTTCATCATGAACCAGTGGTTCCTGTTACTACTCAGGTTATGCCAGCAGTGGTCACTACATCGGTGCAAGATGATGGGCTAAGGCAAGACATGAGGCAAGTGGTAGATTTGATGAAGAATCTCAGCCTAAACATGCTAGGTCAAGTGGGAAATAATCGAGGTCGAGGGAGGTTTGCAAATCAGCCAGGAGGTGAAGAAAGGCCTAGGAATGGTGTTGGACAAAGCAATGGTAGGTTTTGGAGGCAGCCGTCCACATGTTATAATTGTGGAGATTTGGGTCACATCAGCCCGAAATGTGATAAGCGTATCCATTGCCAAGACAGGTGCTAACTAGGTCAAATGATTATGGCATCGAAATTAAGGGAGACGAAGGAACCACTGGACTGACCCAGGAGGAAAAGGGAAAGACAAAAGTGCTAAGTGTAGTCACCTTGAAGAAGGCATCAAAGCTAGAGGATACATTAGTGATGCCTATTGGAAAGAGGACCATAGAGGAAAAGGAAGGAAGAAGTGCCCCAGGTCCTAGTAAGAAGAAAGGAAAGAGCAGGAAGGCAGATGTTACTTTTGGGCAGCTTATAGAGATGGTGCCTAAGCTAAAGCGACAGTGGAAGAGGATGATTAACCCAATGGAGAAAGAGCTAGAGAGAGGTTCAGTGAAGGTGTTGGCAATGGACGAGCTACCAGACATTTGTCCAATAGTAGATGTGTGGCATAAAAGGAAAAATTTGGGACAAGGTTATGTGGATGGCGGAGCCCAAATATGCGTCATAACACACTCATGCGTTGAAAAGATGGGTCTCACAGTGGCTGGGGTGTCAGGTTTTCGGATCAGATTGGCAAACCATCAAAAAGTAAAATGCTTGGGTGTTGTAAAGAGCTTAGAAGTGGAGGCATATGATGTAAAGGCAGTGGTTGATTTTCATGTGATGCCAGCAGGGTTGGGAGCATATCCTATTATACTGGGCAGACCATGGTTACGTGCAGTGGGAGCTGTTTAAGATTGGCGACATGGTACGATTAGCCTCTATGGAAAGACAGGTACCAAGAAGCTTTATAATATGGACACAAGAAAACGATTAGAGGAGCTTTATGAAGATGAGCATGAGTCTAGTGATGAAGACTCTTCCACGGGGACAGATGAGGACAGTGATAGCACTACCAGCAGTGATGAGGATGTTGATGTTGCATTTCTTTTGATGGACAAAGAAATCTAGGAGTTTGGTTTAGTTGCATTTGCGAATGAGGTTGAAGATGAAAGTGAAGGGCCTTATGAAGTGATTGAAGGGTTGATGCAAACCAAGGTTGAGTTGTCAAAGAAGCAGGAATTGATGACACAAATGATCAGTGGAGACCTCTCAACTATGGAGAAGGATATATATTTGCACATGCTGGCTAGTTTTCCTGATTTGTTCATTACTTCATATGAAGAGATCAGAGGGTTCAAGGGAAAAGAGATGCATATAGAGCTGAAAGAAGGAGCTAAGCCAGTGCGGCAAAGGCTAAGAAGGATGGGTCAAGAGAAAATGGAAGCCTTGCGAGAAGAGGTGGACAAGTTATTGAAGGCAGGGTTCATAGTCCCTATGGAGACCACAAAATGGGTGAGTCCAGTTGTAGTCAGTCCAAAGAAGGATGGGAAGTGGAGAATTTGTGTAGATTTTAAACCCTTAAACGCAGCCACTAAGAAGAACCCATATCCTCTTCCTTTCATTGATCAGATCTTGGATTCACTGGCAGGTTATGAGAGGTACAGTGTGTGTGATAGTTTTTCAGGCTATTTTCAATTGAAGATTGCTCTTAAAGACCGCACAAAGACAACTTTCATTACGCCATGGGGCTGCTATTGCTACATAGTGTTGCCGTTTGGGTTGTCAAATGGACCATCTTTCTATCAAGAGAGAGCGAATTGGGTGTTGGAACCATTCATTGGTAGTTGTGTTAAAGCTTTTATGGATGACTTCTGTGTTTATAGCAGTAGGGCTGAACACCATGAGAAGCTACAGATGGTATTGGCTCGATATGATGAATGTGGAGGACAACTAAATCCAAAGAAATGTCATTTAGCACAGCCAAGGGTGAAGTTATTGGGCCACATGGTGTCAAAAAATGGCATTGAGGCTGATCCAGAAAAGGTTAAGTCTATTATTCTTCTTCCATCACCTACGAGTACGAAGCAATTGGCAACCTTTATACACAAAGTAAAGTACATGGCACGGTTTATTCCATTGTCTTCGCAGCTTCTTTATCCATTACAGCAAGTGGCAAAGCATGATCCATTGCAATGGGATGACAAGTGTGAAGAAGTGTTTCAAGAGGTGAAAGAGGTGTTAGGGGGTTTGTCAGCCATGCAGGCTCCTGATTGGGAGAAATTTTTTTATGTAAATCCATCAGTAGGGGATGATGCCATTGGAGCTATGCTATTGCAAAAGGGGAAGGGCAGCCATTATATGAGGCCAGTGTATTGTGCAAGCCGAGTGAAGTTGGTAGTGGAGAGAAAGTTATCGGAAGTAGAGCTAGTGATGGCCAGTGTAATATTTGCTTGTCGACGATTTCGTCATTACTTGCTACCACGGCCTTTTGTTTTCTTGACGAGTTATGCCTTTTTGCCATAGTTAATTAATGGTACTAACATGTTAAATGTGGTGAAGAAATGGGTAATTGAGCTGCAAGAGTTTGAGTTCTCTTTTCTAGTGGAAGATAGTACAAGGGCTACCCTAGCTGATTTGTTGACCTACAAGGACAATCCCCTTATTGTTAAGGAAGATGTGGTGAGAAAGGTAGTTGAAGAAGTGCCACATCAGCAATGCACATGTGTTGTTCTTTGATGGTTCATACAGAAAGAGCCATGATGCAGCTTCAGGGGGTATAGCACTTTATGATCTAGAGGGGAAGCTAGTATGCAAGAGAGGGTTCAAATTGGATGCGCATAGTAACAATGAGGCTGAATATGCTACATTGGAATCCGGATTACACATTTGTTTGAAGCATGGGGTTCAAAGGTTGAGGATAAAAGGTGATGCCTTGTTAGTGGTGAAGCAAGTGCTGGGTGTGTGGAAGCGCAAGAACACCTCATTGAAGGAAATGTGCTTTAGAATTAAATGCCTGTTAAAAAAGTTTGAAGCATGGAGCATCAGATACATTGAACGTGCTCTAAATGGAGAGGCACATGAAACAGCTCAAGGCATGATTGGGGAGCTATTTGTGTTGAGGACCAATTTACCTCTTTATCATGGCCGGGAAAGTTTGGCTCAAGAAGAGGAGTTTTTGCTAATAGGAATCATTCCAAAGGAGATTCAGAAGTCTAAGAAGTATGGCTTTGTGCGTAGAGCATACAGGTACAAATTGATTGGTGATGTCTTATACATGAAAGGGGCTGATCTCGTGTGGAGACGTGTACCTTGGCGGGAGGAGCTTTCCAGAGTGTTGGAAGAGAATCATGAAGGCGCATGTGGTGGCCATTTTGCTCTAAAGATCACCTTGCATAAGATTTTGCAAGAGGGGTATGTATGGCCTAGTTTGCACAAGGATGTTCACCATTGGTGTAGGTCTTGCAATAGGTGTCAAGCATTTGGGAAGAGAGTGTTGAAGCTAGAGCTACGAAAAACCATTATGGCGTTTGATGTGTTTGAAAAGTGGGGGATTGATGCAATAGGCCCGTTACCTATCACAAGGAGGGGCAAAAGCTATATTTTGACGGTAGTGGACTATCTTTCTAGATGGGCAGAGGCTATAGCAATAAAACAGATCACTGCAAAGGATGTGGCAAAATTTGTGTATGATGAAATATGTTGCAAGTTTGGGGTGCCATTAGAGCTACTTTCAGATAAGGGGCCAGGATTTAGAGCTAAACTGCTAGACTTCTTATGCACAAAGATGAAGATTAGGCACCAGCATACCACTCCTTATTACCCACAGTGTAATGGCCTAAATGAAAGATTCAATGGTGAGTTGGTACAGATTCTTTTGAAAGTGACAGAGCACCAAGGAAAGAATTGGGATTTGGAATTTCCTAGTGCATTATGGGCTTACCGTACTTCGGTGAAGACAGGTACAGGGTTTACTCCATTTCATTTGGTGTATGGAAAAGAAGCACTATTGCATGTGGAAGTAGAGTTTCCTGCGGTCAAGATGTTAGAGAAGTTTCTTGGGCCGCCTAGTGATGCATTCGAAGAGAGGCTCTTACAACTACAAGAGGTTCAGTTGGATAGGATGAGTGCATTGGAACATTATGGGCAGATGCAAGATAGGGCTTTGGCAAAGATAAATGAAAAGGTCAAAATTAAGGGTATCAAGAAGCATGACTTGGTTTTGCGCTACAATAGTAAGCTGGACAACACCTTCCAAAAGAAGTTTCAAATTAAGTGGGAAGGCCCTTTCAAGGTAGTGGAGTGTTTTCCAAATGGCACATATCAGCTGGCTTACCTGGATGGTGTTCTACATAAGTCAAGGGTAAATGGGTTGCGTCTTAAATTGTATCATGCTAGATTGATGATGGTGGAGCAAGATGAGTTGTCTGTGGATCAAGCAGTGTTGGTGAGGGATGAGGAGACCTGTGATGCGGCAAGTCTCATATCTCTCTTTGCTGCTGCTGATCATGAATGATCTAGCAGGCTAGGGCATGGGCAAATTATGTCAGGAGTTTTTTGGAGCAAGGTATTGCGCATATGTACATATACATGCATGGTTCATCAAATAAAGGATAGCCCATTTTCCTTAGCCAGGTGGTTATGTGGGGCCCACATGTGTACAGGTAGGACAGGGTGTACACAGTGCATCGATTTTCACTATTACCAGTACCACTGTGTTTCTCTACAATAATGAGGAGTTTGTAGCGTGTAAAACTTCTCGAGGAAGCTATCCGCGGGCCGACGACGTGAGGTCAGCAAGTGCGTCAGATGGCATCTAGTGGCGTCAAGAGGGCGAACAAGGTCAATATTTGCACGCGGATGAGGGCGGACACAACGTGGGTGTTTTCTGGTGAGAGTTATGCAGAAAGTTCATCATTAGGACTACTCTTTGGGGCCACTTTACGTGGTGGCGAGATGCATTATTGGAAAAAAGCTGAGTGCCAGGTGTGCGAATGATGCAAAAAGGTGACAACTATGCACTGCGAGGTCAGTTTTTGGCCTGTTCGGGGTCCGTTTGAGGTCATCTAAAAGGCCAAGGGTGCCCAACTAACAAAGCTAAGTGTGGGAACTGAAAAAACAGAGAGAAGACTAGAAAAAACGTGGAGAAGACAGGAGGAACAGCCGCAGGTGTGTTTCTGCTCATTTTGGAGCCTGTTTTGGCCGTAAACTGCTCATCCGAGGTCGGATTTGAGCACTTTGACATTGTAGACTGGGGTTTTGGGCTGTTCCGGACGTGATGGTGCTGTCCGTTTTGCCAAATTCCTCCCTCTTTTCTTGCTATTTTTCTGTGTAAGTTTCTCCTATGAGCGAAGTTTCTGCTCTAGTTTGTGATTGTATCTGGCTTATTTTACCCATATTGTGTGAGCTATTTGCCCCATCGGTGTTGGCCCAAGCTCAATTGTACCTAATTATCAGAAATTATCCTCTTTTGAGCTGAGTTTTTTTGGGTGTGTGTGTGTGTGTGTGGAGTGGGCAAGTGGATAGTCTCTCTCCTCTCACTCCAGAGGTGTGTTCCCTGTCTCGGCCAGGTGTGTTGTCTAAGCCGAGTGGTGCCCCATAGTGTGTGTGTGTGTATCTTCCCAAGAGTTTGTGTCGGGTCGTTATAGAGGCGCTGTGTGTGTTTTCATCCCGCTCACAACGATATTGCTGATAATGCTTTTTCTACTTCCAAAGATCCCATTACTTATGATGAAGCTATCTCTTCACCACAAAAGGATCAATGGCAAGAGGCTATGGAAGCAGAGTACGATTCTCTTATCTCTAAAGGTACATGGATACTAACTAAATTACCTCCTGGTCGTACAGCTATTAAATGTAAGTGGGTGTATAAGACAAAAGTAAAAGCAGATGGATCTTTTGACAAGTTCAAGGTGCGTTTAGTTGAAAAAGGTTACTCCCAAGTAGCTGGTGTTGATTATCAAGAGACTTTTTCACCAGTTGTTCGCATTACAAGTGTTCAAGTTTTATTGGAATTTGCTGTTCAATTTGATTTAGAAGCTCATCAAATGGATGTGCGAACTGCTTTTCTTAATGGTGACTTGGAAGAGAAAATTTATATGGAACAACCAGAAGGGTTTGTTATTCCAGGTAAAGAAGACCTTGTTGCTCAACTCCATAAGGCACTATATGGTCTCAAACAAGCTTCGCAAGCCTGGTATACAAAATTTGATCTTTTTCTCACCTCTAAAGGATTCATCTCTTGCTCGTCATACCCCAACTTATACATAAAATGCCAAGGTAGCAGTTTTGTGATTCTTGCTCTTTATGTGGATGATACCATCCTTGTTTCCAATGATTTGGGATTTCTTCAGCAAGTGAAAAAGTTATCGTCTTCTGCATTTGATATGGTGGATCTTGAAGAGATTCACTCGTGTCTTGGCATTCAAATCCAACGGAACCGTACAAAAGGTATTTTATTCCTTCGAGAGTCAAAGTTTATTGCAGATACTATTCAAAAATTTGGTATGGAATCTACACATTCAGCCAACACACCTTGTCTTGCGAGCTCTACGAAGAACACTTCTAACAATGGCGGTCAACTTGTCACAAATCAACCTTATGCTAACTTGATTGGATGTCTTCAGTTTGTTGGCATGAACACTTGTCCTGATATTCTGTTTGCTGTTAATTATCTTGGACAACATCTTGCAACAGGACAACTCCCCCCTTGCGATGTGGCCATTATCCATAATGAATTTACTCCCCAAGCCCATTTTATGACTTGGTCGTTAAAATCTTTGAGCAAGTTTTTGTGTTTGAGCACCATTGCTCAAAGTGCGCATCAAGTGTTCCTAGTGCGTAGATCCCTTGTATGCACAACGTTTGGTACTCGCTTTCTTGGTAAAGTGCTTGCCCAGATAGGGATACATGCTTCCATTGGCTCAACTGACCCAAAGGCCATAGCGCAGTCCCTCTTGACTGGGGAGTTGCCTTACATACAAAATAGGCGCCAGGAACTGGTGAGGTTTCTCCACTCTTCCTCACTGCATCAAGTGTGTGAGTAATTTTGGACTACTCCGTTTTCTTCATAATAGCCTTCGACTCTTATGCTCACCTCTTCCAGCATGAGCGACATGAGTTTATGTATGCTCAACTCTCCAGTTTGAGCTTATATCTATTAGCTAGACTCATAGACCACATAGAAAATATTAGACTTGAAGCTTCGTTCTGACACTTTGCTCATTTAGTGGCTCAGCTGCCCGACTCTAGACTCTTATGCCATGTATTTTTAATGGCGACTTGGACTTACCTGATCACATCCTGAAATCCAATTCCATATGTTATTGAGGTTTAGGCCATTCACTTTGGTTTGGTTTTGTGATGCCATTTTGTCAAATACATTGACGAATACCTGCTCTTCATGCTTTGGTAACACACTGATGTTGCATGGTGAGACAGGTTTTGAGGTTGAAGCAATGGTTGATGAAGTCTTCTTCCAGGCTCTGTTCTTTAAAACTATGACTTCTTCTTGTATCCTTGCTTTACCTTTGTTGGGGGTTTCTAATCACTGAGCAAGAAAAACCGGGCGAAGATAAATCTGAGCAAATTGATAAAAGATCAATAATGGTGAAATATTATGCCATGCACATTACTTTCACTACCACAAATCTGACACTTAATTGACAAAAAATGAGATTTTAGAACCATTATATTGAAAATTGAATACTCGAGACACAAGCAAGCAATGTCTTCATACTCAAAACATATATAATTCAATTCCATGTGGCATACCTAGCCTCCTCTGAAAAATAGCCCACCAAAAATTTGGCACCTTAGATTTTGAAATAAAGACAACACACCACCTTGTAAGACTACAATGCTATCCGAGAACCTCCTAAAGCATGAAACAACTCCACTTTTGTAAGCAAGCAAAAACAAGTGCCTAAAGCAAGCGAGAATAAGTGTTCTCTCTCTCTCTCTCTCTCTCTCTCTCTCTCTCTCTCTCTCTCTCTCTCTCTCTCTCTCTCTCTCTCTCTCTCTCTCTCTCTCTCTCAGCTTCGTAGTGCAGCACCCTTGAGCGGTCCTCCCTTTCCTCTTACCATCTTGACACTAAAATGGTGGAGGAAATGAGAGCAATAAGTTGTGGATGCACCCATTGCAACTACATTGTGGATATCCAAGCCTGCGTCACTCACATAATGGAAATTCAAAGATTCCAAAGCCTGCCAAGATCCTTTGCACCAGCATGTAAACAAAAGCAACCAACACAGGAGCATAGTTGTTTCTCCTATACACTGGCTTATGTGGCTGCAATCCAATGCCCCAGTCACTTCAACCATGGAAGAAAAAATCCCTCCCATTGCTCGCCATCACATTGCAGGTGTCGTTGTACTGTCACCCGTTGTAAACACCTCAACTTCATGCAGCCTCGCCCAAGAGGCACACAATTGAATTATGTGCCTGTGGTGCGGCTTTCTTTGCCAGTGGCACAACATGCTACAACACATCCCTGGTTTTGCTGGACATTTTTTAAAGGGAATGTTTTCAAAAGCCCGAGTCTAATTTGTGGAAATTCCCAAAATACCCCCTCAAATTTCAAAATTTCCCAAAATACCATTATATCTATTTTGGTTGGATTGTTTAAGATTTCCTACTCTTTATTCTATTTTGACAATTGAGATCCGTTTTAATTGAGTGCTTAGCATGTAACTCACCTCGTTAAAAAGGCAGTTATGTCTGCAAACAATGAAGCAATACATCTCCAAGGCCTACATAACCAACTCAAATTATAGTTTTAGCATCTTGTATTGTTAGAAAATCAATCTTCTTATTTAAAGCTACAAATTTTTTTATCTTTGGAAAAATTTTATCTCGCAAACACGGGTATTTTGGGAATTTTGAAAAATTTGAAGGGCATTTTGGGTAATTATGACAAAATATTGGGGGTGTTTTGGAAATTCTTGAAAATTCCACAAATTAGAGCCTATCAACGTGACCCTACTCTTCTATTGCAACCGTTTGAAAAAAAAGAGATGACCCTACCCTACCCCTCCCTGGTATGTTGCTACAACTAGTCCGCGCCGGCACGGACTAGTTGTAGCAACATACCAGGGAGGGGTAGGGTAGGGTGATTTCTTTTTAGAAAACGTGCTACTTTGGTCTTCATGGAGGCGGCACCGCTAGGGTTTGCGAAATCATCCAGGCCTCAACACTACACATTTACACCACGACAGTAGCTAGGGTCACTAGCAGCTCCGACAACACATATGTGTGTGTGTGTGTGTGTGTGTGTGTGAGAGAGAGAGAGAGAGAGAGGCCTGCAGCTTGGGCTGTGTATTCTTATTTTTTGTTGGTAGCTCATTTATGTCCTGCAACAGCTGTGTTTTAGAAGCCGTAAGCTGTGGCCGATATCTAGGACGAGCCTAAGCTGTGCTAGTAGTACGCCCTTCAGTTCGGTAGACCTTATATGACACACCCGTCGGCCTGGCTTCTCCAGGCGCGTCTTGTAGGATGCATGGGCTTGGAGACGCCACCATCGTGCATCAAGTCATAGAGACTCTTCCCTTTAGAGTAAAGCCCTATTGCATTGTATATCGTGAACTTGCTGGAACCGTTCTGCACCGGTGCGGACCGGTTTCGACAGGTATCACAATGTGGCAAGATTCCTAGCTCTTGGCTTGCACCTTCCTTTGCACGCTTCTTCGAGGAGACCGTGCCCATCAGTCCACCGCCACTTTGCCCGGACAGAGGGTTTTTCTTGATTGCTTTAACCATGGGAGGCTTGGGCTGGATGACTTTGAGGATGAAGAGCAAGTGCATGGCTTGTATTCACTACGCTTGTATAATGTACACCATGTAGGGAGAGGAGGCAGAGACAACATAAAGCAGGGCAAGCAGTACTCTTCTTTTAAAGAAAGGATGTCGCCAGAGAGGGTGTATGTGTCAAAGGGGGAGCAAGAGATAGAGAGGAAGGGACGCACGAAGCAAGGCAGCAAGCAGAGGGAGTGGTCAAAGGCTGCGGCAAAGATGGAGGAGTATAGTTATGACAAGGGCAGCAAAAGTAGAGTAGTTCAAGGGGAGCAAGACCAAAGAGAAAGAGGAGGAGGGAGAGTTAGCAACAACAACGGATTTGCAGAGAGTTCGAGGAGGGCAAGCTTTGGGACCTGTGTGCAAATGCTTGAGATAGCCAGGCAAGGAAGCCCTCACTTAAGCAAGCTCTTTGTTGGAAACCAACTTTTGATGCTGGTGACCTCCAGCTACTCCTTAAACTCTTGGCGTGTCTTGTAGGGTACATGGACCTGGAGACGCAACGGTCGTGCATCAGCTCATAGAGATGCTTCCCTTAAGAGTCAAGCCTTTTCCCCTCCCTCTGGCACGTGGCCCTTTCTACCTTTCGAGTTGATAGTGGCAGTAGCCTGTCCGTCCAATGAACCCCAAACAATAGCATGCAACCTGTTCGCCTGCCTATCTGCCCAATGGGTTGGTTACCTAGAGGGCATCTCAATTTTGCTACCTTATGTGTGCGTCCCAGCCGCACTTATGCTAGGTGGTGCCCCTTCTAGTTATAGGATAACTCCTACCTTGAGGTGATGCTTGGGGATGTTCAGGCTATGTGTTGTGTAGAGGCCACCCCACATGGCATGTCATTTTCGGTTATCATTTTCTTGGCGCCCCCACCAAGGATCCTTTCATGAAACCCTCCAGTTTACAAGACTAAAACCCCTTAAATTTTGTGGATGGATGAATGGTTAGCAAGGTTCACTAAGTGGATGATAGAAGAAGAAGATCTCCAAGCACAACTAGATGAACTTCGCATCTCCATCGAAGCTCAAGTGCCATGCGTAACTGTAATCGATGTGTAGTGGGAGAATCAACCAACACGTCAGAGTCAGTGAATATACATAGGCAGTGCCGAGGAGAAGAAATAGGAAGTCAAAACCATGTCCGCAACCTATGACTAACAGAGAATCAACACTATTCTACTCATCGAGGTACTTATCATAGTCAATTTCCAAGTCGCATCTAATGTTGCAGCACAGATAATGGAAGCACATGCTCATGCTCTCACTAGAGAGACTAGGGATCTGCTGAGATTGTTTCAGGAAAGAACACCACCCTCTCCCATAAACTTGGACAGTGACTAAGCACCTCTAATATTCACATGAATCAGTACAACCTACCTCAAGGCAGATCACACATTCCGATACGAGTACGCTCAATCAAGGTAATACTAGACTAGAAGGCTCACTACCAGTACACCATCGACACCATGCTGGGTGGGGAGCACTTCTTTGAGGTTCTGGCATCAGGTCAGCCATTTGTCTTACCTTTGGTACAAGGCCCGTTTGAGATTTTAATCTATGTTCTAGTATAAAAAGGGTATACACGCCTCCTTGTAAAGAAAAAAAATAAAAAAATATCTTTGGATTGCAAGGTAATCAATGTATCTTTCTAGCTCTCTCTCTCTCTCTCTCTCTCTCTCTCTCTCTCTCTCTCTCTCTCTCTCTCTCTCTCTCTCTCTCTCTCTCTCTCTCTCTCTCTCTCAGTAATCATGGCAAGTGTAGCATTTCCAACATTTAAAGGAAACAAGGGGGAGGATTTGGTAATAGATTTCCTAGATGACTTTCAAGTGGCATGTGTAGTAAGCAACAAAGATACAGATGAATCCCAGGTTAAAATATTTAAGCATCTCATGAAGCTAGAAGCTAGGTTGTGGTACAACGCACTTCAACAAGCAAATAAGGATGATTGGGATCCCTTAAAAATTGCTTTTAAGAGGTGCTTTGGGGGAGGTACCACTTTTGAGAAGTTGTGGGACAAGTTGAGAGACTTGAAGCAGGAGGGTCTTTTAGAGTATGACACCTATCAATCCAAGTTTGTGGATTTGTGGGAACGGTGGCAAGAGGGAAAGTTGCACCCAGTTTCCTCAAAAAGGACCAGTTCACGCATGGCTTATGGCCGCTTCTTAAGGAGAAGGTGAAAGGTAGATTCGAGGCTACGTATGAGTTAGCCCTCGAGATTGATTGCCTTAACGACAAGAAGTTGCGGATGAAAGCCAAACAAAACCGAGTCAACAGAAGCAAGAACATCGTTTTTATCAACAACCACGACAACCACCATTCCTCCACCATTGGCTCCTGGGGTAAGAATGACCAACAAGATATGTTGGCCCACATTACTGACCAACTGCAGAATTTGTCTGTCCACTTGATACAGCAAGGAAGGAATCAAGAAAGAGGCCAAGACCCGAGAAGAGCACGATAACAAAACAGGTAGTATCACTGCTACAACCATGGAGAAGATGGTCACAGTATGTACTAATGTCCCAAACCGCAACAAAACTATAATATGGGAGGTAAGAGAAACCAATTGTCACCCCCTAGAGAGAGAACACCTCCACCCCAAGCACCAACCCCACCAACACAAATTCTACGACCACCCCAGGCACCACCACAAGCACCCATTCGACCTCTTCCACCCGCACCACCACCTTGTAAACATCATAAGGTTAGAGGAGAAAGGAAAGGCTGTAGTAGTGGATCCACCCAGAGTAAAGGAGAGAGATAAGGGTAAGGAGAAGGTAACCTTTGTAGAACCATTTGAAGCCATGACTATAAAGCGAGCTAGGAGGGAGAAAGCTACACAATTTGATGATGAGAAAAGCATGAAAGGAGAGACTAGCAAGAGGCCGCCAAGGCCACGATGGAAGATAGGCATCACCGACTTCCAATTAGGGGAGAGTTCTAGGCCCTATGATCTAACATTGGATGTGGCAGAGCAAGGACCAAAGATTACATGGCCACATCTGCTACATCTTGCACCACAGGTAAGGCGACAGTGGTCCAAAATGGTAATTACAAGGTACTCCAAGGTAAAGGTAGCCAGAGAAATTTTGGGTTGCAACACGGATGGCATCCTTCCAATTGTCGATGTCAACATAAAGGGTTAGATGGTTGGGAACATCTACATTGATGGAGGTGCACAAATTTGTGTGATGAGTGAAGCTATGATGCTTTAGCTAGGGCTTGAGGTTGACAGGCCTTCTCCATGCAAAGAAAAGATGGCAAACAACACAAAAGTAAAATGTGTGAGTGTGATAAGTGCTTTGAAGGTAAAAGCCTTCAATACTGAGGTAGAAGTAGATGTTTTTGTGATGCCAACTAAGGGGGAGGTATATCCATTAATGTTGGGAAGGCCATGGTTGATGGCCATGAAGGAAAAGCAAAACTGGGGAATTGGCCTTCTATTCATGACCACTAAGAAAGGAAAAAAAATCTACTACGACATGAAGACCAGCAAGCAGAAGCAAATGGATCTAGAGACATCAACAGATGAAACCACTAGTGAGTCTTCCACTTCTAAGGAGGAAACCACATCCATCGACAAAAGCGATAATTCCATTGATGTGATGGGTATCATCATGAAGGATCTATAAAGGGTAACCACAATTGGCAACCCATCACTAGAAGGGCTAAGCAACGAAGAGCAAAGAAAATCACCTGGCCTAGGAGAAAGTAGGTTGAAGAGTATGTTGTCTATGGAGCTAACAATTGAAAAGAGAGATAAATTTTTGCAAATTTTGATGGGATTTCTTGAGCTTTTCATTGACAATTATGAAAGAATCACAGGTAGTACAGTAGTGGAACATCATATTAAGCTGAAGAAGGGGGTAAAACCAGTTGTGCAAAAGCTACGATGGCTGGAGGTCATACAAGAAAAGGTACTCCTTATCGAGGTAAGGAAGCTACTAGAATCAGGGCTCATCTATCCTATGGAAAACTCAGAGTCGGTGTCACCCGTAGTAGTAGCGACGCCTAAGAAGAATGGTAAGTGGAGGGTATGCGTTGACTACAAACCACTAAATGCAACTACAAAGAGAGACCACTTTCCTCTCCCTTTCTTGGATGAAATTCTGAATGAAGTGGCTAGTTTTGAATGGTACACCGTGTGTGATGTATATTCCGGGTATCAAATACGCATAGCCTTGGAAGATCAACTTAAAACTACTTTCATTATGCCATGGGGTTGTTTTGCATACAAAGTTATGCCATTTGGTTTCACAAATGCACCTACCACATTCCAAAGATATGGCACATATGTCTTTCAACCGTTCTTTGGAACATCCATAAGAGTGTCTATTGATGATTTTTGTATATATAGCCCTTGCATTTCACACTTAGAAAAGGTAATTGCAGGTTTGGCAAGGTTGCAAAGCCTAGGTGGGCAATTAAATGTGTACAAGTGCTACATTGGGGAAAGTAGAGTCATTCTTTTAGGCCATGAAATTTCAGTGAAGGGTATCAACGCCGATCCAAGTAAGGTGTCCGCACTCATAGCCCTACCTTCACCAACAACCACATTTCAAATGGTCTCTTTTCTACAAAAGGTAAGATACTTGAGTAGATTCATACATCTACTATCACAACTTGTTCTACCACTACAACAACTCACACAACGATCAACTTTCACCTGGGACGAGGAGAGTGAACATCACTACAACAAGGTAAAGGAGGTCTTAGCTACCATACCAACTATCTCACCACCTAAGTGGAGTGAGAAATTCTATGTCACCTAAAGTGTGGGTGATGACTCCTTGGGGGCTGTGCTACTCCAGAAGGATACAACAACATATTTCATGAGGCCAATCTACTTCTCCAATCGAATGATGACAGCAAACAGAGAAAGGTTTCACCCATGTGGAACACCTAGTCCTGGCTCTTAGATTTGCAACTACAAAGTTTAGGTCATATTTGTTGCTTAGGCAATTTGTGATTTTAACCATGGATGTTTCTTCTAGGATTACTAAATGGCTAGTTCGTCTGTAAGAGTTTGACTACACGGTACAAGTAGACTTTGAGAAGAAGGTAAAGCAATCTAAAGGGGAAGGAGTTCAACCACTTTTAGAGCCATCAGTGGTAGAAAGAGCACACTCTCTCGACTTTGATGGAGCCTACAAGCGAGCATCCGACAAAGCAATTGCAAGCATAGTGGTCTTTGATGACAAAGGTATCAAGATATTTTCCCTTGGCCATTTGTTAGAATTACATTCTAACAATGAAGCTGAGTATGCAGCACTCACCAAGGGGTTACAATGGCGCATTTCACAAGAGGTAAGGTGCCTTAATGTATTTGGGGATGCTCTACTTTTGATAAGGCAAGTAAATGGAGTATGGACATGTAAGATTCCTAGCTTGAAAACTCACCTAAGCTGTGTAAAAACTTTGTTGGGTAAGTTTGAAGCAGTTCAACTACACCACATCCCAAGGGCTCAAAACCTATAGGAAGTGGTGGTTGGGGATATAAAACTAAATCTCCCTCTATTTCAAGGTAGTAACACCTTACCCGACATTATGCATTTTTTGGAAACAGGGGAATGTCCATCAAATTGAACAAAAGGACAGAAGCAATGACTTACCCGGAAGGCCACGACGTATTGACTTTTCAATGACGGTTTGTATTGTAAGGGTAAAGACCAAATAATCAGGAAGATCCCTCTCTCTAATGAAATTACGGGGGTAATTGCCAGTTGTCATGATGGTGTTTGTGGCGGTCACTTTGCCCTAGATGTAACTAGTAGGAAAATCTTGCAAGTTGATTTTGTATGGCCTAGCCTCAATCGTGATGTACACCACTGGTGTAAGACATGTAAGTTGTGTCAAAAGGCCGGCAGCAGCAGCAGGTCACTCATGCCTAAACCACAGACACCTATCCTTTCATATGGACCATTTGAAAAATGGGGTATAGATGCCATAGGACGATTGCCTAGGGCCAACTCAAGAATGTTCTACATCATCATGGGAGTTGACTATAGTGACTAGGTGGGTAGAAGCTACAGCCACAACTACAGCACATATGTTGCAGGTTTTGCACACCATTAGAAATTATCTCTGATAGAAGAACAGGTTTCAGAGCAGACTCAGTAGGAGAGTTAATGCAAAAACTAGGCATTACAAGGAGGCACTCCTCACCATATTACCCTCAATGTAATGGCCTAGTTGAGAAAGTGAATGGAATAGTTTGTAAAATTATCACCAAGCAGGTTAACAATCATCTTGGAGCTTGGGACAAGTATCTACATCCAGCTTTGTGGGCCTATAGAACCTCATTCCGTACATCTTTGGGGTTCACCCCGTATCATTTGGTATTTGGCAAGGAGGAAATCTTACCTATTGAGATGCAACTAGCAAGTCTTAGAGTGATGGCAAGCCAGCTTCAATGCCCAACATGCATTTAAGAGATCACATCCTTGACTTGGAATGACTACAGCTAGACAAAGAAGAAGCAATCAATTATTATGTGACACATGCAGAAAGAAGACGGCTTAGTTTCAATCAACATATTTGGCGCAAAGATTTAAAGAAGGGCATGTTGGTGCTCAGCTATGACAATCGCTTTGACACACTCAAAGATAAGAAGATCCTACTCCGATGGGAAGGCCCTTTCATCATCAGAAAAAAGTATACCAATGGGTGTTACCAGCTTATGGAAGCTGATGGTAAGCTTCATAAAACCAAAGTAAATGGTTGGCGGCTGAAACCTTATTTTCTATGATTTGATCAGACTCCACCTATCGACATTCCTGATGAGGACACAACATCAACCTCCACCTCCAATGACAATGAGTTAGAGGCATAAATGCCCTAGCCTTAGGGGGAGGGCTAATGATACCGGTTTAGCCACACCGCCCTCTAGACTGGCCAAAGAAACTAAATTTTGGCCAGTTTTCAAAACCAAGGCCACAGGAATCAACCCATTCAGGGAGCCAAAGGTAAAAAACCAAAAAAAAAAGGTTTTTGTATTATTATCACCGTCACCAACTCGTGTGCATGAGGTTGGCCGTCGCGGCTCCTTTTGGCACACACATTCCCTCTCATCTTTTATTTTCCCTCTCTCTCTTCCACCAAACCGGGCACATAAAATATCACACACTCTCTCTCTCTCCCTCTGGCGAGCCGCCAGGCCATCCTCTTCCTCTCACCTCTCGTCCACACTCCCTCGTCTTCACCAAGCCCCTCTCTTCCCCTCTGGATTCTCCCTTAGGCGGGTTGTTTCTTTTTTTCTCTTCCCCTCATCCATTTCCTCTGTCTCCCTTTCTCCATCACCCACTCTCCCTCGTCCGCCAAACCCCTCTCTCTCCCTACCCTTACCTTCTCTCTCTCTCTCTCTCTCTCTCTCTCTCTCTCTCTCTCTCTCTCTCTCTCTCTCTCTCTCTCTCTCTCTCTCTCTCTCTCTCTCTCTCTCTCTCTCTCTCGCTTTCCTCATTTCCCTAGTCTCTCTCTAGCTCTCCCTCCCAGTATCTCTCTCTCCTCTCGTGCTCTATATGTGAACGGCCCCGCATGCCAAAAATCTCTCTCTCTCTCTCTCTCTCTCTCTCTCTCTCTCTCTCTCTCTCTCTCTCTCTCTCTCTCTCAACCACACCCCTCCTTGGCCCGCTACACACCCCCATCCCATTGACCAACCCCCCCCCCTCGCACTCTTTGTTGGCAAGGCCACGGTAAGCCCCCCCCCCCCCCCCCCCCCCCCCCCCCTTTCTCTCTCTCTCTCTCTCTCTCGTGCTCTCTGTGACAAGCCCGCACACAGGCACAACATAACATTACAGGGCTCTCTCTCTCTCTCTCTCTCTCTCTCTCTCTCTCTCTCTCTCTCTCTCTCTCTCTCTCTCTCGTGCTCTCTCTCGTGCTCTCTGTGACAAGCCCACACACAGGCACAACATAACATTACAGGGCTCTCTCTCTCTCTCTCTCTCTCTCTCTCTCTCTCTCTCTCTCTCTCTCTCTCTCTCTCTCTCTCTCTCTCTCTCGTGCTCTCTATGACAAGCCCGCACGCAGGCACAACATAACATTACAGGGCTCTGTGTGTGTGTGTGTGTGTGTGTGTGTGTGTGTGTGTGTGTGTGTGTGTTATTCACACACACACTCACACACTCACACACTTCCTCTCATGTTGGACGGATACGCCGCGACGGACGTCAACACATCGAGAACTCACCTAACCTTTAATGTCAGCTAAGGACGAAGCTGGACCCACATGCGCGTGGAAGCAAGCATAAGGTGTCAACCTACACTCGACCGACTCCTAACTAATTCTTACAGAGGTCTCTACCAATTGCCTAAGTCACAGCCTTCAAGAATGCATAAGAGGAAACTTCCTACAACGCTTTCTAGAGCCGAACACCCATCAAACAATCTCAAAACACCATAGAACTTGAAGAAGACCCTACTAATACCAATAGGTCGCTCTCCCTAAGGTCTATGAACCAAAATCCCAACCCAAAACACCTGGTGCAGAAACGCGTAGGATGTCTGGCTGAAATCTGCAGGTCTTCGTTTCCAAAATCTAAAGTGCCGAGTGTGTAGTTCTACTCAATGTGAATGCGTGGATATGCTGCAATGCAAAATCGGACAATGTATGCTCACCCAAACACCCGATGAAGCTCGTAGAAGGAGCTCGCAAAACCAGGCCATACGCACGCAATGTAGGTATCGGCGCGTAGCTCTCGTCGGGGGCAACACGCTGCACTTCTTCGCACTCGATTCCGACCACCGGAGCACACGTAGCGTCAAGATGAAGCTCACACACTCTCTCTCTCGTCCACAGTACGCTCACTCACAGACTTCAAAACTTGTTTTTAAAATGACAAAATATTTTTTTCATTAAGGTCAAAAAGTGGTATATATACCTTAAAATTTCTCAAACCCTAAAGTTCCAAAATCAACCATCTACTCAATCTAACTATCAAAACTAGGCTACAATCAGGAAACTTCTATAAGTCCCAATATTTACAAGGTGAAAAATCAGGTTTTCCTCAATGAATGAATAATTACAAAAAATAATAATCCTCCGAGTAGTTAGTGTCATGGGGTGTGTCCAGCTTCTAACACTCCCCCCCTCCTTGCTCATGTCGTCCTCGACATGGCCGTTGATCTGCTTCTTCATTGTATCATTTCTCGCATCTTTAGCAGAGATTCATATCTTGCGTGCAGGTTCATCATTGTCGGGCCAAAAATGTCAGTGTTTATGGTGAAGAAGCCTGTGTAGAATGCTTCTTCAAAAGCCTGGAGGTGGTAGGATGGTAGAAACATTATCCTTTGATACAGCACATGTATCACCTCCTTGGAAGGAGGACCAGACAGATCATAAGCGCATCTGTATGTATCTTGGAAGAAAAATATATTGGCGGTCACCTCACCTGGCTTGAAAGTCTTGAACACTACTAAGAGGGTTCTGCAGATTTTCCTTATCATAATGCATGCAAGGTCAGGTGAGCCAGTGAACAACTTTATGGCGCCCGTTAGGGTTTTCACCATGTATTGGACACTGATTCTCTCACCTGCTTTCAAGCCCGACAGCTTAGGGTAGTTCAGCCAAGTGGGTTGGCTTCGTTGCAACATTTCCTGCGCTTTCCACGTCCTAATCCTTGGTAGAGGACAAAAGCTGAGGTTGTCTCTGATATTTTTCGGTGCCTCTACCAAGTGGATTAGGTATTGTGGGTACTTTGTAAGCCAGGCCTTCCTCCACTTTGGCTGAGAATCCACAATGAGCTTGACCCCTTCCGGTTTTGAGATATCTTCATTGTTAAGGGGTACGGCTGGCTCTTCTATGATCCGCTTGTTTATGGTAGCTGCTTCATATTTCAGCAATGGATATGGGAGAGAGGGTTGAAGCCACTCGCGCCTGAGGTTGCTGGCGTCGATCTTCTGAATGGTCATAGACTTGAAGACCCTCTGCTCCCACTCCAAGGCTTCCTTTGTGGTTTCTCTAAGCGTCATCTCTATTGCTTTACGCAATTTTTCTTCCTCTTCCTGTGTTAGATCCTATGGCTCTTGAGAGGATCCTTCTAGGATTTCCTCTTGCATAGGCGTGTCCACTGGATCTGGCACATTTTCTAGGTCAATGCCCTCATTGGTGGCTGGCCATGTGCTCTCTGGCTCTCCTGCTTGCTGTCATTTTAACTCCTCAATTTGCCTCAGGAGTTTCTGTTTTTCCGTTTCTGCTTCTTCGCCCATATTCACGAGGAGGTAATTAAGTTTGGTGTTTATTCTTTCCGCCTCCTCTAGCTTTCTCTTCATGCTTTCTACTTCCTCTTGCAGGGCTTTTTGGCCCTCTTCCATTCTCGTTTGCATGACTATAGATCCTTCTGCCATCATCAATCTCTGCTTTTTCTCTAGAGTCAGCTCTTTCTGAAGTTCTTGCATTTGCTCTTCATAGAGTTGACTCTCAGTCGTGATTTGAGTCGAGCTAGTAGCCCTGACTCTAGTAGGTGATGCTCGCAGCCTTTGGATGGTTTGGTCGTTTACTTTGAGTTGGTCCTTGAGCTCAAGGACCTCATCCTAGATTTCTTCTTGATCTATCTCTGCTCTTTCCTTGGCGTTCCTCATGGCTTCTACTTCTTTAGACTCCTCTGCCAGCTATAGTGTCAGATTATCTCTTTCCTTCTCAGCATCTAGCAGTGACTTGCTGAGCTGCTGACACTCTTCTTCAACTGCTTGCATTCTTTTTGCGGCTACCTGATTTGATTCTTCCATTGCCTAGCAGTTTTGTAGTTCCCTTGCTAGGCTGGCCTGTAGCTCAGCTTCCCTCTCCTTTTGCCTTTGGCTTTGTCCTTGCAGAGCGTCTACTTCCATTTTAATCTTTACTTCAGTGGCCTTGAGAGATGTCATCTCTTTCTCTGAAGCCATGGATTGAGCTCTCAACCCGGCTAGCTTTGTCATCACCACGTCCCAGTCGTTGGAGGGCGGGTGAAGGTCCACTGTATCTGTAGCAATTTCCTTTAACTCTACTAGCCTGATGCCTTGCATTTGTTCTTTAGGCCCTATCCTCGCCAGGTCAAATGCGACCATGGTGGCTTCTTCCTTCGTATATCCTGCAGCTAGCAGGTCCAAAAATGCATAATAAGAATCTTCTAATTCTTTTTGCTCACTTTAAGGCTTAGCCTCCTCTTTCGGCTCCGGCTCTTGTCTCTGTCGTTACTCATCTCCTTGCCTTTCTTCTTGTTTGTCCTCAGCCTCCTTATCTTCTTGTGGAGGGCTGCTAGGAGCTGGGGAGGGTGGTGGTGATGGATGTGGGCTGGGTTTAGGGCTGGCCAGTAGAGATGTTGGCTTGCCCTTTAAATTCCTGTCTGCTTTAGTTTTTCTTTCTCTTTCTTGGCTCTCTTGCTCATCTAGCAGTTTCTGCCTTATTTGTTGTACTTCCTCCTCTGTGAAAGGGACATGTGGAATGTTCTCTGATGTAGCATCAAGAATCTCAAAATTCTTCATATAGTCTTCAAATCAGTCCCTTTGCACTCTTCTGGATGATCCTGACATAGACTCTAGAGAAGGCTTCCAGAGTTCACTTAAATCACCCTTGAGGGCTCTCTCTGCTCGGAATCTCTCCATCAGCCTCTCTAGTCTTGCCGCTTTCCGTGACTTTGTTTCTTCGGCCTGCACTTGAGCATGTTACCATATATGTGTGGTAGTGATGTGTGTGAACACACTAGGACCGCCGGGGCATTTTTTCCCTCTTTAGGAGGTTTTTTCCCCCGTGCATTGTATATACGCCCATCACTCTAGGGCTATCTATCTTTCCATTGCACACTAAGTAACACACTCTCTATTGTGTGCCTTGAGCTTTCTTCGTCTTCTCCAAGCTGTGTGTGTTTCTCTGCAACCCTAATTCCAACAATTGGTATCAGAGCAGGTCACGTCCTCCCGGGCTTAGTCGCCAGCTGCTCCAGCACACGCCTGCTCACTTTCTCCGATTTCAGTGAGCTTTGGCGAGCGTTCGCAGGTCGACAAATATTTTGGGACGGCTCAAAGAGCTTGGTCTGCTCAGAATTTTGATTTGAGCTCATTTCGGTCTCCGTTTCCACTACGGGCAGTACTGCACAGGCTATTTCGTCATTTTGTGCAGATTTTTTGTCAGTGCCGTTTTTTGCATAACAGGTGCCTTATAGTCTTCTACGGTTTGTGCTATATAGCACAAGTTGTTCCCGCTCCATTTCTCCTATTTTCGGGTAGTTTTCACATCAGGTGCAGCATTTACTATGGCTGACAACAACAACACAGATGTGTTCAAGATGTTTGCTGCTGAGGACAGGTTGGATGGGGACAACTACCCTATGTGGGCTTATATGATGCAACATGTTCTTGTGTCAAAAGGTGTCTGGAACATTGTGCAGGGCATTGATGTACGTCCTGGTTCTGAAGATGTAGGCGATGTTGAGGATGTTGCAGGTCTTGCTGCAAGGATTGCAGCTGTAAGAGTTGTTTTGCCTACGGCAGAACAAGCTCGTTGGGATGTTAAGGATGCGCAGGCTCATGCATTGATTGCGTTGTCTGTGAAGCGCACCATTATTCCTCACATCCGTTCAGCAAAATCTGCAAAACAGGCTTGGGATATTCTAGCAGGTCTTTATGCAAGCCGCAATGAGGCTAAAATTGCTTTGCTGCGTAAAGAGCTAGACTCGAAGATTATGCATGAGGAAGATGATATGGAAACTTTCCTTGCTAGTGTCAAGGATATCAATGAGAAACTCATTTCTGCAGGTGAAGTCATTTCGGATAGTTCCCTTGTGCAGACTGTTCTTGATGCCTTACCAGATTCCTACCAGACTTTTGCTAGTACTTGGAGACTGATGACCCAAGGAAATCCTGAAGTTGTCAAGTTTGATGCATTATGCACATTGCTGTTGCAAGAGTCACTTTCTAGAAAAAACAGGACTAGGTAGCGTGCAGTTGAACAGGCTTTTATTGTTTCTCAAAGAAAGGGTGGTAATAGTAATGCAGCCACTTCTTATGGTTCTGCTGCGAGTGGCAAAAATTCTGTTCCTAATGCTTCTACTGGCAGCACTTCGTCTGGCAATTCTGGTGATAAGGGAAAAAAGAAGATGCGTTGCCATTATTGTAAAGCCAATGATCACTTGATCAAGTCGTGTCCTAAGTTGAAGGCCAAAGAGGCTAAGAAGAAAGAGGGTGGTTCCACTGCAAATGCTGGTTCCACTACAAATGCAGCCATTGTTGAGTCTTCTGTGAAAGGAGATTGTGATGCTGATGTTGATGCAGAATGGGCTTTTAGCGCAGAGTGCACATACAATCCTGTTGTCCATGATGCATGCTTGTTAGTTGCTGCAGATTCACATGTGTGGTATTTCGACAGTGGTGCTACAAAGCACATTACCTCACATCGTGAATTGTTTACCTCTCTCGAGTCTGTCCCTCATGGGAATTCAGTCACTTGTGCCAACAACGCTTCTTATCCAGTTCAGGGAGTTGGAAAGATTGTGCTCACTGCTGCTAATGGCAGTTCCTTCACACTTGTTGATGCACTTTATGTACCTGGGATCAAGAAGAATCTCTTGTCTGTATCCGCACTTGCTAGACTTGGACTTGTAGTCAAATTTGTGGATGACAGATGTACAGTTCATGATCTCAGTTTTGGTGATGAAATTGTTGCATCTAGGCTTTTGTGCCGTGGGCTGTATAAGCTCACTTTGTATGACAAGTGTGGACAAAATTTTGCAAATGCTGTTGCAGATTCAAGGGCTATTTCAGATGCAAAACTTTGGCATGCACGTTTTGGTCATCTGAATTTTGCCAGTTTGCTGCGTTTGCAAAAATATGATATGGTTGCTTCTTTGCCGCCTCTTGAAGCACCTGTCAAACATGTTTGTGAAGGCTGTATTCTGGGTAAAATGCAGCGTTCAAAGTTTCCAAAGGATGGTTCAGTTAGGGCCACATGCAGGTTGCAGCTTGTGCATAGTGATGTTTGTGGGCCCATGCAAACTCCGTCCTTGGGCAATTACCTGTACTTCGTGACTTTCATTGATGATTACTCCAGGCATGCATGGGTATTTCCGCTTAAAGCGAAGTCCGAAGTTTTTATGTGCTTCAAACAATTTTTGGCTATGGCTGAAAATGTCTCAAAATGTACTATGGGAACCCTTCGTTCCGATCGAGGGGGGGAGTATATGTCTCATGAATTTAATGCATTTCTGGCTAGTCGTGGGATAAAACACCAATGTACAATTCCTTATACACCTCAGCAAAATGAGGTTGCTGAGAGGAAAAACAGGTCACTAACGGAAATGGCACGATGTATGGTCAAAAGTCAAGCTTTGCCGCATTCTTTTTGGCTTGAGGCCATCATGTGTGCCACTTATGTACTTAACAGGTGTCCTACGAAAGCTTTGCAGTCTATTACTCCATATGAAGCATGGCATGATAGAAAACCTTCTATTGAGCACATGCGTGTTTTTGGCTGTTTGGCATATGCTTTGGTGCCACAAGTGCAGCGCAGAAAATTGGATGATAAGGCTGTCAAATGTATTTTTGTTGGTTATAGTGCTGAAAGCAAAGGTTACAGGTTGTATCATCCGCAAACAAAACGTATTCTGGTTTCACGGGATGTAGTGTTTGTGGAAGACTCTGTTCAGCCCTTGCTGTCATGTACTAGAGACAGTAATGTAAGCTCATAGGACATTTATGACACTTTGTTGCCTCTTTTCAGTGGTGGAAATACGAATGTAAGTTCCAATGAGGCAAATGTACAGCCTATGGGGGTTTCTGAAAATGTTTTAGAACAGCCTATCACTAATGCAGATGTACATGATGTACTTGATGAGGAAAGGGCTGAAAATGAGCAGGCTAGAGGTATGCCAAAATGGCTGGTGCACACTTTGCGTGACAGTAAATTGGATGCACCTTTATCTAGTCGTACTCGTTCAGGCTCTCGCCATGCATCTTATGCATCAGATTGTTATGCTTTCGCTGTGTCTAGTTTACATGATGTTGAGGAGCCTCTATCTTTTGATGAAGCACAGAATTCAGAAAATTGGATTGCTGCCATGAAATCAGAATATGATGCACTTATAAAGAATGACACATGGATTTTATGTGATTTGCCTCCTGGCAAAAAGGCCATTGGTACGAAGTGGGTTTACAAGTTGAAACGCAAGCCGGATGGTGAGATCGATCGCCATAAGGCTCGACTTGTTGCAAAGGGTTATGCACAACAAAAAGGCATAGATTATGAAGAGACTTTTGCTCCCACTTGTTGTATGACTACTGTACGTTTTCTATGTGCATTGGCAGCTCATTTTGGTTGGGATGTACATCAATCAGACATTGTTACTGCTTTCTTGAATGGTGACATATTTGAGGAAGTTTATGTAACGCAACCTCGCGGTTTTGTCATAAAAGGACAAGAGGACAAAGTGTGCAAATGTAAGAAGGCTTTGTATGCGTTGAAGCAATCTCCTCGTGCTTGGTATGAGAAAGCTGACACTCATTTGGTTAAACGAGGCTTTCGTAACAGTCCAATAGAAAGCACATTGTATGTAAAGCGTGAGGATGATGTATTTCTCATTGTGGTTCTTTATGTTGATGATTTGCTGATCACTGGACCAAATGAGAGACATATTGCTGAATTTAAGGCTGATTTGAATGCTACTTTCAAGATGAAAGATTTGGGGCTGTTGCATCATTACTTGGGTATACAGTTTAAGCAGTGTGATGGTGGTATTGCCTTGTGTCAGAAAAGTTACATAGAGACATTGCTATGTAAGTTTGGACTTGAGGATTGCAAACCTATTGCCACTCCCATGGAAACAGGTTTGAAGTTGAGTCTACATGATGCTGGCGATCCTGCTGACGTCACTCTTTACCAAACTACAGTTGGCTGCCTCATTTATGTATGCAACACGAGGCCAGATATTCAGTTTGCAGTCTCGCAGGTCAGCAGATTTATGCATAGCCCAGGGTCTAAGCATTGGCAGGCTGTCAAGAGGATTTTCCGCTACCTTAGTGGCACTTTACATCTTGGCTTGTTTTATCCCAAGGGGGGATCATTGCCGCCAGACTTACATGCTTTTTCTGACTCAGATTGGGCTGGTTGTTTTGACACGCGAGTGTCCATAAGTGGTTTTTGTTTCATGCTTGGCAGTTCATGTATATCATGGTTGAGCAAGAAGCAACCTACTATGGCCACTTCGAGTTGTGAGGCTGAGTACAGGGCAGTCTTCACAGCTACGGTTGAGTGTGTATGGCTCAGACGCCTTATGGCTGACTTGGGTGTTGGACAGGACACTGCCAACACTATCTACACTGACAGTCAGAGCGCATTGGCAGTTGCGAGGAACCCAGTTTTTCATGCTCGCACAAAGCACATTGAGGTGCATTACCACTATGTCAGGGAGAGGCTCTCAGCAGGAGAGATCAGCTTGGCTTATGTGCCAACACAGGACAACCTTGCAGATCTTTTCACAAAGGCATTGTCTCGTGAGAAGCTTGAAGCTTTTCGCAAAGCTTTGGGCTTACTCCCCTTTGTGGACTGATCCTGTCCTCAGGGTATGGCACTTCCTTTTACTCATGTGCCAGCTCTCGTTCACCGCATCACTCCAGGGGGGATTTGTTACCATATACGTGTGGTAGTGATGTGTGTGAACACACTAGGACCGCCGGGGCATTTTTTCCCTCTTTAGGAGGTTTTTTCCCCCGTGCATTGTATATACGCCCATCACTCTAGGGCTATCTATCTTTCCATTGCACACTAAGTAACACACTCTCTATTGTGTGCCTTGAGCTTTCTTCGTCTTCTCCAAGCTGTGTGTGTTTCTCTGCAACCCTAATTCCAACAGAGCAAATCCCTTCTTCCCTTTCTTCTGCTTCCTCTGGAACGGGCTCTAGCCGTCTTTTCAATCTTTTTGCCACCCTTGGTGCTCTTTGCGGCTCATATTCCTTGTCTTCTTTTAGCCTCAGCCAATCATTCTGAGAAGAGGGGTCAGGCCACCTTCCCTTTGTGTGTAGTGCCCCATAAATCACCTTGGTGATTAGTTCTCTTGGCACTATATAGGTCGGCTTCTTGTTACCCATATTTACTAGGTTGTCATGTATATATGCCACATAGTTGATTATCTCTAGGGTGCCTTTCGTCATTGCCCAAGTGAATGTCGTGGCAATTGCACCTTGTGGCATTCTGTACTTCTGTGGCCTCTTCGTGCACATGTGGAAGTACTGGTTGTATAACTGGCTCATGATTGCCACTCTTGGGTTGGCAATGTCTTCAAAGGTGTAATTCCCCTTTTTCTCATGGTACACCTTTACGTGATCCCTTCTTTTTGTTACACTATCCCCCTCATTGGAGAGGTCTAGTGCATCTGCTACAACCTGCTCAGTGATTATTATCTCTGTTTCTGGCCTGCCTTGTAGATCTGTTACTTTGGCCACTCCATCCTCTTTGATGGTTGTCACAAACTCCCAGACTCTTTTGATGTCCACCCCTGCCGGTATTGCTTCAAAGTAGTTGTGGAGATCAATCTTCTCCAAGTATCCGGCCATCTTGCTTCGTACAAAATCATTGAGTTCTCTCGGCAACATTGGTAGCTCTATAACATTTCCTTCAGTGTCCTTGAACACTCCTTGGTAGATCTTTAGGTCGTTGGACTCTAACAGATCTTCTTGTATCCATGTGTTGATGGGCTTTAGTGTTCCTTCTGGAATGACGAAGGGTTCCACTTCTTCCAGGTAATCCTTGATGGTCATTCTATTCTTCTTTGTCAGTGATTTCGAGGTTGCCATAGATCTTGTTGCACTCAGTAGTCCGAAGTTAGCGTTTTTTCCATATTAGCTGTGAAACTGAGTTTTACTTATCCAAATGACTTGAAAATTGAAAATAAATCTTAAAAGGAACTTGTGAAGCTGTGCATGTGCTCTCATTTGCAAATCTGGTGAAAAAATTTCATCTAGACATCCTACGCGTAGGATGTCTTTTTCATCAGAATTGGTTCATACTTGATATGTTGGTAGTGTATGGCCCATGGAACATGGCTATGTGCTTGGATTTGGATTTGGATATCAAACAGTGGAGTTTTAGACTGATTCAGGCTTTTAGGTCACAATATGGGTAGAAAGTCAATCGTAGGTAGCAATTGATGTCCAAATGGGTTGAAAATTGGTATATGGGCTTATTGCACCATGGTACTGGCTCCCATGATGTCACTCTTTACACAGATGGCTAAATTTATACTGGAGACATCCTACGCGTAGGATGTCTTTTTCATCAAAATGACATGAAACTTGTCCTGTGGGTAGTCCTTGGCCTATGGAACATGGCTATGTTATTGGATTTGAATTTGGACAAGGTTTGGTGCTTGTAAGGGCCTGTATGGTGTTTTTGGGCTCAAAAAAGTGTATCTTGATAGTGTTGGGGGTCAAAAATTATTAGAATGGCTTCAAACTTGATAGATGAGCTCCTGATGATGAGGTGATTGGATTTGGAATGATCAAACATCCCCTACTGGTCAAAAAAATCAAATAGACATCCTACGCGTAGGATGTCTATTTCATCATTTTTTCCTTCAGACTGGTTGGTTGTTGATGTGTTGGTGAATGTGTTGTGCAAGTTTCATTCGATTTGGACAAGATTTGGTAGGTCTATGGCCCATTCTTGCCTCTATGTCCTAACTTTGCGTTTTTCCATGCATATGAGGTCAAATTTGGTCCAAATGTGATGAGACTTGGTGGATAGCTTGTAAATGTCATTCAGAAAATGTGCATGATGAAAAATGTTGGAGTCTGTGCCCAAAAGTGCCCTTGAGACATCCTACGCGTAGGATGTCTCTTGGTGATTTTTTCATGGATGGTGCTCCCAGTGCTTGCCCCTGGGCCCCGTGAGTCCCTTTTGATCCTAATTTCAACAAAAAAGTCAAATGATAGAGAATAACTCCCTGTGTGGACTTCACAGCCTTCGAGCCATTTTATGACTTTTGGAGTGCTTTTTGGCGATGAAATTTCTTGATGTTCATCTCCATAGCTTCCCGATACCTTGGGGATCCTTGCCGTATGGTTTTTGTTGACTTTGGCTTCACCGGAGCTCCATTTGGCAATTTGTCGCTCTAGAAGCACCCGTGGTTGCTTTTACATACCTTCAATGATTTGCGGTGGTATACCACCATAGGACTTGGTTGTTGATGGTCTAGGAAGGCCGCTCGTGAAGTTTGGTGGCTAACGGGCTTGTGGTTTGGCCGCAAGAGCAATTTGACGCTTTGTGTGTCTGATGCCGTCTCTAAAGTTTAGTGCCGCTTCGGGTCACTTTTTGTTCATGCGGGTCATATAGACTTGTCGAGCATGTCGAGATGCTCCTACCCATGAATTTTGGTAAGATTTGGTCGCTGTTTCGCCGATTTCCCATTTGGTGGCCGCTTGCGGGTTTCTCGGAATTAGGGTTTTTTTTCGATGGTTTCCTACTGCCTTTGGACATCTAGGACTGGTCTCCTAGACTAGGGTAAGCTGCCGATGAAGTCTTGTTGCTTTCCGGTTAGCCGTTAGGCCGCCGTCTCTATTTGTAGGTCTCTACCGCTCGCTTTGTGTGTGACCCCTACGCTAGTTTTCGCGGCAAAATGACAAACATGCACGAAAAACTCAAGGTGGTGAGCCTACCTCTCATGTCTGGAGCTCGTCGGGTAGTCGTGCTCGTCGTAGAAGCTGCTGGAAGGTCGGTCTGCTCTAGGTGGCAGGAAGCTCTCTCCACAAAGTCAATAGTGAGAATGAGCTAAAAATGAGGTGAAAATTTCTTATAATGGAGGTCCCCGAACCACTTTTCACAAAATTTGACATGTGCTCCTATCTTCTTGCGAGATGGTTTAGGCTCAAAAATTTCTTGATTTGGACTCCCTTTGCTCTCTTTATCAGAAATTTGGCATTTCGGTCAAAACCTGGCCAAAACACGCTTTCTGCTCTAGTCTCATAATTGCACCCCCAGTGTACCATAGGTTGTTCTATAGTCACTGGTCATCCCCATATTTTTTTGTTTTTCATTACGACAGTTTTTCACCTGCTTTTTGTATTTTTGAATTTTTTCTGCCAAAAATTAGCAAAATTAAAAGGAAAATAGCAAATCAAACCCAGAAAATCCCCATAAATCATAATAAATCACAAACATCACCGCAAAACATTATGTACACTCACATGCAATTTTTATGGCCGGATTTCTCCGTTTTACCAATATTTTGCCCGAAAAATGGCTATTTCTACTTATATACACACAACTAGGGGCTTGATTTGGCGTTTGGCCCCATATACCTGTAGATACATGCTCTATAAGGGCATATGAATTTGGGTTACTCCAGAAAAGTTTGCAATCAAACAACAACCCTTAAAATAGTCAAAAATCATGCCCTTTTTTGTTGTTTCTGTTAGTGGTTCCGCATTTGAGAATGCCTCCCCCCCTCCTAGCCGGAGTCCTCCCGAACGACAAGGTATCGCCTCGAAGTATGTGCCGTGCATAGGTTGAAAAAGTTGTGCTTATGCCTTGCCGATGAATGTGGCCCTACTTTATGCATACTCGGTCAATGCATGGAAAAATTAATGTTGTGCAAGAGAAGGGAATAAGAAAGATGCTTATTGGCATTCGCCGTTGAGGTTTCTTGTTTTCTTTGCAAGTAACAGTTGTAACTCTACTGCTTTCTGTTTAATTTTCTTTTTTGCAAAAGGCACTGGCTTTGTCGACACTGTTGATAGAGCCGTAGCTGTGTCTAAGGAGAGAATTGGCTGGGCCGTAATGGTTATGGGCCGTATTGCCTTTGCTTTCCATTGGTATTTTGTTGCTGCATGTTTTTTGTAGATGGTTTGGCACTTTCTTGTTTGCCACTGATTTGTTGTTGATTGGCGTCCACATAATCGATTTTTCTTTTTGAAATGAAGCTGTCTGCCATTTGTTGTTCCTTGTGCTGAAGGGAGTTCCTTTTGCTTTTGCTTTAGTATCCAATTGCGAGTGCAAATTGGGTTATAGTTAAGCATTTTCTTTGGGATCCATATCTGTTTTATACCCTTGGTTTGTGGTTGAACCATTTGCTTTGTTGGAATTCTATTGTTGCATTGTTGTTTGTCTGCCATGGAATTTCTATCCTCCTGCATCCATACTTGTTTCCCTTGTTTTGGTAACCTAGATCTTTGCATTGTGGCCGGTGACTTCATATGTCTGTAATTAGCATGGTTGGATTTTACCTGATTGTTGGTCTCGGGTATCATGTTGTTCTTTGATGACATGTGTGCTTTTGACTTTGTTTCCAGTGATTGCATGGCTTGCAACAGCTGATCATTGTGGTGTTGCTGAGCAAAGGCTGTCACTTGTTGTTCATGTGCATGCTGAATTTTGATTGCCTTTGCTTTCCAATCGATCTGCACATTGTACTCTTTTTGCCAAGGTTGCCCCAACATCATTGGGTGTTGTGTGCTTTCATCCGCCACCACATAGAATTTGTCTGGGTAAATATATTGATGTATCTGTACATGCAATTAGTCCATCCCAATGTTTTCAACGGGTGTGATGAAAATGACCTGTGACTTTGAGCTGTTGGTATAATCCGTAGGAGATCAAATTTGCTTGAGCTCCTGAATCAAGCAAGGCTGTCGATTCAACTTGATTGCTGCCCAATTTGACCGCAATAATTGGCTCCATTGTTTCTTCATCCAACTTCGTCAGTCGAATGGCATTCATTCGCAATGGTGGTCCACTTTGTTGTTGTTGTCGTAGAATTCTTCTTTTTGCAATGCGTTCTTGTGCTTCTGCTTGAGCTTCCTCTCGTACTCTCTCTTTTTCCTTCATTCTTTGTTTTCCTTGATGAATTTGTTGGAGCATCTCCTATGTGAGTGGTAGATGATATCTCTTCAGTCGACATCCACTAATCCAGTTCGGCATTTCTTCACCTTCTAATGTAGCAAGCTTGATAGCTCCACTTTGTGATAGATCAATAATCACAAATGGTCCCATCCCTCGCTTTTTAAGTTTCTTGGCATGTTTCTTCAAGGTATAAACAAGTACGTAATCACCTGTTTTGAACTCTTTAGTGCGCATATGTTTATCAAAAAATTATTTTTGTCTTCTCTTTTTAGCTTAGATTGAAGCTATAGCTCGTAAGCGGAGTTCATCTCGCTTTTCAAGATCATCAATTCTTGAAGAGAGCTCATGCCCTGTCCATTCTAAGCTTTTTGCTACTCGTAGAGTTGGAATTAAAAAACTCTATGGGTAGTATAGCATTTAGGCCAAACACCATGTTGTACGGTGTTGTTCCTATTGATGTTTTGTAAGCTACCCTGTATGACCACAATGTTGAGTGTAGCTGCTGATCTCAATCTGTTCTTGATTCTGACACTATTTTAGTGAGAACCGTGCATAGTGTTTTATTTGTGTCCTCAGCTTGTCCATTGGCCTGTGGATGGTATGGTGTAGATTTCTTATGTATGACCATGAATTCCTCTAGCATATATTCAATCACTTCATTGAGAAAATGTGTCCCACGATCACTGACAATTTCTATTGGTAACCCGTAACGTACAAAAACATTTTCATACAAAAATTATGCAGTGGTGTGTGCATCAGCTTTTTGTGTTGCCTTGGCTTCGACCCATTTTGTTAGATAGTTCGTAGCACGATATGCAGGGGGTAATATAGGTCCCACAAAATCAATGCCCCATTTTGCAAATGCTCTTGCTCCCATCATTGGCCGTAATGGCATCTCATCTCTTTTTATTGGCACCTTGGTGCATTGACATGCATCACAACGATTTACAAACTCTTCAGCATCCATGTGCAATGTAGGCCACCAAATTCCTGCGGTCTTATCGCCCAAAAAATGGCCTCCACTTATTCCGCTATGTGCATGTTCTAGAATTAGCAAGTATTTGCTTTCACTTGCACAGATTCTAAGTTGATTGTCCTTTCCTCGCTTATAGAGTTGGTTCCCAATTAACTGAAAGTCACGAGCTTCCAGCTCTATAGATTTTTTCCGTGCTCTTGTGATGTTCTCAGGGAACGTCCTGATGGTTAAGAAGTCAATGATATATTGACTCCATGCAGGTGCTATGTTTACCTGAAACAAAGTTGTGTGATCCACTGGTCTTTTGGCACTACATATAGTACAATTGGTAACATAAGAATGTGTGTTCCCATACATAGTTGGACAATAAACCCCTAACTGTTTCAGTCTCTGGTGTGTTTCAATGTTGTTGAACAATGAAATGCACAATCCTGGACATGTGCCTCTTCAAGGTAGCACTCGAATTCTTTCATATTTATACATAATCGTAGGATTAGGTCCAATCCAAGATGATACAGTCGTCCTGCTACTATCAACTGGAAGTTTTTTGCTTGTCGAATTGTTTGCTGTTTGGATCTGTGTTCCGTATTATCGAACTTACTTCCAAAGGAAAGAATGCTAACAATTTCCTGAGACCATTTGGGTACCATTTCAATATTGAAAATATACGCATCTGGTATGTCATCATCTATTCCTTCAGGAGCTTCCCCGTTGTGTATTCTTGAAAGATGATCCGCTCGTAGATGGGTTTTACCCTTTTTGACCACCACTATGAAGTCAAATTCTAGCAATATAATAAACCAGCGTACAATTCTCCTTGTATTGCATGGTTTATTTACCAGATACAAAAGAGCTTGATGATCTGTGAAGAACACAAATTTGTTTTGCAAGCAAATAATGCCAAAATTTCTTTGCAGCATAAATCATTCCTAACCCTTCCCGCTCGGTGGTTGTGTAGTTCTTCTATGCACTGTTTAACTGTCGGCTCGCATAGCAAACCGGAAAATCCATTGTTCCGCCGTCTCCAGGTTGAGCCAGAATACTTCCAATGGCATATGCAGAAGCATCAATGTGAACATGGAATATCTTTTCTCAATCTGGTGCCTTCAGTACAGGTGCTGATATAAGGTTTTCCTTGAGCTTTTGGAATGAAGTTTCACACTCCTCGGTCCACTCCAAATTGACTAACAAAGGATATAGAGGTTGTGCGATAACCTCATACATGTATATGAATCTTCGATAATATCGGTAGTATCCCATGAAGGATTGTACTTGTTTCGCATTAGTAGGCCTGGGTAGGTCTACAATGACTTTGACTTTGTCTAGGTCTGTGGTTATACCATTTCTTGAGACAATGTGTCCTAACATGCAGCCTTGCTTAACCATGAATACACACTTTTCAGGGTTAAGACAGATTCGATACGTCTTGCATTTTTCAAAGACCTTTTGCAAATGGTCAATATGTTCTTCTCGTAGAAGAGAGTGTACACAAAGATCATCGATGTAAATTTCTAAGAATATTCTTAGGTATTCCTTGAATGCGTGAGTCATTAACCTTTAGAAAGTGGCTGGGGCATTAGTTAAGCCAAATGGCATAACTTGATACGCATAAATCCCCCATTCTGTGGCAAATGTTGTTTTGTGTTGATCCTCCCTTGCTATTGCCAGTTGGTTGTATCCTGAAAACCCATCCAGAAAGGAATAAGCCCGTTTCCCGGCCACTCGCTCAAGCACATGTTCTGTGATTGGTAAGGGATAATTATCCCTGATGGTGGCTGCATTTACCTTTTTGAGGTTTACACACACTCGCAGTTTTTCATTCTTTTTGGGAACTACCACAATGGGTGACACCCAATCTGTATGTTCAATCTCATAGATGAATTTAGCTTCAATCAGTTTATCAATCTCCTCTTTGATTCATTTAGCAAATGTGTCATTATATGTATAAGGACGTTGTTTGCTAGGTTTTGCATCCGATTTCAAAGGAATTGTATGTTGGCATATCGATGGATCAACTCCTTTGAGGTCTTTATAGGACCAAGCAAATACATCTTTACACTTCTTGAGAAGTTGTTTTGCCGTTCTTCTTCTTCAGGCTCTAAATCGTTAGCTATATAGACCGTCTAAGGCTTTTCACCTGGTTTTGCAAGGTCTATTTTTTTGCATTTTCTGGCCCATCGTAAGATTCTTGGTTGGTTCTTTCCCTAACTGGTGGTGTCATGATGTTTTTTCTGTCCTGGATAGTAAATTTCCGATAGTGTGATGGTACATTCATGTTCCCCTTTTCTGACTCCCCTTTACCATCACTATCTTCTTTTGTAGTCCATATCTCACGCAAAGATTGTTTCAGTTCTTGGTATTTCTGTTTACGCTCCAATTTGGTCCACTCTTGGTCTTTTGTTGTTTGGTTTTTTGATTTTTGAGATTTTTATGATTTTGTTTCTGTTTTAGCTTTTCGTACCTGTTTTATTTCCTCTCGTGTTCTTTCTTTTCGATCTTTTGAGAATCCTCCTGATATTTGATCTTTTACACAATCCTCTGCTTTTACAAGCATCAAATAGTGAGATTTACCTTTTATCTTGGGCATCAGGTTCTCTCTCGCTTTGTTTCCTGCTCGTTTCCTCCTATAGCGTTCCTGGCGACTAGGATGTTGATTAGCAAAATCATAAAACTTGATATTCTCGGTTTCATTTCCACGCTCACTTGAGGTGTCTGAACATTCATTATCTGCATCATCATTTACTTCCAAATGTTCAGAGGAGTTGTAAAACTCTTCTTGTTCTGGTGGTTCTACTGTCTCTTTTTCTCCTGGTGTAACGCTTACCATGTAATAGGGTAACACATCATAGCCATTCTTATCGCAAAATTTTGTTGTTGGACTATCTGTAATGGTACAGACATCCAGTGTTGCTAGTATGTGTTCCCATTCTAGAGATTCCAAGGCATCTTCAGGGAATAGTTCTGGATTATACTCTTTGTCCTCAATTGCTCTTTCTAAGACGCATTCCTCCCTTCTTAAGTGTTGGAGCCCCATTGGTCCAACTGTTGTAATGAGCCCATTTGTAAAGCATATCAAATTCCATTTTTCATGTCAAAGACGTCTTATCAGTTTGATCCATTCGTTTCGATTATGTAAATATTAGTTAGTTAGTCAAGACTCAGATTTATTCCCACTTTGTAATCATGAGCAAGAGAACCCCATGTACATTTTTGAGCTAAGGTGACTAAAGTATAAAAGTCACCTTAGAACCATTTTTGAAAAACAACATTTGAATTAATCTTGTGTGGTACGAGTCGGAGAGAGAGAGAGAGAGTGTGTCTTATCCTCTTCGCTACGCGCTTCTCCCTCACCGAATTCACGACATGACCACACCACCGCGATAGTCTCTCCGAGAGCTACGCGCCCACGCCACGCATTCGCCGTTTCGAGTTGATCGCGATCGATTCTTCCACGAGCTTGTTTTGCTTGTAAGTAGCACAAATGGTGTCTGTTTTCAATAATCAAGTGCTTCATGGAATGAGAAAGAGATTAGCTACACATAGATACGGATAAAATTAAGTTTCGTCCACTTTTGGATTATGACCTGTTGGTCTATCGCGACAGCATTCGAGATAGCTAGGGTTCAAATCTGGTGAGATTAGACTTATAGGTAAGTATGTCCTAGTGAGAGGATGATGCCTAGTAAGTTTGATGCGATTCCGAGTTCATTGAACGTGTAAACTGTGTTGTAAGCGTTAAGGGATAGAGTGGGTTGCATTTTATCAGGGTTAATAAGTGATGCATCATAAAAGTGTGTATGTGTAGATTGGTCTCAGCCTAACAAGCTAACGAGATTGACTACGCACACCTACGGGTTAGTCGTGTCATCGGATGATAAGTATGTTGTCTGTGTCGTACTCGTGAGTATGAACAGGGGAGTAGTTTTGCCCTAAAACATTGGCGCCGTTGCGAGGGACACAAGACCTTAAGTAGGGAGATCTACGTCACTCGTGTGATGGTTAGCTTACTTTAGTTTTGACTAGAGAGAGCTTAAACTTTTAGAACAAGATCCAGGATAGAGTATCCTGAGTTCTAGTGGATAGCCAGGAACCTGTGTCTTGCCGAGGGTCTGCGACTAGTTAGATTTAGTTAAATAGGATAATGAGAAGTTATGGTTTTTGGTTTTGAGTGCTTGTTATACTTGTGAAGAAATAGAGTAGAAAAACCACAAAAAACAAACAAAAAGAAGAAACAATAAGGCTGATTGCTTGCCTTGAAAGCAAAACCCACCTCATATACCCTTGAAAAGGGTGAAAAGAGTCGACATTGAAATTTATGATTCAACACTCGAGAAAACATAAAAACTGTGACCAAAACCAACAAAAGGAAAAAAGAAACAGATGATTGTCATAAGGAAACACTAAAGTAAACCTAAAAGAGGCCAAGATGAGATATAAACAGTAGCCAAGGGTAAACTGACTGTGTCATGAGGAATGACTGAAGTGCACAAGTTTAAGATGCAGTGTCATCAAATTTGCATCACTTCAAGTGCAATGGAGTTGTGAATAGTCAAAGAAAAGTGAAATTTTTGAAGTGCTTAAGTTTTGAGGTCAAAATAAGTCCAAACTTCACAAAACTTGAGTGATAGACTATAGAGGGTAACTGGAACCCAAGGGTAAAGTCACAATTTTGAATTGACTTGTGCTGAGCAAACTGTCAGTCTATTGCGATAGACTAAGGAAGTAGTGAGTTAGACATTTTTTGTAATTGGTGACTATACTGCTAGGACATACTCTCTATATAGATCCCAGCCATCATTTCAGAATTGAAATTGGACCACCAGAAGACTGACTAAGTGGTTACTGTATATACTTGAAAGATTTTTTGGTAATTCAGGGAAAACACTTGTGAGCAGACTAACCATCTTTGTGTAGATCCCAGAAGGAGGTCATCACAAAGCTATACAGGAAGAAGGAGTCCAAGTAAGCTTTAAGTTTGCAACAAAAATTTGATTCATATGTATTTGAGGTCAGGAGCCTTTGTTAAGTCGGGAGCTAAAAGTGTCAAAAGTCAAATTAGCACCACGTCAACAGAAGAGAGTGTAACTCAAACGAGACTAGACCCATTGGCACCAATCATTGAAGAGGGTAGTGATACTGACACTTCGTCGGAAAAGTCCTTCTTTATGATGGGGAGTCAACAGCCAGTAGGGTTCAACGGTGAAGGATCAATGCCAGGGGGGAGAACCTCCCTACATCCTTTAAATGAAACCCAGTTCACTATGATCTTCTTGGAAGGAACTAACTCGAGGGGAGCCCTAGTCTATTCTGACTATCGGGGACGCAAGTGTATCTGTATTGAAGAAAGACCGGCTCAGAGACTAGAGATAATTTGAGTCTACGATGATGGAGACAGATTCAGAGATGAAAAGGGAAACCACTATCTGATAGTGAGTAACCCTGAGGATTACAACAGATATGGGGATAACGTGGCCAAAGGGAAAATGGTTTCAGAAACCCAAGAACCGCCTCCTAACATTGATCTACCTGGAACGCTTTTTATGTATGATAAGAAAACAACGAGAGTCCCAACCTATAATGAGAATGTAGGGATTTACAAGCATGAAAGCGAAGGAATAGTCTCTTACTTTCAATGGAAGGAACCCTACCCGAATGAATTAAGCAAAGACAAGGTTCTTTACTTATTTTCATATGAAACTGCTATGGGGAAGGATATTGTTTTTGTTGACAGAAACGGGCATGAATACAAACGTATTCTCCTAGAAGAGGTTGAAAAGGCAACAATTTCGGGAGCATCGACCTATGGCCCCGACGAGGTACCAAGAGCCACCTACTCCCCTAGCAAGTCGACTAATCCCTTTTCAGAAGAGTATGATGCTACCTCACATTCTACCCGACCACCGACGTCCAACTACCAGGACCAACCAGCTACTCAGCCATCACTGCAGGCATGGCTTCAACAGAGTGCTACCTTGGAACAAGACCGAACCCGAGAGGGTTATCAAACCGCACGAGGGTTAAGGGATTTACAAGAACCACCGTTTTATGCACAGTATCAAGGAGAGAGTAAGCCAAAGACTCAGGGGTCAACTGAGCTTGGAAGTACACCCCGAGAACGAGTTCGGAGAGATGAACCATCTCTCCCGAGAGCTGTTAGAAATTATGGATTAGGAGCACCATTGGGAGAAGAACCTGGCCACTACAGAAGACCAGAGGAGGTATATCGACTAGGAAGGGGAGATCCCATGATGAGATTTGGAGACCATCGTAGAATTAGACCTTCTCAAGTGCAAAAATGGGTAAAAACAAAATATACGGGAAGCAAGGATCCAAGAGATCATGTAGCAGCCTTTGTGCGTGTAATTAGAGTTGAAGAGGTGCTAGACTTTCCTAGCCAATTTGCAGGATTTGGTTTAACCTTAGAGGATAATGCGGCTACATGGTTTGACTCGGTGGAGCGAAGAGACTTTGAGTCTATGGAGGAAGTGTTTGACGAGTTTATTGAGGAATTCTCACAAAGGGGGATAGCTCATAATACCGTCTCGCAAATCCATAAATTCAAACAGAAAGATGGAGAGTCCGTGCGAAAGGCCGCCCTCCGATTAAAAAGATATGTTAAGTTCTGTCCCGTGGAAGAACTGCCAACTGAGTCCAGACTCATGCTTATATTTATACAAGGACTAAGGAATGCAGATCTTCAAAAGGACTTACATATGAAAAGGAGCACTACGTTGAATGATTTGACCAAAGAAGCACTATACCTTGTGGACAATTGTGCAGTCTACAAAGAGGGTGACTTCAAGGATCTTGACGATGATTCTTCCTCACAACAAAGCGGGAGCAAGTCTACTAAGACAACACTGAAGGAGGAAGTAGTGGTAAGCCAAGAGCAGCTTGTAGAGGAAGTGCTTAAAAAGATTAACTTGTATTCCAAACCACAAGCTAAACAACCAAAATGGTGTGCGATTGAACAAAAATGGACAAACCATGGAACTAAGGAGTGTTATTATAACAAAGGATATGTGAGAGAACGACCCTATGCTCCACAAGCTCAGGCGACATCTGCTCAAGTCCAACCGATGCCTAGATATCAGACTGGCATCCTACCAGGACCTATAGGTGCAGAAAGACCACAACCAGTGTTGGGGCAACAACCACCCATAGTAACCGAGTCGGACGAGAAGGCTTTGGTACCTATGCATGCATACTAGGACGAGCCCAATGGATATGCATAGGACAAACCCTCTACACCAGAACCATGGAGCATGATAGGAAATACAGGACCACCAACTGCTGCACAGGCAGCAATGGAAGGACGATATAGCCTGGATGAAAGAACACTATTGTTCATAGCCAACGGAGGCATGAGCGGGCAAAGGAGTGCACATCAACAAAGAGGAGCTCCAGGAGCACCTCAACAGCCTAAAGGACCATGCTACAAGTGTGGAGGAGACCATTGGCTAAGGGATTGTCCTCATGATGAAATCATTAGGGTCAACGCATATTGCACGGAGTGTGGAATTAATCACTTGATCCCTGATTGCACTAAAAACCCGAGCAAAGGAGCAAAAACTACCTTGAATATGCTGGGAGCACTACCGTCTAGTGGAGGGTCAGAAAACGAAACTCCGATTCCGGTTAAGGTCTTGACTAGAGCCCAAGCAAGGAAAAATGACAATCAGCCCAAGAGTAACGATGAAAATCAAGAAGAAATCAAGACTGACAAGTCTAGTGTCAGTCGTGATAATCCATGGAAAGAACGAAGAGCGAAAATGAAAGCTAGACATGAGTGAAAACAAAAAGATGTAGAAGCTGAGCTAACAATAGATCGAGAACAACTTAAACAGCAAAGAGAGTCCGACTCTCTAAAATCAACGGAAGGACCAAGAAGTGCAAGCTCAGGAGGGTCGGTATTGGTAGATAAGATCAATGAACCCTTAGATGCAATCTTGCAAGCATATGAAGCAATATTGAAGAACAGACAGACTCTAGAGCAAAGATGGATGACATATCCATATCCAGAGATAGAAAAACAGAGACTAGAGATGTGTAAACAGCTGATTGAAACTGCACAAGCTTTACTGGAGCCTCCACCTATGGAAGCAGGAGATAGAATAATCAAACCACCAAACAATGAAACACCTCACAAAACCGAACAAAGGATACCTGACAAGATAGAAAACATTAAGTCCTTGGCAGATATAGAGGATGCAAAAGACGTACCTAATAGCATTGATGAATCACTGAAAGATTTTCCACCATATTCTCCTATTGTGGAAGAAAAGTGGCCTGAAGAGCTATGGGAAACGGTGCAAAAAGCTCAAGAAAAATATGAGACAAAAACAGTCGAGTCAGCGCCTTTCTAGGAGCTGAACTTGAATAAGACTCCATGGGATTTGGACGTTAAATCATTTCAAGGGGATAATGGTTCAGTTCCATCCGAAGATAGTAGACCCCAATCTCTCCGAACTTTGCCATCATATATGGGGGACTATGAGGCAAGGTCAAAAATTCGAAGAGTACCTTCTCAGAAAATAGGCGGTTCAAATCAATTGGACACTAAAATCCTGACAGACTTGTTGACCACTCCGGTCAAGTGTACAATCACATTGGCAGAATTGTTAAAAATTAGGCCAAGCATGTGGACGGAAGTGGGCAAATGTCTTGAAAAATTTGGCATAAGGACGCCTCTTAAGTTCTTCGAAACCGAGCTTAATGACACCGAACCGAAGAAAGTCAACACTAGACCAGTGCCACTCAACAAAGTAGGAGAGTATTGTGAGGGGGAAGACGGCAACACGACCCTACCAGTTGAGTATAATGGCATAGAGAATAAGTCAATACTTGATAGTGGAGCTGGCATTGCCATTGCGACCAAATTGCTATGGGAAAAATGGGGAAAACCAGCAATACGAACAACTAGAATGAAATTGCAACTTGTGGATGGGCACATAGAAAGGCCTATAGGATTTCTTGAGGCAATCGTGGTATCTTCTTGTGGCATATAGTACGAACATACCTTTGCCATAGTAGATTTCGGCAAGAAGAACAACTATGAAATTATCCTTGGTAGGCCGTTCATGAGGCAACTCAAAATGGTGCAGGACTGGGGGTATGATTATTTGTATCTAAGACATGTTGAAACTACTACACGCGTAAACATGAAAAGCCATAGCTACCATGATGTCACGAGAACCCCGGGGGAAGAATTTGACTCAGCCACCATTAGTGGATCAGAAGTCCCAGCGTGGCTTTGTAAGAAAAAGGAGATATGGATGTGTGGGGCATCTCAATGTAGTGAATTTGACCAGATGAAAGGACACTAGAGAGGGTCTTGGAAGACGACGCCTATATACGAGAACCTTTTCCTGAAGAGAAGTTAGAACCCCTAGAATGGTCTCAAATTTTGGCTACCTTGGATGTATGCGTCAATGAAGTCACTCCCACCAAATTTTGTGATGAGAATGGCTACGATATCATACCATACTACATGTTGAGCAAAATTGTGGAGGAGGACGAGGACGAGGTAGATACTGATAATACGAGGATCCATAAAACAGAAACGAAACTTGAGATTAAAATAGTGGGCTATGTGGACATCCCCACTAAAGAAATCAAGCAAGAAGGAGAACCATTTTATGATTCTTCTGATCAAAGTGAAAACAGGCATAAGGCGGATGACGAGAAGTCAAAAAATACAGAAGGAGACGACAATCAAGATCAAGACAATGACGTCTTCTACAATTTCCCAAACCAAAGCGCAAGACGCCAAAAAAGATACAAGAGTAAACGACACCACATTAGTACACCAACCAGGTTGAGACCTATGCAGGAGTTTGAAGGTAAGACACATTTCCTTATGAACATTCACGTTGTTGATTGTGCTAAGGATAAAGTGTCAGGAAGATTTCTTAAGGTTGCTGAAAACTCAGGATTTAAGTCCAGACTATTGAAACCTAAGAAAACCAGCAAACCAAAAAAAAGAGTCGCAACCAAAAAACTAAATGTCTGTGGTAGTCCAATTATGACGAAAATTGAACGGAAAACGAGATACAATGAGTGGAAGCAAAAAACTAAAAATGTGTGGACAACTGAAATGGAAAGTAGTGATGGAGCGAATGCTAGTGATGGGAGTAAAAAGATAGATGTACCTCCTCACTATTGTAAGTACACCATTCAGGAAAGAAGATTGGTGGTTCAGCAACCAATGAGGGAGCCTAAATCAAAGGAGTCCTACGATGGGCCAGAGAACGCCAAGAAAATAGACTTAGCAGAGCCAGGAGAAAATCCTTGACCTGCTTACATTGCCACAAATCTAGGTCGAGAAGAAGAGGACTTACTGATCAAAACACTTAAGGAATTTCGAGATGTATTTGCCTGGTCGTACAAAGATTTGAAGGGAGTGGATCCTAACATTTGTGAACACTCAATCCCTCTGAAGTCTGATGCAAAGCCAAGCAAACAACGTCCATACACATATAATGAGACATTCGCCAAAAGGATAAAAGAGGAGATAGACAAACTTATGGAGGCTGAATTTATTTATGAGATAGAACACACGGACTAGGTGTCCCCGATAGTGGTGGTACCCAAGAAAAATGGGAAATTACGAGTGTCTGTAAATCTCAAGAAGGTGAACGCAGCAACAATAAGAGACAACTACCCTCTTCCTATCACTGAACACGTCCTAGAACGAGTGGCAGGCAAGCAAGCCTATAGCTTTATGGATGGGTTCTTTGGTTATAACCAATTGGGGGTTAAACTAGAAGATCAATACAAAACAGCATTTGCAACAGAATGGGGCATATATGCGTTTAGGGTAATGCCATTTGGCTTGACCAATGCTCCAGCCACATTTCAGAGATTAATGACACACGCGTTTAAAGAATACTTGCGAAAATTCTTGGATATTTACATGGACGACTTGTGTGTCTATTCTCTATTGAGAGAAGGCCATATAGATCATCTGAGAAAGGTATTCGAAAAATGCAGAACGTATAGGATTTGCCTCAACCCAGAAAAATGCGTATTCATGGTACGGCAAGGTAAAATCTTAGGCCACATAGTGTCGGCTAATGGAATTACCACTGATGAAGACAAGGTGAAGGTGATCATAGAATTGCCAAGACCAAACACTGTACGAGAGGTACAATCATTTATGGGACATTGTGGATACTAGTGACGTTTTATCTACATGTACGTTGTAATAGCAAAACCCTTGTATAGTCTAATCACGCTCTTCATTTGGACAAATGAATGTGAGGAGTCATTCCAGAAGTTAAAGATACATTGGTATCTGTACCAATTCTAAAAGCACCAGATTGGTCAAAGATCTTCCATGTACATGTAGATGCTTCGGCATTTGCAATAGGTTATGCTAGTGGACAACTCAACAGTGCAGAGAAGAATTATAAAACCACTGACAGAGAAGGATTGGGTATGATATACGCTGTAAAGAAATTTCGGCATTACTTACTCGCGAACAAATTCACATTCTTTGTGGATCATCAGGCACTCTTGTACTTGGTAAACAAACCTTGCAACACGGGACGAATTGTAAGATGGTTCATCGTGTTGCTGGAGTTTGATTTTACAGTAGTAGTTAAGAAAGAAAAAACTCATCAAAGAGCAGACCATCTTTCTCGATTACTACATGGCGAAAAAGCTACAGGAGTAGATGATGATCTCCCAGACGCATACCTGTTTAATATAGAGATGGTACCGAAATGGTCAGAGCAAATTATTCTGTTGCTAACATATGGAATGAATCTTGATGACAAACACATGGTGGAAGACATTAGACAAGCACGAAATTACACAATGCTTGCGGAAAGAATGTACCATCATGGAAACGATGGGATTCTAAGATTGTGTATAGGACCAGAGGAGTACGAAGCGTATCTAGAGGAGACCCACACACCAACAAGGGGATTCCATAGAGGAAATCAAATGATGTGTGCACAATTAAGAAGACTTGGAGTGTATTGGCCAGGAATGGCAGGCGATGTAGCAAATTACATCAAGAAATGCGACTTTTGCACATCCAATACCACTGTGGATTATGCCACATTATACCAAGTGATAGTAGCACCCTCATGGAGTCATGCTATTGCGGATTATTTGACTAATAAGGAGCTGCCAGGAGATTGGTCTAAAGCCAGACAAAAGGCTTTACAAATCGAAGCAAATAGGTATACCATCATTAGTGACCAATTGTATAAAAGAGGAATTGATGACAAGCTGAGGTTAGTTCCACATGAAAATGACTACTTTCCATTATTGGAACAGGCTCATGCAGGCATAGCAGGTGGTCATTTTTCAGCAGAGAGAACCGTGAAAATCATTATGGTTGAAGGTATATGGTGGCCGACCATGATTCAGGACATAGCAGAATTCGTGAAAAGGTGTGATGAATGTCAACGCACTAAGGTACCAGTTAAAAGAGACGAAATTCCCTTAAGACCAATGATGAGTGCTCGAGCATTCGCTAAATGGGGATTGGATTTTGTTGGTCCCATCCCTCCACAAGCGTATCGTTCACACTCACAATATATCATAGTGGCCACTGACTACATGACCAAATGGGTGGAAGCAAAAGCCACAACGAAAGCAGACGCGAGAACCACGGCACAATTCTTATATGAATATGTGTTTACACGTTATGGCCTTCCAATAGAGCTAGTGAGTGATAGAGGGACACACTTTGTAAATGAAGTTATCCAACATCTCTTAAATGAGTTTAAGGTAATTCATCGCATTTCTGCACCCTATCATCCTCAAGCCAATGGCCAAGAGGAAGCGAACAACAAAATATTGTGCACAGTTCTTACAAAACTGGTTAGTGAAACAAGAACAGATTGGGATCAGATGCTCTATTCGGCATTGTGGGCTTATCGAGTTGCATACAAAACAACACTCAATGGTACACCATTTAATATGGTATATGGATTAAATGCAATATTTCCTATTGACTTTTTGATCCCCACACTAAGGGTAGCAAAACAATTGGACTGGACGGGGCATGAACTTTCAGAATGGTTAGAGGACCTTGAAAAATTAGATGAGTTACGACTCAATGCTGTAGCGGAAATCTATGTAAAAAAAAGACAACAGAAAGAGTTTTTTGACAAACATGTCAAGAACAAGGACTTTAAAACGGGCGACTATGTCTTAGTATACACCCTTAAACGGCATGCCAAAAAGCTAAAGAAAAGGGGCATGGGGCCTTATGTGATCCAAGAAATATCATCCAGTGGAGCAGTAAAATTGTCGACACTAGATGGAAAAGAAATGCCGAACTGGATTAATGGGTGTCGTTTTAAAAAATATCATCTACCTTTAACACCGAAAATGTTGTTTCAACTCCATTATGGAAAAACCTATAGACAGGAAAAACAACGAATTCAAGACCAGGCACAACAAGAAGCAAAGGAACGGATTGCTAAACGAAAGCAGTTTCTCAGAACAATAAACATGGTCACCCCAATGATGACTGACGAATATCCTCTTTCAACAGCCCATACAATCAAAGCGGATATACAAAGCGACGAATTAGAAAAGACCATGACAGACCTTGGGGCTCAGGACGATAACATCATCAAAGACTTGGAAGATACATGGTGTAGTCCTTACATAAAAGCTTATGTAGGCACAAAACAAGTTGAAATCTATGCATTGCTTGATAGTGAAGCAAAAATGAGTGTCATCAGCTTTGAGCTCTTTCAGAAACTTGGACCAATGAAAACAATTCCAGAAACACACAGGTTGAAAGTAGCTGCGGATGATGAGATGACCACGATGTGTTCTATTATAATACCAATCACAGTGCAGGCACACACGTACACTACAAAATTCCATGTACTTCCACCAAGCAAATCAGCAACTCCGTGTATCTTAGCAGTGTCATGGATGAAAGCTAACAAGGTATCCATTGATTTGGATACGAATGAGGCATTGTTCAGAAAGGAAAACTTTTCAGAACCCTTCTTATCATATAACCAATTCATGTCAAGGGGGAAACAAAAGTCAATACAACCGCAAAGATCTGAGCAACAACAAACAAAGTTTACAAGTCCAGCAACGTCTTATAAAAAATCAGCAACCATGCAGGGAACCAGGCAAGTTTGGGTACGGCGTACAGATCTGACCGAGGCACAATTACATCAAAAGCGGCAATACAAAGTGTGGATACGGTGCAACAGCCTAATCCCTATAAAAAAGGAGTTTGAAGAACATACAAAACACCGAAATCCAGCGGAACTTCAAAGAAACATAGTCAATCTGTCAAATACTCAACGGACTATATTGATATGGCGACCAAAAGTGCGAATTCAAAACGATCCAACAACAAAAGAAGGGCAGACCAAGATGACAATCGTGCAGATATCTACAACTGTGAAGGTCAAGCAACATCATACAAAAAGCACGAGAAAACAAACAGAATCAACAACAAAAACTACAATGTCTAAGACCCGAGTCATCAAGGCAGAAGGAGAGAATGTTCCACCAGATACGACAATATCGACTTCAAAGGAACCACAGACGTCAATTCAAAATCAGTGGAAAACAATCAAACAACGAGCGGCGGAGTTACAACTACTACTTGGAAAGAAAATATGCCAGCCAATTCAAGATACCACAGGAAACCTCAACGACAAATGCCAATAAGCGAATCGCTTATACCTTCCTCTTGCACTGCATAAATTCTTTCTACATGTACTGACCGTACATGCATATAGGGCTATATTACAAGGCCTTCATTAGCACGAGTTCAAACCCATGCACAACACATACCCTTGACGATACCCTGTCATCCGGGAGGACTCCGACTAGGAGGGGGGGAGGCATTCCAAATGCGGACTCATCATGTCATATATTAGAGGGCAATGTTTGCGAGTAATTTTTCAACCATTTTTGCGTTTTCTTGTGTGATTTTGGAAAAAAGAATATGCCCTCGTAATTAATCAGAATCGGGGACCAAATCATCATTCATGAGCCCCTAGGGATGTGTATAGACTATAAAGAGAGTCAACTCTGGCCAAAAACTATCGAAAAACAGCAAAAAATAGGCCAAGGTTGACGATAGTGAGCGAGATTGTACATAGACGAGAGAAAAGTGAGCTACAAAGTGTTTAGATTCTCATTGGTATTTTTCTAGGTTGGAATTGCTATTTTCGGGTTATTTTGGGATTTATTTGCTTTATTTTATCCATTTTCTAGCAAAAATTATAGAAAAAAATCCGTAATCCAAATGGAAACACAAAAGAAGAGACGCCTGATCAGAGCAAGGTAAAGAAGACACAGAAAAAATAAGGACTGCAAAGGTGACAGAGCAAAATGACCACCGCCATGAAGGGACCTCCAACAGGGGAAATCTACAAAACTGGTAAAACTAGAGCAACCGAAGTCCAAATCAGGAAATTTGCGAGCCTCAACCGCATCTCGCAAAAAGTTATGAACACAGGTAAAAGATGGAAAAATTTGGTGTCGGAGTCTCGATTACATATAGAGAGGCTAGGCTAGAAATCCCTCATTTGAGTCATTTTCCATAGTGAGAGAGAGAGCTCCCTACAACAGTTGAGACTTCTAGGAGCTCATCCATCGCACACGCTCACTAGATCGACATCAGATATGAGAGGTATGTTCGTCAACACTGACTCTAAGTGTTGTTTACTTCAGTTAGTCGCAAAACCTCGTCGGCATCACAATCACAACCTGTGCACACATACGGTAGAATGATTGTTAGTGAGACCTTGAGGCCACCGAATGGGACCAAAAGTGAAAGGCACAATGCCTATAGCTTAGGGATCGAGCCTATGACCTCGGTAAGCGTGAAGGAAGCCGCTCAAAAAACCCTAATTTAGCAGGACCTACAAAGGGGCGACAAAACCAAGTTGATCGGAAATGAGCCAAAATTCATAGACAGCAAGCCAATGAACTCGACAAACTGACTGAAAGATTAGATTATGAAAAAGTTTGTCAAAACGAAGCCTAAAGTCCCTATCTGACAAAAACCGCACAAAGCGTCACGATACTCTAACGGGCCGACCAAGTGACAACATTACACCAAATTCAACAAGGAACATCCAAAGGAGATCAACTACGAGATGGAATGTCTCCACTCAGGAAAAGAGTTCTGCCACTAGGGCAAATGCCGGCAACAGGCCAGAAAGACGTCCAAATGGTCGTTCTTGGTGTTTCAAACACCAAAACAACAACCAACTTCTTGGATGGAAGGTCAAAAGGAAGTAAAAGACAAACGGAATCATACAAAGACCAAAAGGAACCGCGACTATCACCTAAGTGGTCTACTTCGACTTCAGGACCAGCTAAGTGCTGCAAACAGGGAGTACATTCTGCTAAATTGATTAAAACTTGATGTGTGTGTCTAGGAGGGCCTATTAAAACCATGATTGTCAACTAACATCAAAAAACTGGAAAAAATGACAAACTGCCCAGTCTATCGCGATAGACTAGGACTTACCTTTAGACAAGGAAATCTTTGACTTTGGCTTCATGGAAAATACTAACAAGGGAGGTTAACCACCAATATCAAGTCAAAGTGCAGGAAAAATCTATTTTGGCCAAAAACAAAAAAACCAGTCTATCGCGATAGACTTGCTACAGCAATTAAGGGGGAGAAGGCTTTTCACATTTTTACAAGCTAGACTTGGGGGAGCAAATGAAGGCAGTACACCAAATTTGGTGCCAAGAGGGACTCATATGGCAAGTTGAGAAAGACATGCAGACAACTCAGAGTCAGAACAGGACATCTCATGGGCAGACAGGTAAAATTTACATGTGAAGGGTCAAGAAACCTTGCATCAACTGGGAGAAGACAGACAGATGGTCCCAAAACCAAAAAAAATGGCACTGGCACCAAATCTCAGTCTATCGCGATAGACCAAGCAGATGGATACTGGACCACCTTTTAAAAAATTTGAATTAGCAGTTGTCTTCCAACATGAGTCAACGTAACCACCCACTAAGTTTGAGCCCAAAACAACGCAAAATGAAGGAGATAGACCAACATCTCCTTGAAGGGAATCTGGAAAAATGGGAGTTGATCCAAACAGGGGTCACTAGACATTTATTTGAGGTAAAATTGGGGTCAGACCATGTGCAAGGTATGGTAAACCCATTGGTGGAGTCACAACTACAAAAAAGGAGCCAGATCAAAAAAATGCCAGTCCATCGCGATAGACTAAGAAAAAGTAGCAAAATGACAGATTTTGAGCTTTGGCCTATAGAGTGACTTTACATGCCATGAGAGCATACACCACACAAAATTTCAAGGCATTTGGACTTATTCTCCTTCACCAACAACATCAATTTGAAGCCGCCAAAGCTGCACAATGGAAGAGCTTGTCTATCTGCTAACATTTTATATTAAGTAATCTTGGGATTAAAAAGTCTCATCTAGATGCATGATTAAGTGGTAATCAATTTAGGAGAGTAGTACTATGTTTGTGCATTAACTGCTAATTGTGATGACAGGATCTATGGAGGCTTCTCCGAGAAAAAGAAAAGGCAAGAATCTGGAAACGGAAGGTGCAATACCCTATGCACTTCTACCCAATTCTTTAAAGCCAGCAGCCACATGGATACCTGCAGATGTGCAACAGGCAGCGGCCTTTCAGATATATCAAGGGTCATATGTGGATGACAAAAGAAACTTAGTGGATACGGTGATGATTCCCAAGGAGGCACAGAATTACTTGAAAAGATCACCGCAAAGGTCATGGCTCAAAAAAGTCGGTTTGTGGAACTTTGTGTCACTACCATCAGTAGGGATAGATTTCAAGAGGGTACAGCATCTAATAGAGACTATCCAAGAAGATGGTACTTGCAGAGTGGCAGGCATGGATAATGAAGTGATGGAGATCCAGATCACCAAAGAGATCATCAAAGAAGCATTGAAACTGTCAGATCAAGGGGCAAACATGAAAGAAAGAAGGAAAAACCTCACAGTTTACTTGCAAAAGTCCAAGCTACCTTCTTTCGAACTCATAGCAAACCCAGAAGTAAGAGAACTGACAGAGATCTATAGTCAGTGTTTGTTGAGCTACAGCAAAAGGCCGCTAAGATACACTACACCGCATGGGAGCATCTCAACCACATTGACATGGGCTATGGGAATGACCCGTGAATTCTACATAGATCACGCGTCATATCTGTTTGAAGAAATGACAAAGCTAAGGCAGGACAGACCCAATTACATTGTAGGAGGAGAAGTCCTAACCAGAGTGATATACCATGCCATAGGAGCGGCAGATCAGTTGCCACCTGCCCCTCATCAGAACGACTGGCTGGTATTAAGGGAAAATAGTGAAGACAAATCACAAAGGAAAGTACCGGCATCTATTAATACCATTGGAGGACGCAAGCTGGAAAGAGTGACAAGAAGTACACAAGAAAAGATGGAAGAAGACAAAAGAACTGAAGGGGAAGATGGCCGACTAAAGAAGCGGAAAGCTGACTTGGAAAACAACACCAGGTTGCAGAAGATAGCAAAGATGGAAAGAATGCTAGAAGGGTTTGCTCTAGAAAGATCTCTACGATGCGATGTAGGCGCCACTTGGAAACCTTCTAGTAGCACTTTCACACTGAGAACGAAGAATAGAAACAACCCAGCCTTTGAGCTGGACTGGTTCGAGAAATACATACAAGAAAAAAATGCGAGGGATGAGCCAGAACTGCTACTAGAAGAGGAGGATCTCCAAATTTTGTGAGATCAGCTGAGGTCGACTTCACGTGATCAGGAGACACCGCCACCATCTCCAAGGCCAGATACAAGTGAGAGGCACTCTAGCCCACCTGCTGAATCTACTTCGCATTCAAAAAGCTCACCTTGAGATGACAAAATTCACACACCGCCCAATGAACAGGAAGAAGTGGAAGAAGAAGAAGAAGGAACAGATAGACGCCAAAACACTGGAGCCATATCACAAAGTGATAAAGGCAAGCAAAAGGTGGTGGATCAGTCTAAAGATAAAGCTTCCTCCTCTCAGGAAATTGAGCTGGAAGCTACTATAGATGAAGATTTGCAGTCAATGGCAACAATACTAAGCTGAACAAGACTGCACAGTCAATGGTTAGTTGATCAGAACCGATCCAACAAAATGAAGCTACAAAAAACTGATGAAGAAGTCCTGAGACTGCAAGAGCAAAGGGAGGACACTTTAAAGATGATCAGCATCAGAGATGCTGAAATATTGGGACTCAAAGGCACAATAGATATTCTCAGGGACAATTTATAGGAATCGGAAGACTTCAATGCCATATGTGAAGATAAAATAAACGTGTTCCTTGAGGATGTCAGTGAAAGAGATGAGCACATCCAACAGTTGGAAAAGGAAAAGCAAGATGCATTGGAGGCCATCACAAGTTTGCAAGTCATCATCAATGACTTACAAATTGAAGTCAAAGATTTGAGAGCAGTAACAGATATCCAAGCAAGAGAAATCGAACGCGCTAAAAAGCAAAAAATGTCGCTACCAACAACATCAGTAGTCCATCCAGAAGAAGAAGTGGCTGCACTAAAGAGGGAGCTGGAGCTAGAGAGAAAACAATGTTTAATGATTGCTGAAAGTGTGCTTAGAGCAGAAGGTGAACTACAAAGACAAATTTCAGATTTGCAAAGTGAACAACAGCAAGGACCAGCTCCTGACAGTGAAATGGAAAGCATTGTTTCCAAATCACTCAGGGAAGAAAATGAAAACCTACACATCAAGATAAAATAGTTAGAGGAGTCGGCCGCTAAAAAAGACATGGAATTTCAAGCTCTACAAATCAATAGTAGAACAATGGCTGCACAAATTGCAAGTCTACAAAGTGCAGGGCAGCACCAGGGACAGGTACGAGTGCACATGGAGCCAGTCACAACGAATTTGGCTGGACTCGCCGAAGTATATGGGGGTCAAGATGAGTACGGGGATTATTCAGATGAACAGGAGGCACCAGATACGCAGACGGATCAACCCGACTCCAAAGACCAAGAGACAGAAGAAGATTCAGTCACGAAGATGGAAGAGCAGAGGCTAGCCGAGCAGATGGAAAAGCAAAGAGAAATGATATGGTACAAGGCTATGCAACTCGAGAAGGAGTTGCTACAAGGACTTTCCAGATCGGGAAAAACCGCAGCAGAGCTACGAAAGGAATGGAATGCACCCATGTTGCCCTATGCTCTGCTGAAGTACAAAACTCTAACACATCAAAGACAGCTCGAAAAAGAAGAACAAGTGCCGGTGTTTGAAGGAGAAGTACAAGATAGGGAACAACAAAACAGAATAGTGAACAGCCAGCCAAAGTGGAGGCGTCAATGGCTATTGGATCATCCTCATAACCTGATCCACTTAGTCAACGCACCGCCTGAGCTGAGGAATGACAAAACGTTTTGCCCAACTCCACGAACATACACCTACAGCCAACATAAAGCACTACAGAGCAAAAATCTGACATGGCTGAATTATCCAGTAATGCCAAGGCCAACAGAGGGAGAGAGAATATCCGGTTCTTACATGGTGAAAACCCTGCAGGGCGCCATAGCAGAATTCGGAGGCTCTCCTTACCTATCCTGCAAGATGCTATGTAAAATAGCTCGCACATTTTTGGCCTGTCTCATAGCTTTCTCGGAAAGCTGGACATTAGAGTATATGAATATTGAAAGAAGCATCTCAGAATTTTCATACGATCTAAGCGGGCCACCGACAGAGCAAGTATTGTATGCTTATTTCAAACGGCTGATGTTTCTGCCAAGCTACCATCTCCAGACATTTGAAGAAGCATTTTACACGGGCTTCTTCATGTATAAGTCAAAAAAAAATTTCCCATTAATGGCAAGTGACTCCATGCGCTATGATGCGTTTCTACCGCAAATCACTCAAGAAAGGCGACAACGACAATAAAGACAAAGACGATCATGTCGTGGTAGACATGAACTAGGAGGGTGGGAGTGTTGGAGCCCCATTGGTTCAACTGTTGTAATGAGCCCATTTGTAAAGCATATCAAATTCCATTTTTAATGTCAAAGACGTCTTATCAGTTTGATCCATTCGTCTGGATTATGTAAATATTAGTCAGTTAGTCAGGACTCAGATTTATTCCCACTTTGTAATCATGAGCAAGAGAACCCCATGTACATTTTTGAGCTAAGGTGACTAAAGTATAAAAGTCACCTTAGAACCATTTTTGAAAGACAACATTTGACTTAATCCTGTGTCGTACGAGTCGGAGAGAGAGAGAGTGTGTCTTATCCTCTTCGCTACGCGCTTCTCCCTCACCGGATTCACGATGCGACCACACCACCGTGATAGTCTCTCCTAGAGCTACGCGCCCAGGCCACGCATTCGCCGTTTCGAGTTGATCGCGATCGATTCTTCCACGAGCTTGTTTTGCTTGTAAGTAGCACAAACGATGTATGTTTTCAATAATCAAGTGCTTCATGGAATGAGAAAGAAATTAGCTACACATAGATACTGGTAAAATTAAGTTTCGCCCACTTTTGGATTATGACCTGTTGGTCTATCACGACAGCATTCGAGATAGCTAGGGTTCAAATCTGGTGAGATTAGACTTATAGGTAAGTATGTCCTAGTCAGAGGATGATGCCTAGTAAGTTTGATGCGATTCCGAGTTCATTGGACGTGTAAACTTTGTTATAAGCGTTAAGGGATAGAGTGGGTTGCGTTTTATCAGGGTTAATGAGTGATGCATCATAAAAGTGCGTATGTGTAGATTGGTCTCAGCCTGACAAGCTAACGAGATTGCCTACGTGCACCTACAGGTTAGTCGTGTCATCGGATGATAAGTATGTTGTCTATGTCGTACTCCTGAGTATGAAGAGGGGAGTAGTTTTGCCCTAAAACATTGGCGCCGCTGCCGAGGATCGAAAAAAGATCATCATTTTCATGTCAAAATTGCTCTAGATCATCATCAGATGTCCTACACTACCTAAAGTCCTACTTTGGATGGTTGAATGGTTGTTTTTGCTTTTTGGCAAGCAAACAGCCTCCTGCTTACCTTTTGCGTTTTTCTTTGCGTTTTTTTCTCTTTCGAGTTTCTCACAACCAAACACACTAACCGTAAAACCTAATCTAAACACACAACAAAATAATATAACCATACCTCAACCTCATCGTGGACCACCTCGGCGAGACGCAGGCTCCCTGGCTATCCCTTAGTCAAGAGATCCGCTCTCTGACTTCCCACTAAGAAGGCAAATGGTGAAAACATTGTAGAAAACTCTAGAGAAATGCTATACTAGCAAACACGAGTGATGCAGTCTACGCTAGTTTTGCCCTTTCAACAACGTTTCCATAAACGTTCCATTAAAGATTCCTCAAAGATTCTATAAATATTCCACATGAAGATGGTGATGAAGATGAAGATGGATGCTACAACATGAAGATACGAGTTCATGGACGTCATCGAATATCCCGTTATTATTATTTTGAGCCATTACAGACACTTTTGTAATGTTTACGGGAACCTCATATTTTAAGTCGGCACTTGTATTTTGGCCACAGATGCTTGTATAATGAGTAAAGCCAACTTAGTTTCTTGTAATTAAGCTCTGTAGAAGCCTAGGGACAATTCAGGTCATTTGGCCAGACATTAGGTTTGAAGGCTTTGCATATAAGCTAAAACCTAAGGCTTTGTAAAGAACACATTACGTTATCTCAATTAATATACAGTCGTGGGTTCTGCAGCACACGGTAGTGAGCTTCATGCACACACACCATCGCGCACACTAATCACATTGCAGATATGAGAGTAGGAGCGTGTTAGCATCGAGGAGCTCTCCGCGTCAACGCAAGCCGAGGACCACATCGCGAGCCCGCCTGCTATGAGCTATATTTGGTTGTAAGTACCTCAAACGACATCCGTTCTGAATGATCGAGTAGTCGTTAGAATCAGGGCGAGAAGATCTTTGTGTTGATATCTTTGTAGATCAGTTTCGGACACTTTGGAAATTGCTATTTTTAGTCTTTCGCGACAGCGATTAGAGGTCTTACAGTTATGGTTTTCAGGGTTTAGGTGTTTGACCACATAGGATATGTCCTTTTGAGTCTTACCCTCCGATTTCGAGTCATTCCGATATGATTTGAGACTGTTTCGAGCTTGTAGTGTTTCGTAGGATGCATTGTCTGTTTCTTTGCTTTGTGGTAGTGTTGTGGTAGGATTAGTGACTGTAGAGTGTTGTTCGTGTCTAGCTCAGGGTTGACAACCCAGAGATTGCCTCCATGCCCTAGTCGGGTCAGCTACGTCCTCGGATTGACAGTTTGTTGGTCTATGTTCTCGCTGTGCTCCATCGTCTGTCGCGGCGTACCCACTAACATTGGCGCCGTTGCCGGGGACGAAGCGCCTAAACTAGCGTAGACCGCATCACTCGTGTTTGATAGTATAGCGTTTCTCTAGAGTTTTCTAGAGTGTTGTCACCATTTGCCTTCTTAGTGGGAAGTCAGAGAGCGGATCTCTTGACTAAGGGATAGCCAGGGAGCCTGCGTCTCGCCGAGGTGGTCCACCATGAGGTTGAGGTATGGTTATATTATTTTGTTTTGTGTTTAGATTAGGTTTTACAGTTAGTGTGTTTGGTTGTGACTTATGGTTTTGAGGAACTCGAAAGAGAAAAAAACGCAAAGAAAAACGCAAAAGGTAAGCAGGAGGCTGTTTGCTTGCCAGAAAGCAAAAACAACCATTCAACCATCCAAAGTAGGACTTTAGGTAGTGTAGGACATCTGATGATGATCTAGAGCAATTTTGACATGAAAATGTGCTTGAAAACACCAAAGGCGGAATTGTGTTGATTATGGTAAAAGTGCTCTAAAATGGTCGTTTGAAAGCCGATTTGAGTGCTTGTTTTTGCATTGGAGACCTTAAGGTAGGGGGAAAACACAGATTTGGTCCAATAAAAAAAAAACCCCTAAAAAACCCAAAAAACAAAAATCTGAAACCAAATCTGCAATTTTTTTAAAAACAAAAAGTTTGACCTCAAGACCTTGTTTTGCATATGCTCTAGAGCTTGTATGTGAAATTTCAAAGCATTTGCATCAGTGCATGTGCATCTAAGTGGGAATTTTATTTTTCCGAGTGTAAGGAAGTGAATTGTGAAATACTTGAATCCAAAGGAAAAAAAGTCCAAATTGAATGAAACTTTGGGGACAGGTTTCTAAGGGCATTGGGAACCAAACTGTCCAAAAACAGAGAAAAAAATACTTTCCAGTGGCTCTCTGCCTAGTCTATCACGATAGACTAGTGAATTGGAGATAGACTCACAATCAGGCAAAACCCCTCATACCACAGGTAAAACACATCAATACAAGGCTGCTCCCAAAAATTGAGTGTACTTGGACACCTGCTTGACCACTAAACCTCAAGTCTGGTGTTTATAGTCTAAGTTCAGAGACACAGTGGTAAAAAGACCTTGACCAATAGCCCAAACATTGCACAACTTTGTGTATTCACTATACAGAGGATAAGGAAACTAGTTGTGAAGAGAACTTTGTAAAAAGACCAAAATTGGGAAAGGCTTTATGTGCCTATCGCGATAGGTTGGGGATATTTAGCTGTGGACCTTATTTTGCAAATCCCTCCTAGGGATAGCTTAAGCAGAGCCTACATAGCATACACACAAAATTTCAAGGTGTTTGGATCACTAGAAGTGAATCTAAAGCCCAAATAGAGATTCAGGTTCTGACAAAAACACTAAAAATGGCCCAAAACACAAACCAAGTGTCCAAATTGCATGAAATTTGAGGGATAGACACAAGAGAGTAAGGAGAATCTAAAAGTGAAGTCACAATTTTAAGTTGACTTTTCCTGCACAATCTGCCTAGTCTATCGCGATAGACTCATGACATTTTGAGTGGGACAGTTTTTGGAAATTGTGACTAGATAGCTTGAATCCACTCCTCACCTAGACCTTAACCATCATTTCAAATTTGAAATTGGACATCAAGAAGAACACCAAAGCACTTGTCTGGTGTTTTGAGTCAGACTTCAGGGACAAATTGGGTAAAGGGACTTGACCAAATTGCCAAACTTTGTGAAACTTGGTATACATTATCTACAGAGGGTAGAGAACACATCTGTGAAGAGAAAATTTGGAAAAAAATGTCATTTTAGCATACTTGGTGAGTCTATCGCGATAGACTAAGAACCCAGTGATAGAAATTGAATTTTTCAAAAACCTCTGTGGCATAGCTTGGAAAGGTGCTATCAAGGACATATAAAAATTTTGAAGTCATTTGGACATCAGAAAGTGGGTCTAAGACTATTTGAGAGGATTCAACTTGTAGAAAACACCAGATCTGGTCTAACTGACAAAGTAAAAGTCCAAACCACGTGAAAATTTGTAGGAGGACTAAGGAGAGGTGTTGGAACATAGTGGTATAGTCAAAGTTCAAGTTTGACCTATAAAAGGGGTACTTGTTGAGTCTATCGCGATAGACTCAAAGCAGGGCCAAAGAAACTGAATTTTTCAAAACCCTCTGGAGCATAGCTTGTTTAGCCTCTCAGGAGGTTACACACAAAATTTGGTGGATTTTGGACATTGGTAATTCATCCTAAGTCTATTTCTAGTGATTAGATAGACTCAGAATTCTAGAGTTGGAGTTAGAGACCTAAGAAAAAATCCAAAACAAGTGAAAATTGGTGAGCAAGGTGTACAGAGCATAGGGAACACAGTGGTGAAGAGAAATCTGAAAAATTTTCAAAACTGAAGAGCTTGCCGAGTCTATCGCGATAGACTAGGGTTTTTTCACAAAAATTGAAATTTTTGAAATTTGACCTTAGGGCCTTGTTCTACATGTTGTTGTGAGCCTATGGTTAAATTTTGAGTAAATTTGGAGCATTGGAAGTGCATCTAAGTGGAATACTTCACAAGATATGAAAAGATATTGTTGTTTGATGCAAGTTACAAAGGAAAAGTATTCCAAATTGGTTGAAACTTGGTGAGTAGTATCTCAAGAGAAGGGGGAACTCAAATCTGTGAAAAGAGTTAAAAAATTGTATCCCAGTAACTCTAGTGAGTCTATCGCGATAGACTTGGGAATTCACTGTAGAAAAATCAAAATTCAAATTTGACTTCATATTTGGGTCCAGAAGGCCCATTATACCCTGTACACAAAGTTTGAGTGCATTTGGACATCTGCAAGGGGTACTTGGTGAGTCTATCGCGATAGACAACTGAGAAAAAAAATTTGAACTTTTTTTTGAAACCAAGTATACCACTGGGTTTATCATTGCCTAAGGAGTGCACACACCAATTTGGGCTCAAACTGATCACTTGCAAAAACATCAGATAGAGCAACTTTCCAAATTACATCTCATCGTTTTGGTCATAACTTTCACATACGGACTCCGATTCCAAAACTTCTTTTATCAAAACGTAGCTTGACTATAGATCTTAGAATAAATTGACCAGAATGGTTCCCGACAGCATACATTTTGGTCAATTTTGAAAAAAAAACGCTGTTTAAGGCCTCAAAATGCATCCGGAAGTCAGGGGTGTCTAAAACCGACAATTTGAGAGAATTGTGAGAAAACGCTCACAGTTTTGGACATATTTTTGGATTTTCCCTGACCAAAACACTTGAACACACTGAGAGAGGTATTACTACAACAAGCTAAATCTGTTAAGCCTAGAAGTCATGTCTATATCAGACTTAGACTCAACTTATACAAGCACATGGATTGCACCCGCCCAGAATAGATCTTCCAAACCTACAGTACATACAGACCAATTTTGTGGAGAGAGTTTGGACATATAACCATGAAAGTGAAGGAATATATAGGTATATTAATGGAGATCAATTCAACCTTTATAGTTTCTTAGAGCCTTACCCAGATGAGCTGACAGAGTACAAGATCCTATATGTCTATACATACGAGGTCGACCAACAATGGACATCTTTATTTGTTGACAAGTATGGACGAGAATATAGAGCTGTAGAAAGCACAAATCCGCGAACCAAATTAGAGATGAGTGGATATTTGGTCAATGAAGGAACTCAGATACATCCACCAAACACAGGAACCTCTAAGAGAATTCCAAAGAGGGGACCACCACCTGGATTTTCTCCTAGAGCGATAACGAGAGATGAAACGATACCAGAGAGGAGTATGGTTCCATACTTTGCACCCCAAAGTATAAGACCATCTCAGCTAATAAAATGGGTAAATAGAAAGTACAATGGCATAGGAGACCCATACGCCCATGTCTCGGCTTTCAAGCAAGTCCTATGAGCAGAACGAGTAGAGGACTTCCACACGCAGTATGAGGGTTTTGGACTTACATTGGAGGAAAATGCACAAGCATGGTTTGAACTATTGAACCGGAGAGAGTTCACAACCATTGAGAAAATGTTGGATGAATTTGTTCAAGAATTCTCTAAGAGGGGCATAAAACATAACACCCTTCCTAAGATTCAGGAATTTAAACAAGGCGAAACAGAAACATTGCGACATGCAATACTGCATTTCAAGCAATATGTTGCTAGATGTCCTACCCAAGAGTTACCCACGCCAGAAGGTCAGATCCTATGCTTCATCAGAGGGCTTAGGAATGAGAATCTCCAAAAGGACCTATACATGAAAAGATACCAAACCTTAGAAGAGGTGACCAAAACGGCAGTTGACCTAGTTGACAATTTCAAATTCTATGAAGATGGTCAAAAGAAGATGAATGATGCGAGTGAGAAAAAGAAAACCGTTGATCTTGAGGATCAAAGAGGGAATCTAGGACAAAACCAAGTAAATGTTGAGGAGCAAATCATAGAGAATGTGATGCAACGCATCAACCACTCTGACAGAGTACCAGCCTATAGAGTTCCTCAACGGCGCAGGTGCATGACATGTGGAGGGGACCATCCGACACAACATTTTCCTGACTATAGACCTAAGACTCCACCAGGGTTTGAGCATGCTATGTCTCAACCTCCTAGATATCATCCTGTAGTGGAACAAGTGTTCTTAAGTGAAAGACCCATAGCTACTAGAAATGCATATGAGAGTCATGAGCTTCAAACAGAAAGATATGTGGTAGATCAAAGGCCACTTCAAGGTCAATATCAAGTATTGCCACAACAACCAATACGTCCATGTGACAGATGTGGTAGTAGTGATCACTTGATTAAGGATTGTCCACACCATGATATCATGATAAATGTATATTGTAATGAGTGTGCAATCACACATATGATTTTGGATTGTCCTAAGCATCCAAGAAAGAAAGGCAAAATGCAACCACATGTTACCTTTCCTTCTACCATCAAATCAGAGAAAGAACGAGCCACAACAAAAGGAGAGACGACAACAACAACAGAGAAAGAAACAATTGCAAAAGAACATGTGCTTAAACAACAGGAAGATGAAAAGTAAGCAAGTTGCTCCAGTAAATGTTGTCACAAGAGCACAAGCAAAAGTGCAAGAGCAGAAGCCTACAAATGGAGAGACTAGTAAGAGTTCCAAAAGCCGTAGAAACTCTAGAAGAGCAAGAAGGACTAGAATGAAAGCGAGACTAGAAAGGGAAAAAGGGGAAGAAAAGGCTGTTACAGCTGAGTTGGAAACAACTCAAGAGCAACAGACACAGCAAAGGGAAGTTGAAACCCTTAAACCAGCGGAAGCACCCAAGAGTGCTAGTTCAGAAGGATCTGTCCTAGTGGACAAAGTGAATGAGCCTTTAGACGCGATTTTACAGGCTTATGAGGCTAGATTGGCAAATAGACAGACCTTAGAACAAAGATGGATGACTTATCCTTATCTTGAACTAGAGAAGCAGAGGCTAGAAATGTGTAAGCAGCTCATTAAAACTGCTCAAGCATTGCTAGAACCACCTCCACCAGAAGTGAAGGATAGGATAGTCACCCAAGTGCACAAAGATGAGAGCATTTAAGTAGACGAATTGCCTAGAGAAGAGGTAGATCATAGGGAATAACCACTGCCAAGGTCGCAACACTCGAGGGTAGTCCAAAATACAACAGATGAATCAATGAGGGATTTCCCACCCTATGTTCCTATAGTTGAGGAGCAGTGGCGAGAGGAGTTATGGAAGGCTATCCGAGATGCCCAAAAAAGAGAAGAGGATGCTCGACCAGCACCATTTCCTGAAATCACATTAGATAGACCAGAAATGAGTGTTGATGCGAGGTCATATTATGGTGACGTAGGATAGATAGCCTCCAAAGACAGTAGACTTGCATCCTTAAGAACTTTGCCACAGTACATGGGAGATTTTGAGGCAAATTCTGAGATTGTGAGAGTTCCATCATAGAGGCTAGGGGAAACAAAAGAATTGGACACAAAAATTTTGACGACTTGCTATCCACGCCAGTGAAGTGCACAATTACGTTGGTAGAACTTTTGAAAATCAGGCCAAGTATGTGGACGGATATAGGAAAATGCTTGGAAAAAATTGGGATCAAAAGCCCGTTAAGGTTCCTGGAAAAATAAATAGATGAGATCAAGAAGCCTAGATCAAATATAAGACCAATACCTCTGAACAAAGTAGGAGAGTACTGTGAAGGAGAAGATGGTAATGCCACTTTGCCTGTCGAGTACAATGGGATTGAAACGAAAGCTATACTTGACAGCGGAGCAGGAATTGCCATAGCAACAAAACGAATATGGGAGAAATGGGGTAGGCCCGCCTTTAGAACAACCAGAATAAAATTACAGTTAGCTGATGGGCATCTGGAAAGACCCATGTGATTGCTAGAAGCGATAGTGGCGTCTTCTTGTGGTATAGAGTATGAGCATACTTTTGCCATAGTTGACTTTGGAAAGAAAAATAACTATGAAATCATCCTTGGAAGACCATTCATGAGGCAACTCAAGATGGTACAAGATTGGGGTTATGATTATCTATACTTGAGACATGTTGAAACCACAACACGTGTAAATATGAGAAATCATAGTTACCAAGATGTAACTAGAACGCCCGTGGAAGATTTTGATTCTGCAACACAAAGTGGATCAACAGACCATCCGTGGATGGGCAAAAAGAAAGAAATCTGGATATGCGGAGCGTCGGAGTGTAGTGACTTTGGGAGAAATGAGAATTCCTTAGAGAGGGTCTTAGAAGATGATGCTTACATAAGAGAACCTTTTCCGGAAGAGGCGTTAGAACCGCTAGAGTGGACTCAGATATTGGCTACTTTGGATGTCTGTGTTAATGAGACCACACCAACAAAATTTTGCGATGAGAATGGGTATGACATAGTCCCCTACTACATGCTAAGGGTTATGGGTGAGACAGATGACGAATTTGAGTATGAGTTCGAAACAGGGTTATCAGCAATGGGGATAACACAAAACCAGATACCTAGCTTGAATACTGGTCATGTAGAAATAGGTGCTCTTTGCGATCAGTGTGAGATAACACACTTGATTATAAACTGTCCAACTCGAATGCATAGTACAAAGGAGGAGCCGCAAGTCAACAAAGCAAAGTTGTAGGAAGAAGGGCTAAGATCCAAAGAAGATGCTTCAGGTCCAGCGCCTACAAACGTGCAATATGAAGACTTGGAATCAATCAAAGAAGAGTTGCATCAAGTGACAGGAAGTTCAGACACTATTGGTGACATTTCAATAGCTGAAGTCGAGGAAGAAGAGCCTATGACTCTACAGGAACCAAATGCTGATTTTGTCTCTCCAAAAGACATATCAGAGGAAATGGTGGTCAAGCAGGAGATAGAACACACAGATGAACTCACAAGTGTGAACAATGAAGAAGAAGACGACAAGGAGTCCAGGCCAAAGATTGCTCAAGTCACTCAAGAGAACACAGGCAATCTAGTACCAAAGACGATCAACTTTTTTCTAAGTGCACAAGACGGAGTCAAGATGAATTTTATGGCAGAAATTGATACAAATTCCATGACTAATGTCATGTCATATGGCATGTGGTTACTTCTAGGTAAGCCAAAGCTTTATGATATTCAGATAAAGGTAAATCTCTCAATTGAAGTGGATGCTATAAGTATGGGGATTGCAGAAGCTACTCTCCAACTACACTCACAGAATGTTAAAGAAAAATTCTTGGTGGTAGATTCTCGAAAAATGGGAACACACTTGATTTTGTCCAAGCCATGGGCACAAGTCTTTGACAACGAGCCTGAATCTTCAACAATGGTCATCACGACAAGCTATCAAGTGGCAATAGAGGTCAAGCCTACAACAGCTCAAAGATTCTTGGCTATTGAAAAAGGCAAAGCTAAAGTAAGCCCATAGTCTCTAGCCCAGCCAATGCAAGTGCAAGACAAAGCCTCTACATCAAAATCCAAACCATCAACAAAACAATGGAAACCCAAGAAAAAAGTCTATCAAACGAAGTTTCCATCTCCCGAAAGTCTCCAAAGGAAGTCAAAACAGGTCAACCAAGTGCTAGTATCCAAGGCACATATTAAAGTTAATGATCCAATTTGGATACAATCACAGGAACAACCTCAACAAGCAAAGGTAACAGGATGGATCACATCAAGCGAGTCAATTATTGCACAAGGCTACAAGAAAGGAAATTCAAATGTTTGGGTCAACAAGCCGAAGATGACAGCCTGGCGATTTCCATCCCATGACAACCACTCAGTCAGGAATAAAAAAAGACGTCAACGTCAATCACATAACTCAACCAAGAGAAAGGACAGGTACAAAAAGCAAAAGAGAAGGTCTTCCACTGGACAAACCATACGACAAGTTTGGGTAATGAAATCAGAATTCTACCAGACTACCCAACAAAGTCAAGTGAAGATCACCTCCAAGCAAGTCCAAAGATTCATTCCAATCGAGTTACTCGAAGCACAAGGATTCTATGAGGGTAAATTTCAAATCTAGTTACCTAAGGTAGTAGCTTATCAAGGAATCACCCAGGAAAAGCAAGAAACATCAAGAAATGAAGAGCAACCACCCGCTACACCCAAGAGTACTACAACCTATAGATGGATCCCTCGTCAATTACTACAAGAGCAAGGCATTTACAAAAGTAACAGCCATATTTGGAAATTAAAGACAAGGTACCATCAAGTCAAAGAAGAAACAAGGCAAGTGGAAAACGACATCACACCAGGCCCAAGAACAATGTGGGCTCCAAAATCCGCGATTGAGGCTCAACAACAAGAAAGATACACAACTCCTTTACAGCCTCTTAACAACAAAAAGAAAGCAACGGTAAATGTGGAGGTCACAGTTTTGAAGAACACTATCTGGAAGAAGAAGACTTCATCAACCATTGCTTCAACATCAATACATGTCTCATCAAGCGACCACAATTTGCTACCAAGGAATGAAGAGCAGATATATGCCAATGTATTGGACAACATGGCATCTCAAACAGAAACTAGCGAGAAAGGCCTAAACATCAAAAGCATATGGAATTGGATTTCAGGCCGCGATCAGGTAAGTCCAAGTCGCCATTAAACTTACATGCCATAAGAGTCTAGAGTCGGGCAGCTAAGCCACTAAATGAGCAAAGTGTCAGACCCAAGCTTCAAGTTAATATTTTTTTGTGGTCTATGAGTCTAGCTAATAGGTATAAGCTCAAGCTGGAGAGTTGAGCATACATAAATTCATGTCGCTCATGCTGGAAGAGGTGAGCATAAGAGTCAAAGTCCATATAATATATAAGGTGGAGAAGGCGGAGTAGTCCAAAACAAAAACACTCACGCACTTGACACAGTGAGAAAGAGTGGAGAAACCTCGACAGCAAAAACCCTTATGTGAGTAGTGAAATATTTTGAAGCACTCATGCTATATGTTTTGCTCGCTACACTAACTCCATGAAGAACCCATCAATACTCTTCTCTCCCACCGCATCTTGTTTAGCATGCATAACTTTGTGCAAGCATATAGATGTCCCATCATTGGACATATGCATTAGGCACTCTTTTTTATTCCACCCATGCACTTACACAAACAAATGATGATGACCAAGCGAAAACAGGTTTTATAAGCCTTTGCTCAACAACAATGACTCTGATTTCAAGCTACTAACACTTATCCATGTATATCAAGTCCATACTAGTAGCCATATGGCCATATGTACTTTAACTCAACATAACTCTATAACATCAAAACCTAAGTACATATAGCCTCGCATTTAATTATGACTAAAGACATTTTTTCCCACTGGGTTTTTCCCTTTAGTCTTATCCACGTATCTAAGACCTTCATTTTGTATATACGCTACATTTTACTTTTACTCTTTTATTTTTTATAACAACAAAAACAATAAGAACCACGATATCCCCACACTACTAACTGCAAATCTACTGACAAGTCAAAAGGGAGAGGCCAAAAAACAGCTTGACAAAGCTTCAAGTCAACTTACAGGTACAACTGCCAGATAACAACCACAGGAAAAGCAAATACTAGAGCTACAATGACAACGACCTGCTACACCAACAAGTCGATACAACCTCATGCAATTCAAGATACAACAACCAATCAGAGGGGGAGAGTTCCAGGCTTCAGATACACTACAGGTATAACTTCAAGGCAGCTTTAACATCACGCAAAGTGAACAACTACAGAAGAAGCTGCCACAACAACTTCAACCAACACCAAGACATCAAGAACTCGTCAAGGCCAGCAAAGACATAGGGTCTTGTCGGGGACAACAAGAATTCGGAGGGGGAAAGTGTTGAAACGACGCCCTTTCAAGAACATTTTCATAAAGATTCCTCAAAGATTCTATAAAGATTCCACATGAAGATGGTGATGAAGATGAAGATGGATGCTGCAACATGAAGATACGAGTTCATGGACGTCATCGAATATCCCGTTATTATTATTTTGAGCCATTACGGCCACTTTTGTAATGTTTACGGGAACCTCATATTTTAAGTCGGCACTTGTATTTTGGCCACAGATGCTTGTATAATGAGTAAAGCCAACTTAGTTTCTTGTAATTAAGCTCTGTAGAAGCCTAGGGACAATTCAGGTCATTTGGCTGGACATTAGGTTTGAAGGCTTTGCATATAAGCTAAAACCTAAGGCTTTGTAAAGAACACATTACGTTATCTCAATTAATATACAGTCGTGGGTTCTGCAGCACACAGTAGTGAGCTATGCACACACACCGTCGTGCACACTAATCACATTGCAGATATGAGAGTAGGAGTGTGTTAGCATCAAGGAGCTCTCCGCGTCAACGCAAGCCGAGGACCACATCACGAGCCCGCCTGCTACGAGCTATATTTGGTCGTAAGTACCTCAAACGACATCCGTTCTGAATGATCGAGTAGTTGTTAGAATCAGGGCGAGAAGCTCTTCGTGTTGATGTCTTTGTAAACCAGTTTCGGACACTTTGGAAATTGCTGTTTTTAGTCTATTGCGACAGGGATTAGAGGTCTTACAGTTATGGTTTTCAGGGTTTAGGTGTTTGGCCACATAGGATATGTCCTTGTGAGTCTTACCCTCTGATTTTGAGTCATTCCGATATGATTTGAGAGTGTTTCGATCTTATAGTGTTTTGTAGGATGCGTTGTCTGTTTCTTTGCTTTATGGTAGTGTTGTGGTAGGATTAGTGATTGTAGAGTGTTGTTCGTGTCTAGCTCAGGGTTGACAACCCAGAGATTGCCTCCATGCCCTAGTCGGGTCAGCTATGTCCTCGGATTGACAGTTTGTTGGTCTGTGTTCTCATTGTGCACAATGTGAAGCTCCGTACATCCATAGCTCTTTTGGTTGCCCTAACCATGCTCGGAGTTCTGATCCTGCTACTGTGGCTCAATCAAACTCTTCCACAGGTGTTTGGTTCACATCTTTGTAACTATGGTCTTTCAGGTGTATTTTAGTTGTTGTCTCTCCATGTCTGAGGTATATGTGGTCATAGCCCCAATCTTGGACCATCTTCAATTTTCGCATGAATGGTCGCCCCAAGATGATCTCATAATTGTTCTTTTTGTCGAAATCGACTATTGCAAATGTATGCTCATACTCGATTTCGCACGAAGTGACAATCACTTTTTCTAAGAGTCCTAGAGTCTTCTCCATGAACCCATCTACCAATTGCAGTTTCATCCTGGTAGCCCTTAAAGCTGGTCTTCCCCATTTTTCCCAGATTTCCTTGGTGGCGACAGCAACTCCCGCTCCACTGTCAAGAATAGCTTTAGAAACGACTCCTTGGAATTCTACTGGTAGCGTGGTGTTTCCATCTTCTCCCTCGCAATATTCTCCAACTTTGTTCAATGGTATTGGCCTAGTGTTTAGTTGAGGCCTGTCCAATTCCCTGATCCCTTCTTGTAGCTTCAAGGTGGGGTCTATAACTCCAAATTTTTCTAGGCATTTACCTACTGTGGTCCACATATTTGGTCGTAAACTTAGGAGTTCTACTAATGTGATTGTGCATGCCACCGGAGTGGACAACAAATCAATCAGTCCTTGCGAATCCACCACTTTGTTAGAAGAAAGTCTTTGAGATGGGATTGCTCTCACCTCTGACTTGGCTTCGTACTCTCCTAGGTAAGAGGGTAAAGTTCTCAGCGAGTCTGGTTGGCTGTGCTCCAAACTAATTGATCCTTGGTCTCCCCCTTGTGAATGTATCTCAAAGTTCATTTGCGATCTTGCCTCAAATTATTCAATAGGCGGTAAGATTACATTCTTTTCTTTCCTCGTGCTATTCAGGTGGTTACTCATCCTATTAGCCTCGTTGGCCTCACGGATTTGCTTCCGCAGAACATCTAGACCGTTACAATCCTTACCCATTTCTGCCAATATTTTAGGCTGGAACCCGTCACTTGTCCCATCTGTGGTATTTGGCACTATGATAGGCTCTCCTCTGGACTCATAGGCATTAGTAGTCTTTCCTTCGTTTCTACATGTTTCTCCAAAGTTGGTTGGATAGGGGTTGGAGCTGGTGCCTCATACCAATTTGTAGGTTTACCCAGCGGGTCTTCCATCAATGATTGAGTTGTTTCGATCATCTTTTTATACATATCCTCTAACCTCTCTAATCTCTCCTTTGTATGTTTTAACTCATCGGATAGAGTTGTTGCTCTCGTTCCTTCCTGGCTTTCCTATGCGCCTTTCTAGCTTTCCATGTGCTTCTCTGATTTCTTGTTTCTGAATTTGGGCATCGGTTTTTGGTTCTTCAACTATGGGTTCGTTCGTTCTTCTTTGAGCTTGGGCTCGTGTTACCGCCTGGATGGGTATGATTGTTTTATTTTCCGATCCTCCACTAGAAGGTACTGTTTCTAACATGTTCAAGGTGGTTTTTTCTCCTTTGTTCGGGTTTTTAGGGTGATCGGGAATCAAATGAGTAACTCCACATTCTGGGCAATACGCATTGAATCTAATGATTTCATCATGAGGACAGTCTCTCCGCCAATGGTCTTCACCACACTTGTAGCAGGGTCCCTTGGGTTGTTGAGGTGCTCCTTGAGCTCTTCTTTTTTGGTAAGCATGTCATTGTCCGCCCATGCCTCCATTGGCTATGAACATCAGTGTTCGTTCATCTAAACTATATCTTCCTTCTCGTGCTGCTTGTGCAGCAGTTGGTGGTCCTATATTTCCTATTATGCTCCATGGTTCAGGTGTCGAGGGTTCTTCCGGTGGATAACAGACAGGGTTTGCCGCATATCCATTGGGATCTTCATAATATGCATTCATAGGAACCAAAGCCTTATCCTCTGATTCAGTTACTGTTGGTGTGTATCGTATACCAACTGGTTGTAATCCTGGTAGTGGTGGTTGTTTCCCAAACACCGCTTGTGGTCTTTCTACACCTACAGGTCCTGGTAGGTTTCCTTCTTGATATCTAGGCATCGATGGAACTTGAGGGGAAGCTACTATAACTTGGGGAGCATAAGGTCTCTCTCTCACATACCCCTTGTTATAATAACATTCCTCGGTCCCATGGTTTTTCCATTTTTGCTCAATAGCACACCACTTGGGCTGTTTAGCCTGGGGTTTGGCATACAAGTTGATCTTTTTTAGCACCTCATCTACAAGCTACTCTTGGTTTACAGCTACTTCTCCTTTCAGTGTTGTCTTAGAAGACTTGCTTCCACTTTGTTGTGAAGACGAATCGTCATCAAGGTCCTTGAACTCCCCCTCTTTGTAGACCGCACAATTGTCCACTAGATAAAGAGCCTCCTTGGTCAACTCATTCAATGTCGTGCTCCTCTTTATATGTAAGTCTTTCTAGAGATCATCATTCCTTAGTCGTTGGATGAATATCAGCATAAGTATCGACTGAGTTGGCAGTTCTTCAAGAGGACAGAACTTAACATATCTTTTTAGTCTTAGGGCTGCCTTTCGTACAGATTCTCCATCTTTCTGTTTGAATTTATGGATCTGTGAGACGGTATTATGAGCTATTCCCCTTTGTGATTCCTCGATAAACTCGTCAATCACTTCCTCCATAGACTCAAAGTCTCTACGCTCTACAGATTCAAACCAAGTGACAGCATCATCCTCTAGGGTTAGTCCAAACCCTGCAAATTGGGTAGGAAAATCTAACACCTCTTCGGCTCTAATTACACGCACAAAGGCTACTACATGATCTCTTGGGTATCTGCTTTCCGTGTATTTATTGTTTACCCATTTTTGCACTTGAGAAGGCCTAATCCTCCGATGATCTACAAACCTCATCATTGGATCTTCTATCCTAATCGATATACCTCCTCAGGTCTTCTGTAATAGGCTGGTTCCTCTCCCAATGGTGCTCCTAAGCCATAATTTCCAATGGTTCTCGCTTGAGGCGTTTCTTCTCTTCAAACTCGTTCTATGGGTGGTCCTCCAGGCTCTGTCGACCCTTGAGTCTTTGGCTTACTCTCTCCCTGATACCTTGAATAGAGCGGTGGTTCTTGCAAATCCCTTAGCCCTCGTGCGGCTTGATAACCATCTCGGTTTCGGTCTTGTTGCAATGTTGCACTCTGTCAAAGCCATGCCTGTAATGATGGTTGGTTTTCTCGTTGGTCTTGGTTGTTGAATGCTTGCAGTCGGGTGGAATGTGAGGTAGCGTCATACTCATTTGAAAAAGGATTCGTTGACTTGCTTGGGGTGTAGGTGGCTCTTGGCACTTCCTCAGGGGCATATGCTGATGCTCCTGGACCTGTTGCCCTTTCTACCTCCTCTGGGAGAATACGTTGGTATTCTCGCCCGTATCTATCAACAAAAACTATAACCTTCCCCATATCACTTTCATAAGAGAACAAGTAAAGAACCTTGTCTTTGCTTAATTCGTTTACGTATGGTTCTTTGCTGCGAAAGTAAGAGACTATACCCTCACTCTCTTGTTTGTAGATTCCCACGTTCTCGTTATAAGTTGGAACCCTGGTTGTTTTCTTATCATACATAAAAATAGCTCCAAGCCAATCAATGTTTGGTGGCGGTTCTTGAGTGTCTGAAATCATTTTTCCTTTCGCCAAATTATCTCCATATCTGTTGTAATCTTCGGGGTTACTAACTATTAGATAGTGGTTCCCCTTTTCGTCTCGGAATCTATCTCCATCATCATAGACTCGGATTATCTCCAATCTTTGAGCTGGTCTCTCTTTGATACAAATGCACTTGCATCCTCGATAGTCAGAATAGACTAGGGCTCCCCTTCAATTTGTTCCCTCTAAGAAGCTCACAGTGAGCTTGGAATCATTCAAAGGATTTTGGGAGCTGCTTCCTCCTCGCATAGATCCATCATAGGTGAAATCTTCTGGCTGTTGACTACCCATCATGAAGAACGATTCGTTTGACGAAGTGTCAGTATCACTACCTTCCTCAATAATCGCTGCTAGCGGATCTAGCCTTGCCTAAGTTACACTCTCTTTGGTGGACACTAAGCTTCCTTGTTCACCTTCCACCTTCTGGTCTCTAAAAATGTATCTTCCTTATCTTAAATTCATCAAACTTTTCAATGAAATTTATCACAAATCCAACCACTCACCTAGCAAAGGATCAGTTTCTGAACGACTTCTTGCTTTGTTGTTGAATATACTTGTACACAAGCGTTTTAATTTTGGCAATCGAGTCAAAGCATTTATCTGCTAGAGGTTACCTTAGTAATGATTGGTATAAATGGAGAGTTAATCTCAACCACTACTGTATTTGATACACTGCTGATGTTCTAGATTAGGTCTGCTAATCTGAAACTGTACTTCCCTCGGATGTTGGTCAATTTACGTGAAAAAGTCTGAATTCAGTCTTTGCTTCGTCAAATGGGCAAACAAGGTCCAAATTCACTTCTGAAAGAAGTTCTGGAACCCTTAAGCCAAATGGAATCTCATTGTCTATCCACAGTCAAATTTTCCTTGCAGTATACCCCAATAGACATCCTACACATAGGATGTCTCCTGCTGTGTTTTGCCTGGATTTTTGCACTGTGGTTTCCCCTTGTTGTGCTGAGCCTACAACTGCTTTTACTTTTTGATTTGGACACCTATATGAGTCAGAAACCTGTTTCGACAGCCTGTTGCTGATATTGATCAGTCTAATCAACTCCAATTTGGACCAAAATTGACTAGGAGACTTGCCTTAGGCTATACAACACCTTGCTATGCTCACTCTCAAAGTCTGGCTTCAATTTCTTTCTTTAGACATCCTATGCGTAGGATGTCTTTTTCATCAGAATGGCTTCAAACTCAAAGCCCAGACTCCCCTTGAGTTGCTGATCACTTTGGTGTACTCAAAATTTGGTTTGGAGTCCAAAATCACTCAGAAGAAATCCTACGCGTAGGATGTCTTTTTGGCCTGTTTGACCCCAGACTTGTCCCACAGCTTCTCCTTGATGTCAGTAACCCAGTGGTATGCTTAGATTTTGGTTCGGATTTCAAAAGTTCCAATTTTCAGCTGTTCTTGCCTTTTTCAGTCAAAAGTGCTAATGTCCGCTTTGAACCCCATTTTCTCACCCAAATGAGGTGAAACCCCTTTCAGTCACTTAATATATCATGCAAGACATGCTCATGCAGCCATCTTATGGTTTTGGTCTCAAAATAATGTTTTGGCACTATTTGGGTAGGATGTCCGGCAATTTCAGTCTATCTGTCCTTATCCTGTCAAGATGTGGCCAAACTTCCACTTTCCAGTCGAAATTAGGGTAAACTCCACCTTCTGAACACACTGGTCAACTCAAAATCCCAAAATTCCTCCCAGATTAGCATGTAGACATCCTATGCGTAGGATGTCTCCTGGCTTAAAATTATTTTTTTTCCTGACAGAAATGCTTCTGATGCTCTGTAGATCTATCAGAAACACTCACAGTAACTTTTGGACTTCAATTAGGCTTTCTCTTTACAAACTTGTAATGAATTTACAAAGCAAGTATACATGCATGAAATGCTCTAGATCATGAATCATGATGTCCTACTTACTCTACTCCTACTTATCATGTGAAATGATGATAATGGTGTTTTTGATTGATTTTTGGCGTCTCCGGACTCTCAAGCTCTCCTCTCACCGCTTCTACCACTCCAACTCCTACTCAAGAACTCGACTACTACCTAAAGCTACCTAAGTCTATCTCATCTACCTAAGTTGAAGGATCTAGGCCAGACACACGCTTCCTAGACTCCCTCTAAGACCTAGAGAGTCCTCCACCCTCTGATCCTATCTAACTGTAAAACAAGACTCTTGGCAAGCCAAAAATCCCAATCCTCAAGGATTAGCCTCGGTCACCTACCTAAGGTTTTCGTCCCCGGCAGCGGTGCCAATGTTGGACGGATACGCCGTGACGGACATTAGCACAACGAGAACTCACCTAACATGTAATGTCAGCTAAGGACAAATCTCGATCCGCGGGCGTGTGGAAGCAAGCATAAGGTGTCAACCTACACTCGACCGACTCCTAACTAATTCTTACAGAGGTCTCTACCAATTGCCTAAGTCACAGCCTTCAAGAATGCATAAGAGGAAACTTCCTACAACGCTTTCTAAAGCCGAACACCCATCAAACAATCTCGAAACACCATAGAACTTGAAGAAGACCCTACTAATACCAATAGGTCGTTCTCCCTAAGGTATATGAACCAAAATCCCAACCCAAAACACTTGGTGCAGAAACATGTAGGATGTCTGGCCGAAATTTGCAGGTCTTCGTTTCCAAAATCTAAAGTGACTAATGTGTAGTGTAGTTCTACTCAATGTGAACATGTGGATATTCCGCAATGCAAAATTAGACAACGTATGCTCACCCAAATACCCGATGAAGCTCGTAGAAGGAGCTCGCAAAACCAGGTCGTACGCGTGCAATGTAGGTATCGGCGCGTAGCTCTCGTCTGGAGCAACACGCTGCACTTCTCCGCACTCAATTCCGACCACCGGAGCACACGTAGCGTGAAGATGAAGCTCACACTCTCTCTCTCGTTCACAGTATGCTCACTCACAGACTTCAAAACTTGTTTTTAAAATGACAAAAGGTTTTTTTCATTAAGGTTAAAAAGTGGTATATATACCTTACAATTTCTCAAACCCTAAAGTTCCAAAATCAACCATCTACTCAATCTAACTATCAAAACTGGGATACAATCTGGAAACTTCTATAAGTCCCAATATTTACAAGGTGAAAAATTAGGTTTTCCTCAACTCGTATGAATAATTACAAAAAATAATAATGCTATGAGTAGTTTGTTGAGATGTAGAGAGAAAGAGAGAGAGACGAGACAAGAGACACACCATATACGCTCCCAAAGACTGATTCATATTGAGGACAAGATACAAATATATAGGTGAGACCAAGTTCAGTAGAGTGAGCCATATATAGCTCCAACACCCCCACTCAAACAAAGGTCTCTAGCTTTGGATGAAAAAACCCTTGGGGAGTTCAAGGGAAAAACCCAAGCCCCTATACAATGTGAAATATGAACCAGTGGTGATGATGTGAAAGTGAATTGTGCATCTATGTACAAATATTCAAGTGACTTAGATATCACAAGGTGCAAATGTGGAGTGTGCATAGTGCATGGTACCTAAAAGATTACAATGTCATATGTACAAAGCTATTACAATAGAAAAGAAGCTAATCTAGAAAGAGTGAGGCCGAAGCAACTCCAAGCTCCGAGCGCAAGAGGATGAAACGTGACTCATTGAGGCCTTTGGTCAAAATGTCTGCAATCATATGGTCACTTGGACAGTGTTCAACCATAATGGTTCCCTTGCGTACTTCATACCTAACATAATGATAATGGACAGCAATGTGCTTTGACTTATTATGTTGAACATAGTCTTTTGCAAGACTAATAGCACTTTGGTTGTCACACCGCAAGGGTGTGCTAGAAAGAGGAGAGTGACCAATATCAACCAGCATTTGTCGAAGCCAAATCAACTCACGAGCTGCAAGTGATGCCGCAACATATTCTGACTCAGTCGTAGAAACTGCAACACAACGTTGTTTCTTGCTGGTCCAAGAAACAAGACAACCATTTATAAAGAAGCAATTTCCACTAGTAGATCGCATAGATAAATGTGAGCTTGCCCAGTCTGCATCTGTGTAACCCAAAAGAGAAAGAGATTGCATAGAATCCGATGTGAGTTGTCGTCGATAGACTAAACCAAAATCTGTAGTGCCTTTCAAGTATTTCAATACACGCTTTGCAGCAGACCAATGCTTAAGAGAAGGACATGCAAGATGTTGTCCAAGATAGTTAGCAGCAAACAAAATATCAGGACGAGTGTTCATGCCAACAAACTGAAGACATCCAATCAAGTTAGCATAAGGTTGATTTGTGACAAGTTGACCGCCATTGTCCGAAGTATTCTTCGTAGAGCTCGCAAGACAAGGTGTGTTGGCTGAATGTGCAGATTCCATACCAAATTTTTGAATAGTATCTGCAATAAACTTTGACTGTCGAAGGAATAAAATACCTTTTGTACGGTTCCGTTGGATTTGAATGCCAAGACAAGAGTGAATCTCTCCAAGATCCACCATATCGAATGCAGAAGACAATAAATTTTTCACTTGCTGAAGAAATCCCAAATCATTGGAAACAAGGATGGTATCATCCACATAAAGAGCAAGAATCACAAAACTGCTACCTTGGCGTTTTATGTATAAGTTGGGGTCTGACGAGCAAGAGATGAATCCTTTAGAGGTGAGAAAAAGATCAAATTTTGTATACCAGGCTCGCGAAGCTTGTTTGAGACCATATAGTGCCTTATGGAGTTGAGCAACAAGGTCTTCTTTACCTGGAATAACAAACCCTTCTAGTTGTTCCATATAAATTTCCTCTTCCAAGTCACCATTAAGAAAAGCAGTTCGCACATCCATTTGATGAGCTTCTAAATCAAATTGAACAGCAAATGCCAATAAAACTCGAACACTTGTAATGCGAACAACTGGTGAAAAAGTCTCTTGATAATCAACACCAGCTACTTGGGAGTAACCTTTTGCAACTAAACGTGCCTTGAACTTGTCAAAAGATCCATCTGCTTTTACTTTTGTTTTATACACCCACTTACATTTAATAGCTGTACGACCGGGAGGCAATTCAGTTAGTATCCATGTACCTTTAGAGATAAGAGAATCGTACTCTGCTTCCATAGCCTCTTGCCATTGATCCTTTTGTGGTGAAGATATAGCTTCATCATAAGTAACGGGATCTTCAGAAGTAGAAAAAGCATTATCAGCAATATCGTCATCATAAACATGACATGAGCCATGTTCAAAATCAATAGGCAGATCAACAAAAATATCAATATCATCATTGGCAACATTTGGAATGGATGGTTGTGAGGAGGAAAGTTGCTCTATAGGAAGAGTTTCATCTTCTGCAAGAAATGGAAAAGCCTGAAGCAATGATTTAGTATCATCAGAATCATCCATGGACCATGAGCCTCCCATAAGCTGTTCGTTAAAAGTAGCATCACGATTCACAATTACTTTCTTGGAGGAAGGGTCATAGAATTTGTAGCCTTTGGAAGTGTCAGAATATCCAATAAAAATGACTTTAAGACCAGGAGCATCAAGCTTTGTTCGTGTTTCTTTGGGAACATGAATATAAGCAATACATCCAAAGGTTCGAAAATGAGATACAGAAGGAATGTCACCTGTCCATGCTGTGATGGGTATCTTACCAGAGGGTGCAGTAGTAGGAAGATGATTCTGAATAAATGTTGCTGTCAAAGTAGCTTCAGCCCAGAAAACACGAGATAAGCCAGAATGAATCAGCATACATCTTACAGCATTGAGAATAGTGCGATTCTTTCGTTCAGCAACACCATTCTGTTGAGGCGAATATGGAATAGTGTGTTCATGATGAATTCCTGTGTCAGCACAGTAACTCACAAACTCTCGAGAAACATATTCGCCTCCATTGTCACTATGAAGCTTCTTAAGGCGACGACCAGTTTGAAGTTCCGCAGCCTTGTGGAATTGTTTGAAAACAGATAAGGCTTCAGATTTTTGTCTAAGTAGAAATACAGTCGTATACCTTGAGAAATCATCAATGAAAGTAATGAAGTAGCGATATTGTGATCTCGAAGAAGGTAGAGGTCCACATATATCAGTATGAACAAGATCCAAGATGTCATGAGAATGAGTTGTATTTGAAAGAGGAAAGGGTTTACGATTGTGTTTCCCAAGAGCACAAAATTCACAAATTCCCATATGGGGATGGGCTTTAAGATCCATGCCATGAACAAGATCACGACGTTGAAGATCAAGGAGTTTTGAGAAATCAGCATGAACAAAACGGTGATGCCATACTTTGCAATCATGATCACCTGGAGCAGTGACAATATTTGCTACAGCATCGTTGAGAGAGAGTTCAAATAAATTACCGTTTCGAGGAGCAGTGGCTATAGTCTGTCCATCTTTCTCAATTCGGCATTTGGTATAATCAAATCCAACAAACAGACCAAGATCAACAAGTCTAGCAACTGAAAGAAGATTACGTTGAAGATCTGGTACATGTAATACTCCTCGCAAAATTCGAGTGGAAGAAGATAAGGTACCAAGATATAAGTCTCCAATACCCTTTACTTGACAAGTAGTATCATCAGCAAGATAAACAACACGTTGAACTGGCAGTGGATGATAGTTATGGAGCTACTTAGACTGATATGTCATATTTCCTGTAGCACCAGAATCGACAATAAAAAGTGATCCATCACGTACATGAAGTATTCTGTCTGGAGCAACTGAACATAGGACGCAGCTTGTTTCTGGTACAATGTTGTTTCGATGTTCAGTAGCATATGCTCTATTCCGATCTGTGTCGAATCGACGCTTATAGCACATATGAGTGGGATGATCAGATCGTCCATAATATTCACAAGAAGAAGAAGAAGAGTCTCTAGATAAACATGGTTGTTTTGTGGTAATATTGTGTTCTTCATCATATTGACGTGCCCAACAATCATCTTCAGTATGGCCATTTCTATTGCAGTAAGAACATTGCTTATTAGGAAATTTGAGACGAGAGAAAATATTACCGCAACGGCCACCTCTGCGGTTTCCTCGTTGAAATGGACGCCTTCGAGCATAAAAAGCACGTTCCATCTGTTGTGACTCAGTTTCCTCTTGTGAAATCATAGCTGTATCGTGACCAGCATTTCGACGTTGTTGACGTTGAGAGTATTCAATTAAAGACATGCAAGCTTGGTCGAAATCAAGACCATCTTTATTAGAGAGAATAGTAACAATGTTATCATAAGAAGAGTCCTTCACCGTATCAAGGAGAAGTGTAATCAGTTGCTTTTGTGGAACAGGATCACCGACAGCAGCAAGTTGATTAATAATAGATTTGAAAGACTCAATATGTCCCGTCATGGCAGTACCAACTTCATATTGTAACTTGTTAAGCAACCCTCTCAAATAAAGTATTTCTGTAACAGATTTCTTCTGAAAGTTTGCAATAAGGTACTTCCATACGTCATGGGAAGTAGGCAGTTCATACATATCAAGCAAAAGGGAATCAGTAAGAGCAGAAAGAATATACCGATGAGCTGCTTTATCACGTCGTTGCCAATCCGTATAGGCAACATTCAAATCTTCAAATATAGGCAAAATTCGAAGAAAGCTGCGTCAAGCTCTATTGCAGTAAAAACAGCATAACTTTCTGCTGCGAACTCCAATTGACGCAAACCTAGAACTCAAATCGAAGAGCTCGAGGAGACGAACAAGTTTTGGATGAAAAGTGCCATTGCGCTACGCTCCATCGCGCTTTTCCCGTTTCTCCAAATTTTGAGCAGAACAACAAGAAAAATTGAGATGAAGTTCAGGGTGTCATTAACAAAAAAACGTAATCAACGATTAGATTGATTATAAATAAATGCCACATAAAACACTAATCATATTCTTCTTAACACAAAACAACCACATTTAACAAGAATCAACGCTCAAAAATAAAATTTGTAACAATTTTGAATCTTACATGCGAATCGCATACACATACTGTTGTCACCATGAATTGAATCGGCGTGTGATCGTTACCGCTCTGATACCATGTTGAGATGTAGAGAGAAAGAGAGAGAGACGAGACAAGAGACACACCATATACGCTCCCAAAGACTGATTCATATTGAGGACAAGATACAAATATATAGGTGAGACCAAGTTCAGTAGAGTGAGCCATATATAGCTCCAACATAGTTAGTGTCGTGGGGTGTGTCCAACTTCTAACATCTCCCCATCTCACTCCCACCCTCTCTGTCTCTCTCTCCCATCGTAAGCCCACAAGCACAGCACACGGCATCTCTCTCTCTCCCATCATACACACACCCCTCTCTTATTCACACACACACATACACACTCACTCACACACACTCTTCACCCCCCCCTCTCCCCAGGGCCCACGCTCCCTCCCTCTCTAAATCTCGTTCTTTCTGTCTTTGTTTATTACATGCGCACCAGGCAGCGTAAAAATAAAATAAGATAATATATATATATTTTATATCTATTATTACTCCCTCTCTCTTGTTCCCCCCCCACACACACACACATACGAACACACCCACAACCATATACATGCGCACACACATTCATAAATCATCTCGAAACTCACACATACACTCATGAGCACGCATACACGCACGCACACATTAGAACAAGCACATGCACATCATACGCACTCACAAAAAAAAGTAAAAAAAGCAAGAATAACTCTACATCGATGAAGGAGAAACATCAAAAGCACAAGGAACCGATACCAAAACAAGAAGTGGCACCGAAAGGCGCGCCCAAGTCGGCACTAAAAGAAAATGACACATAGCATTTTGGCTTTACGCAACAAAATACCAATTCTTGCAGCATTAAACCTCACACTGGCCACCCGAACCATCAACAAAACCCTTGTAAATGCCCCAAACTCCACTCTTCCTTAATAACCTAGCCAGTGGCTAGTGGATTGTAAAAAAAACTATCCCCATCCCACTCTTTCCTCTCTCTCTATCTCTACCTTCTCTCCCTCTCTATCTCTCTCACTAGAGAGGCATCTAGACTCCCTACAACGACCAGTGGGTATTTGCAAGGACCATTAGGTAAGGACCACCTCTGAAGCCTATATAAAGAGGCCTCCGTTAAGCACAAAGGGACACAAGTGAAGGAAGAGCGCACTAGCTCCATGCACTCTACATTTTAAGCACCACTAAGCACATAATACACCTCCCAAGCTAGGGAGCTCATGGCATCATGTTTTGTTGCAAGCATGGGCATTTTAGCATTGGCAACATCACCATTTCCCCCATTCTCCTTTCTTTCGATTAATATAAAGTTTATTCTCTTGTAAAACTTGAAATATTACCTAGAGGTGTTTCTTGTGTTCGTTTAATGAATTAGAGTATATGATTATATCATCAAAGAACACCCACACCCCAGTAAAGGTTCAGTGACGCCTGAATAGCTTCTCCATCAAGCAGTTAAATGTGGCTGGTGCATCCGATCAAGCCAAAAGGCATGACAATGTACTCGTAAAGACCAAGCGTAGTGCAAATTGTGTTCTTTTACTATGTCTTGATCAACTATTCTTATTTGATGGTAGCCACTTTTTAGGTCAATCCTACTGAATTAGGTCGACCCTTGTAACTTATCAAATAGGTCTTCTACTCGTGGAATGGGAAACCTATTGTTGATAGTGATCCTATTTAGTGCTCTATAGTCGACACACATATGATATGTGCCCTCCATCTTTTGCATTAATAACACGGGTGAACAAAATGGAGATGAGCTAGGCCTAACCATTCCTTTCTCAACTAACTCATGCACTTACCGCATAATCTCCACTTGTTGAGCTTGGGAAACTCTATAATGAGGTTTATTAGGCTGTGAACATCCTGGAAGAAGTTCAATTGCATGGTCATCATTGCCTTGTTTGGTAGGTAGTTCAGAAGGGATATCGTCAATAAAAACATCTTGAAACCCCTTGAGGAAATCGGATAACTCTAATTCCTTTTGATTATTTATATTTTCTTTTGCTATAGCATTAGGTTCATTTTGAGAATCTTTAACAAAAATCATGTACACACAAAAAGAGCTATTTATTGACTTATGAAAGCTTCCTTATCATTACAATAGGTATGGTACTACCCAACTCCTTAGCATCTATTTATCTTTTTCCTTGAACTTAAAGTAGATTCACCTTTCAAATAATTTAACATTGGAAGGCCATGCGATCAAACCATGGTGCCCCTACGATTACATCCTCGTGCTTGAGAGGAGAGATCAAGAAATCTTCCTTGTCCACATACTTTTGGACATGGAACCTCAATTTTCCGAGTAAGGGAGTGACTGAGGCTTCTTGCCCCTTGAAAGCACCATCGGAGAGGTAGTACATCTCCCATCTCATAGGCTTGGATGTCTAGCTTGGTGGCCAACTGTTAGCAGCAAGCTAACACAGATACCATTTTTCGGACTTCTCTTTGTAAAACGTTTATTATTTTTAAAAATCAAGAATACGGTAACTCCTATTTTCTCGGATAAACTCTGTAATTGATGAGCCAGGTCTACAAGATTCTAGATTGTATCAGTCAGTCATTTCTCAGCTTTGTTAGAACTTCAGATTATTAGTTTTGACCACCCAAAAACCTTGGCTAAGGTATAAAAGCCAATTTTTGTAAGTTTTTTAGGAGTTTTTGGATAAGAAATACACAGCGTGAGCTAATGACGCTGTCAGGAGTTTTTTGGAGCAAGGGATTGCGCATATGTACATATACATGCATGGTGCATCAAATAAAGGATTGCCCATTTTCCAGAGCCAGGTGGTTACATGGGGCCCACATGTGTACAGGTAGGACAGCATGTACATAGTGCAGCGATTTTCTCTATTATCAGTATTAGTGTGTTTTTTCTACAATAAGGAGGAGTTGGTAGCGCGTAAAACTTCTCGAGGAAGCTATCCACGGGCCGACGACGTGAGGTCAGCAGGTGCGTCAGATGGCATCTAGTGGCGTCAGGAGGGCGAACGAGGTCAATATTTGCACGCAGATGAGGACGGACACAACGTGGGTGTTTGCTTGTGAGAATTATGCAGAAAGGTCATCATGAGGACCTTTTTTTGGGGCCACTTCACGTGGTGGCGAGGTGCATTATTGGAAAAAAGCTGAGTGCTAGGTGTGCGAATGATGCAAAAAGGTGACAACTATGCACTACGAGGTCAGTTTTTGGCCTGTTCGGGGTCCGTTTGAGGTCATCTAAAAGGCCAAGGGTGCCCAACTAAAAAATCTAAGTGTGGGAACTGAAAAAACTGAGAGAAGACCAGAAAAAAAGTGGAGAAGAGAGGAGGAACAGCCGCAACTGTGTTTTTGCCCATTTTGGAGCCTATTTTGGCCGTAAACTGCTCATCCGAGGTCGGATTCGAGCACTTTGACATTGTAGACTGGGGTTTTGGGCCGTTCCGGACGCGATGGCGCTGTCCATTTTGCCAAATTCCTCACTCGTTTTCTGCTATTTTTCTGTGTAAGGTTCTCCTATGAGCGAAGTTTCTGCTCTAGTTTGTGATTGTATCTGGTATCTTTTACCCATATTGTGTGAGCTGTTTGCCCCATTGATGTTGGCCCAAGCTCGTTTGTATCTAAAAATCAGAAATTCTTCTCTTTTGAGCTGAGTTTTTTGGGTGTGTGTGTGTGTGTGTGTGTGTCTGTGTGGAGTGGGCAAGTGGATAGTCTCTCTCCTCTCACTCCAGAGGTGTGTTCCCTGTCTCGGCCAGGTGTGTTGTCTACGCCGAGTGGTGCCCCATAGTGTGTGTGTCTATCCTCCCAAGAGTGTGTGTCGGGTCGTTATAGAGGCGTTGTGTGTGTTTTCATCCCGCTCACATTCTTTTGGCGCCCCCACGGAGGATCTTCTTCGAGTACCTTCTGCTTCGGGCTTCGAGCTTCGAGCTTCGGGATTACAGGTTGCAGGTTGCAGATTACAGGTTACAGGTTACAGGGACAGGTACAGGTACAGGTGATTCACACAGGTACAGGTAGCTAGAGTACAGTGATATACTAGCAGTGATGTCACTTGCAGTTGTTGTGGGTATGCATCACTTGGCGCCTATTTGAGCGCATTGTCTGCTGGATTGTACTTTACTTGTGGAAACTGCCATTGTACGCATTTGTGGAGCCATACTTGGTTGTATTTGGCAGTGCCAGCCATTTCTGAGACTTGGTCTGGAAGATAGTCATTTCTGAGACTTGGCTATACGCGATTTGCATTAGCCTTCGTGTGAGCGTCGATAGCGTGAGGTTTTTATTGAGCTGGGGGATTCTCAAATGTGGAGATCCTTTCGGTGATACAGGTAGCTGGAGCACCCATTTCGTGACCTCGCCATAGGCTATGTACTAGTGAGTCCTATTTGATGCTCGGGTTCTATTGTTGGCAGTTTATGCATACAGATACAGTCTATATTTTGGGTTCTCATTGCTCTACTTCTGGGGAAACTCTGTCGAAATTTTTCCAAGTTATGATGGCTGGTTTTTTGGTATTTTGAGCCCTTTATGCTGTTATGCTGCTGAAATTCTGGCAAAATCAGAGGTTGAGTCAGGTGTGCCTTCTTGGGAGCTTCATGGTTGGCTTTAATGGATGATCAAAATGGCCCTCAGTTCACTCCTTTTCATTTAACTCAAAGAATTCAGATTAATGTTCATGTGTCCAGGAAGATCTTTTTCCAGCAGCGCATAGTCTTTATGTTTGGGCCAAGAAGATTGAGAGAGATCCTGGAATGTCCTTTGCCTGTTGTAATTCCGATGATCAACTATGAAAACTCATTTGATGTGCATGTGTTTGTTCTCATCTAAAGCTGAGCTCCATTGAAGTTTCTGGGGATTGGGTAGTGAAAAGTTTTGGGTTCTTGCACGTGTGTTTGAAGGGGTTCTCTAGCCATGGCTTTCTCTTATCCGGAGTTTCATGGAAGAAGTGATGAAGATGTGGAGGACTTTCTGGAAAAGATGGAGGTTGCCTGCATTAGCAACCAGATTCATGACCCTACGCAAATGTTACGCCTTCTCCAAATTTGTTTGAAGAGTGATGCACGAGTTTGGTCTAAAGCGTTTGAAGAGGAGTTGCGTGTGGCTGATCCACCTGTAAGGTTGAGTTGGGACAATCTACGACATGGGTTGGAAGTGGAGTTTGTGAAGATAGAAGATCCTGACAAAGTGTGGCAAGAAGTACAGGCTTTGGTGCAAAAGGAAGGTGAGCCAGTAGATGCGTACATACGTAAGTTTTCATTGGCATGGGAGCGAATGTGCAAGGCTTTAGCACCACAGGTACCCCCGCCTGACATGATGAAGAAGGACAGGTTCTTGGCTGGTCTTTGGGAGAATATACGTTGGAAAGTGGAGCTAAAGAAGCCTAGGACATATGAGGATGCACTAGAGGTAGCAAGGAACAAAGAGTGGAAGCTGAGGAAAATGAGCCAGCTAGGGGTGGAGTCTTTGCCAATGAGGTCTGAATTTCAGCCTATAGAGTCTTTACAAGGGCGCATGTCAGGGGTTCATCATGAACCAGTGGTTCCTGTTGCTACTCAGGTTATGCCAGCAGTGGTCACTACAGCAGTGCAAGATGATGGCCTAAGGCAAGACATGAGGCAAGTGGTTGATTTGATGAAGAATCTCAACCTAAACATGCTAGGTCAAGTGGGAAATAATCGAGGTCGAGGGCGGTTTGCAAATCAGCCAGGAGGTGAAGAAAGGCCTAGGAATGGTGTTGAACAAAGCAATGGTAGGTTTTGGAGGCAGACACCCACATGTTATAATTGTGGAGAGTTGGGTCACATCAACCCGCAATGTGATAAGCCACCAAGGATGGGGGGAGACATGTATCCATTGCCAAGACAGGTGCTAACTAGGTCAAATGATTATGGCATAGAAATTAAGGGAGATGAAGGAACCAGCGGATTAACCCAGGAGGAAAAGGGAAAGACAAAAGTGCTAAGTGTAGTCACCTTGGAGAAGGCATCAAAGCTAGAGGATACATTAGTGATGCCTATTGGGAAGAGGACCACAGAGGATAAGGAAGGAAGAAGTGCCCCAGGTCCTAGTAAGAAGAAAGGAAAGAGCCATGAAGGCGAGGATGTCAAGGCCAAGAGGAAAAGGAGAGCTCGTCGAAAGTTTCATGTTTCAGATTTTCCACTAGGGGATGGGCAATTAAGCTATGACTTGAAGGAGGATCTGACGAGCAAGAAGGCAGATGTTACTTTTGGGCAGCTTATAGAGATGGTGCCTAAGCTAAAGCGACAGTGGAAGAGGATGGTTAACCCAATGGTGAAGGAGCCAGAGAGAGGTTCAGTGAAGGTGTTGGCAATGGACGAGCTACCAGACATTTGTCCAATAGTAGATGTGTGGCATAAAAGGAAAAATTTGGGACAAGGTTATGTGGATGGCGGAGCCCAAATATGCGTCATAACACACTCATGCGTTGAGAAGATGGGTCTCACAGTGGCTGGGGTGTCAGGGTTTCGGATCAGATTGGCAAACCATCAAAAAGTAAAATGCTTGGGTGTTGTAAAGAGCTTAGAAGTGGAGGCATATGATGCAAAGGCAGCGATTGATTTTCATGTGATGCCAGCAGGGTTGGGAGCATATCCTATTATACTGGGCAGACCATGGTTACGTGCAGTGGGAGCTGTTCAGGATTGGCGACATGGTACGACTAGCCTCTATGGAAAGACAGGTACCAAGAAGCTTTATAATATGGAAACAAGGAAACGATTAGAGGAGCTTTATGAAGATGAGGATGAGTCTAGTGATGAAGACTCTTCCACGGTGACAGATGAGGACAGTGATAGCACTACCAGCAGTGATGAGGATGCTGATGTTGCATTTCTTTTGATGGATAAAGAAATCCAGGAGTGTGGTTTAGTCGCATTTGCAAATGAAGTTGAAGATGAAAGTGAAGGGCCTTATGAAGTGATTGAAGGGCTGATGCAAACCAAGGTTGAGTTGTCAAAGAAGCAGGAATTAATGACAAAAATGATCAGTGGAGACCTCTCAGCTATGGAGAAGGATATATTTTTGCATATGCTGGCTAGTTTTCCTGATTTGTTCATTACTTCATATGAAGAGATCAGAGGGTTCAAGGGTGAAGAGATGCATATAGAGCTGAAAGAAGGTGCTAAGCCAGTGCGGCAAAGGCTAAGAAGGATGGGTTAAGAGCAAATGGAAGCCTTGCGGGTAGAGGTGGACAAGTTGTTGAAGGCAGGGTTCATAGTCCCTATGGAGACCACAGAATGGGTGAGTCCAGTAGTAGTCAGTCCAAAGAAGGATGGGAAGTGGAGAATTTGTGTAGATTTTAAACCCTTAAATGCAGCCACTAAGAAGAACCCATATCCTCTACCATTCATCGATCAGATCTTGGATTCAGTGGCAGGTTATGAGAGGTACAGTGTGTGTGATGGTTTTTCAGGCTATTTTCAATTGAAGATTGCTCTTAAAGACCGCACAAAGACCACTTTTATTACGCCATGGGGATGCTATTGCTACACAGTATTGCCATTTGGGTTGTCAAATGGACCTTCCTTCTATCAAGAGAGAGCGAATTGGGTGTTGGAACCATTCATTGGTAGTTGTGTTAAAGCTTTTATGGATGACTTCTGTGTTTATAGCAGTAGGGCTGAACACCATGAGAAGCTACATATGGTATTGGCTCGATATGATGAATGTGGAGGACAACTAAATCCAAAGAAATGTCATCTAGCACAGCCAAGGGTGAAGTTATTGGGCCACATGGTGTCAGAAAATGGCATTGAGGCTGATCCAGATAAGGTGAAGTCTATTATTCTTCTTCCATCACCTATGAGTACGAAGCAATTGGCAACCTTTATACACAAAGTGAAGTACATGGCATGGTTTATTCCATTGTCTTCGCAGCTTCTTTATCCATTAGAGCAAGTGGCAAAGCATGATCCATTGCAATGGGATGACAAGTGTGAAGAAGTGTTTCAAGAGGTGAAAGAGGTGTTAGGGGGGTTGTCAGCCATGCAGGCTCCTGATTGGGAGAAAGTGTTTTATGTAAATCCATCAGTAGGGGATGATGCCATTGGAGCCATGCTATTGCAAAAGGGGAAGGGCAGCCATTATATGAGGCCAGTGTATTGTGCAAGCCGAGTGAAGTTGGTAGCGGAGAGAAAGTTATCGGAAGTAGAGCTAGTGATGGCCAGTGTAATATTTTCTTGTCGACGATTTCGTCATTACTTGCTACCACGGCCTTTTGTTTTCTTGACGAGTTATGCCTTTTTGCCACAGTTAATTAATGGTATTAACATGTCAAATGTGGTGAAGAAATGGGTAATTGAGCTGCAAGAGTTTGAGTTCTCTTTTCTAGTGGAAGATAGTACAAGGGCTACCCTAGCTGATTTTTTGACCTACAAGGAGAATCCCCTTATTGTTAAGGAAGAGGTGGTGAGAAAGGTAGTTGAAGAAGTGCCACAGATCAGCAATGCACATGTGTTGTTCTTTGATGGTTCATACAGAAAGAGCCACGATGCAGCTTCAGGGGGTATAGCACTTTATGATCCAGAGGGGAAGCTAGTATGCAAGAGAGGGTTCAAATTGGATGCTCATAGTAACAATGAGGCTGAATATGCTACATTGGAAGCCGGATTACACATTTGTTTGAAGCATGGGGTTCGAAGGTTGAGCATAAAAGGTGATGCCTTGTTAGTGGTGAAGCAAGTGCTGGGTGTGTGGAAGAGCAAGAACACCTCATTGAAGGAAATGTGCTTCAAAATTAAAGGCCTGTTACAAAAGTTTGAAGCATGGAGTATCAGACACATTGAACGTGCTCTAAATGGAGAGGCACATGAAGCAGCTCAAGGCATGATTGGGGAGCTATTTGTGTTGAGGACCACTTTACCTCTTTATCATGGCCGGGAAAGTTTGGCTCAAGAAGAGGAGTTTTTGCTAACAGGAATCATTCCAAAGGAGATTCAGAAGTCTAAGAAGTATGGCTTTGTGCGTAGAGCATACAGGTACAAATTGATTGGTGATGTCATATACATGAAAGGGGCTGATCTCGTGTTGAGACGTGTACCTTGGCGGGAGGAGCTTTACAGAGTGTTGGAAGAGAATCACGAAGGCGCATGTGGTGGCCATTTTGCTCTAAAGATCACCTTGCATAAGATTTTGCAAGAGGGGTATGTATGGCCTAGTTTGCACAAGGATGTTCACCATTGGTGTAGGTCTTGCAATAGGTGTCAAGCATTTGGGAAGAGAGTGTTGAAGCCAGAGCTACGAAAAACCATTATGGCGTTTGATGTGTTTGAAAAGTGGGGAATTGATGCAATAGGCCCGTTACCTATCACAAGAAGGGGCAAAAGCTATATTTTGACGGCAGTGGACTATCTCTCTAGATGGGCAGAGGCTATAGCAGTAAAACAGATCACTGCAAAGGATGTGGCAAAATTTGTGTATGATGAAATATGTTGCAAGTTTGGGGTGCCACTGGAGTTACTTTCAGATAAGGGGCCTGGCTTTAGAGCTAAACTGCTAGATTTTTTATGTGCAAAGATGAAGATTAGGCACCAGCATACCACTCCTTATTACCCGCAGTGTAATGGCTTGAATGAAAGATTCAATGGTGAGTTGGTACAAATTCTTTCTAAAGTGACAGAGCACCAAGGAAAGAATTGGGATTTGGAATTGCCTAGTGCATTATGGGCTTACCGTACTTCGGTGAAGACAGGTACAGGGTTTACTCCATTTCATTTGGTGTATGGAAAAGAAGCACTATTGCCTGTGGAAGTAGAGTTGCTTGCGATCAAGATGTTAGAGAAGTTGCTTGGGTCGCCTAGTGATGCATTCAAAGAGAGGCTCTTGCAGTTACAAGAGGTCCAGTTGGATAGGATGAGCGCATTGGAGCATTATGGGCAGATGCAGGATAAGGCTTTGGCAAAGATAAATGAAAAGGTTAAAAGTAAGGGTATCAAGAAACATGACTTGGTTTTGCGCTACAACAGTAAGCTGGACAACACCTTCCAAAAGAAGTTTCAAATTAAGTGGGAAGGCCCTTTCAAGGTAGTGGAGTGTTTTCCAAATGGCACATATCAGCTGGCTAACTTGGATGGTGTTCTACATAAGTGAAGGGTAAATGGATTGCGTCTTAAATTGTATCATGCTAGATTGATGATGGTGGAGCAAGATGAGCTGTATGTGGAGCAAGCAATGTTGGTGAAGGATGAGGAGACCTGTGATACGGCGAGTCTCATATCTCTCTTTGCTGCTGCTGATCATGAATGATCTAGCAGGCTAGGGGATGGGAAAATTATGTCAGGATTTTTTTGGAGCAAGGGATTGCGCATATGTACATATACATGCATGGTGCATCAAATAAAGGATTGCCCATTTTCCAGAGCCAGGTGGTTACATGGGGCCCACATGTGTACAGGTAGGACAGCATGTACATAGTGCAGCGATTTTCTCTATTATCAGTATTAGTGTGTTTTTTCTACAATAAGGAGGAGTTGGTAGCGCGTAAAACTTCTCGAGGAACTTGTCAGATGCAGAAACTTGTCAGTTGTAAATGATCATGATTATTTACATCTACTCCCTTTTTTAACTTTTTTGACCAAGCCAGCATACCATTAGTTTTACCATGTTATAATAAGCCCACAAACCAAATTTGGTAAGATTTGGATCACTGGATTGAAAATTGTGACGAAATTTGCAAAGTTAGTCTGCAGACGGATAATTGATGACCATTTGATCAAAAATTGTCCAAACTTGATGAAACTTGGCTAGTGACCTTAACTTGAGGTGCTTAACAGATTTGTGTCAAAGTTGGGACAAAAAGTTGCAAAAATATAGCTGGAGTAATTAATCGTGATTATTTACATCTGCTTCAAAACTTGAGAAATTTGCAAGTTTGAGTATACCATAAGGTCAAGCATATCAAGTAGACTTCACAAATCAATTTTTGTGAAATTTGGATCACAAAAGTGAGACTTAAGCCAAATTCTCGAAATCAAAGTCTGTGGACACAAAACAGTTGATAAACTTGATCAGATTTTGTCGAAACTTGTTGAAACTAGTCCAAAGACTTTACCAAGTTGTATACTTGCCAAACCAATCAAAAAAGTGCAAAAAACTGACAAAACTAAATAATCACGATTATTTACTTCTGCTATCTAGAGACATTAATTTTGACTTTTGAACTTATACAGTGTTAGACCAACATAATATAAAGCCACCGGGAAATTTTGGGTTCAATCGGATCAGAATTGGTACATGTTCACTCAGTTTCATGGTTACAGGTTAAACCTTTGATTTTTTGCTAAAAAAAAGTCAAATTTTGAATCCCATAGCTCGATTTGAAGTGATACATAGAGACCAATCACGAGAGTTAGCAAAAATACTATTGTCTTTATAGAAGAATAGACAACTTGATCAAATTTGTACGGGAATCAGGTTGCAGACGAGGAATCAATGGCTTGACATAAAGTTGCAATCGAATCAAGTGGAAATTGACGACAAGTCAATCCAAAGGTGAGTACTCTATCCAGGGCTTCATAAGTCTATATGAACCTTAGATCTAGTCGTGTACTAGGAAATCAGGGCATACTCAGAGAAACCTCCAATAGAGTATCCACCAAAGAAAGCGTGAATCAAGGCAATTCCTTGTACACAATTCTTGAAGAAGTCTCATACACTTTTTTAGATTCAACATCCGAAATGTCTTCTTACTCGACTCACTCGGAAATCGGAACAACAATGCGCTATAAGCATATACTCTCATTTTACAAGACTAACCGCCATGGAGCCTAGGTTTACTTGGACCCTAACGAGGAGTATGATATTCGCATTGATGACCATGGTATTGAGTTCGAAGAAGAGGTTAGGGCAAATAAACAAATAAAAATGTACATGGAAAGAAACGGAACTCAATATGTACAAGTTGAAAACTCTGACGTGGTAGACAAATGGGGGTTATAAGTAAACACCATAATCCCAGATATGTCAGCAAAAGAAGGACACCAGCTTTAGAATTCAAGGGATACGATCAAGTAGACTTGAAGCCTTTGAAATGGCTTAGTACGGATAATCCTAGGATCGGGGTCTATTGTTGGGAAGATAGAAACATAAAAGATCTTTTGTGGATTTCGCATGCCAAACCAGGACAATTAATGGCCATGAAGATCATATATATCTTCAAGATCAAAGATAAGGGATCAGAAGACCTACCAGCCTACCTGTGTAGGGATTGTTATAACAACAACTTTGTTATGATGACTGAAGAGGTAGAACAAACCAAATACCAAGGGTATTCTATACGGGATTGGATATTGGGACAAGGACCAAAAATAATTCCAAGAGATGAACACCGTGAGAGATCATGTGAAAGTAATGTAAAGAACTCAAAAACCTTCTCATCACATAGAAAATCGGGTGACACTAAGGCCAGTCCAGGGCTACACGAGTCACTATTTCCAACAGAATGGTTTGAAGGACTCGGAACAGGACCAACTGCCAAAAGACCTGGAGTTGAACCAAACAGACGCGTCAGACCAGCTGATTTTCAGAAATGGGTCAGAAAATACAGTGGATCAGGGGATCCAACTGACCACTTAGTCATTTTTAAACAAATGCTAAGAGCAGAATGAATATTTGATTTCCATACTGAATTTGAGGGGTTTGGAATGACATTAGAAGGAAAAGCATTGACATGGTTCCAAAACATTCCACCAAGGTCAATCATGGACTTGAACACATTAGCTCAAGGATTTGTAGTTGATGTTCCAAAACGGGGATAAAACATAATACGGTATCTCAAATCTATAGCTTTAAACGAAAACATGATGAGTCTGTAGAGATTGTGCAACTCTAATGAAACAATACATTGCCAGATGCCCAGGGCTAGAGATACCTGCAGAAGAAAAACTTGTATCCTTGTTTTTAGAGGGACTGCTAAACGAAGAGCTTCATGCTATACTCTATAGTAAAAAGCATACAACCCTAGAAGAGTGTGTGTTAGATGCTATTGACTTAGGAGACAATTGTGATATTTTCAATGAATAAGATGTCCCTAAGGATAACAAAAGTGAGAAAACAGAATTCACTTAACCAGCACAAGTGGGAACGGTTGCTGCCGCACCACTCTCAATTATAGAAGATATGCTTAAAAGGATGAACGACATGATGAACAACATGCAAAAAGAACCTATGAGGGGACCAGGACAAGGGATACCTCCACAGGGACAACCAATTAGGCCACAAAAATGGTGTACAATCGAGGGTAAATGGACCAATCATGAGACCCACGAGTGCTACTTCAAACCAAAGTATGATGGGAATGTTCAGTACGTGCCCATGAGGCCACAAGGACAACCCATGTACAGATATCAGCCTAATATGGCCCAAGCTCAAAGACCACCAATGGGTATGGAAAGACCTCAACCTGTGTTGGGACAACAACCTCCGTATAAAGGACATAATGCAGTGCCTGTAAAGTACATGCACTCTGAAGGAGTCATAGATGAACAAGCATTAGTGCCTGTTAAACCCTATGCGAAGCCTAGTCCATCTACAGTAATGGTAGAAGGAGATTGGTATAGTTCACATCCACCACCAATGGAAGAAACCGTGACTTATGCTCCACTAGAGCTCGCACCAATGTATTATGTAGCTAATCAAGGTGTTAGACCTCCCATGGTAAGACCCATGGTTAAGCCAAGAACATGAGATTGTCATAACTGTGGTGCAGATGATCAACTGGGAAAATGAATGTCCAGAGCCTGACAAAGACCTCAAACCAGTTGAAGCCTATTACATACAAAAAGGGTGGACACTTTCCGGAAGATTGTCCTAAAAATCCTTTGAACAAGGGTAAAACCGTAGTAAACGTAGTCCAAGTGATACATAGTGATAGCCGTTTTTCGGCTCTCCATAATTGCCATAGTAAGCTACCTCACCCTACCAAAATCACCCAAACACTATGGCTATCCCTACCATTTCACTGTAAATAGGCGTGTGTGAGTTAGGGGACTTTTCCCATATTTTCTTAAAAACCATAAATTAGCTAGTCACTGGGCTAGTTGAGCCAAAAAAATAAAAAAATAAAAAAAAAGTATATTATGGCCTCTTTGTGTGTAAATATTTCATTGTATATATGGCCTAAATATAGGGATTTTTTATAATTATTTTGGTATTTTATTTATATATTTCTACTTATGTGTGTGTTTTATTAAACCTGTGTATGCCTTCTTTCATCCTCTTACACCATAAGTATATTTTTTGCCAATATGTACATACTATAACCTCATATTTTTCCTTTTTACAAATCACCCCCACATTTTCACCCTCACCCTCGTGAAAACAAAAAATTGATTTCTACTCATTGGTCACGTTTATTATATTATTTACTTGCATACCTTTTTCTCTTTCACCCAAAATAATTCAAGGAGGGACCATATCATATGATTCCAATATCTTTCCACATCCTTAACTCCTCCATATTTTTATTATTATTTTTACTCATTATTCTAACACCATGTGCTCATTGAGCTAAAGTCTATGAATAGTCCATACACTAGTCCCACCATGTATATATTTATTTATTCACCAATAATCCTCCTCCATGCATGGGTCAAGGGCAACTTGGATGCTTTGTATTATAATATGACAAAGGAGGGTCTCACTCTTGGATGCATTGTACAAATTCAACAAAGGAGGGGGCCACTAAAAGACTTTTGCAGGCATAAAAAACAGGCTTTTTGGTGAGAATTTTGGCACCTATCTCCACTTCGAATTTGGAGCGGTGGTCAAAAGAGAAAATGTAGCCCACGCTTTGAATAATCACCTCAAATTTTTTCATGATTTTTGGAGCTACCAGCGGTGAGCTATGATTTTTTGAGTGGACCCTAGTCTGCCCACTTTTCTCACAAGTAGCCCTTAGTCTTCTCTCACCCTTCCACACACCTACTCACTCTTACACATCCCTCCCTCTCCTTCCCTCACTCAAACCTGCAATTTCCATGGCTTCTCCCACCCTCTTCACCATTACCCTTCTCTCTCATCCCTATAGTTCTTTTATGAACCTCTACATACATACACCCTCTCCATGTCTCTCTCTATTGCTTCTATGTTACAATTTCATTTACCTCTCCTAAAAATATCTAAAATTCAGCATCTTAACCATGATAACTTCTGCAAATTGAGGATTTTTCATCAACAAATCCTCTTTTCATCGTGGTGGTCAACCGTGGCGGCGGCGTAAAGAAGCGAAGAAGAAGAAGAAGACCAGCGGTCATTTTTTCCACAATCTACACAAGGGTGAGTTCAAGCTTCTTCAAAGCTTCACCATCTCAATGATTCTCTTTTAATTCACCCCTCTTCCTTTATCAAATCAACTCACTCTACCCATTGTAAATGTAACATTAACTTTCTAGTGATTACTAACGACTAACATACTAACACAAAATAGCATTGACCTAACCATAAAAGACACCTCACCTCAAGACATGTACAAAGTAACTCTCTCTCTCTCTCTCTCTCTCTCTCTCTCTCTCTCTCTCTCTCTCTCTCTCTCTCTCTCTCTCTCTCCTTACTTACTTTCACCTTATCTACCATCAATAATGCTCTCTTTTGATCCCACACCCATGACTCAAGCAGACAAAGAAGGCCCGCAATGTTTTGATATTCAAAAAAATCATAATCCTGATTTGTTAGCTTGTAAATTAGGATTTCCAATAATCTTTATGAGGGGTCTCCAACCTATAAATAGACCCCTCTCCTTCTTGTAAAACAACCTCCAACATCTCACATAGCACCCCAACACTCTATGCGTGAGGAGAGACTTAGGTGTAGCAACCACTTGCGAGCTTCACTCTTGGTGTGAGAGAAGCCTTCAAGCTACACATTGCAAGTGAGAGAGCGTGAGTTCCACAAACCTCAAAACCACTATTGTATATACTCCTTCATCATCAATAAATTGAGCTTTGGTGCATCAAAGGCGTGATTCGACGTTCAAATCTTCGTCCTTCCATTTGTGCAATACGGTTTGGTGAATTCAAGGTGACTTGTGTATTTGAGTTTTTATGGGTTGATCTTGATTTTAGAAAGTGTTTTAGTGTGTTTTTCATTGCTAGTTTTGTGTCCATTGTAAGAGGGTATTGTGGTGAGAGGTCTCTCACACCCTAAGACAGTGTGTGTGTGTGTTCTGGCAATGTTTAGCAATCACTAAGCATTGAGTGAGTTTTATACAAGTTCTACGATAGCATCATAACGAACCATCTCCATTTGCAAGTCACAAATAAGGTATTACGCAAGATCCTTTTCTCTCTCTCTTCCCTTTGCTCTAGCTCTCTCTGGTCCAGTTTGTGTGTGTCTTGGTGTGAGGTTGTTTGTGTGTGTTGTGTGGTGCATCTTCTTGGTTGTGCCAAAATCTCTCTTGCGTGCTAGTTCGCATACCATAACTAGGTGGTGCCCCTATCTTGTTTGGGTTTGGCTGTGGGTTTGTTGTTGTGTTGTGCTTGTGGTTGCCCCAGCCCCAACTGAGCAGCACGGGAGCCTTGAGGGGTGTTTAGAGGTCGCCTCTCTTGTTGCCCGCCCCGGACCGCCTCAATAGTAGCTCATCAAAGAGTGAACCGATTGTTCCAATCAAGGTAATCACTAGAGCCCAGGCCAAGAAAAAGAAACACATCTCCTCTGATGATTCAAAAAATACGAAAGTTTTCTCTCAAAGAATCAAAAGGAGCAGAAGCAAAAGATATGAGATGAGAAAACAAAAACAATGGGTAGAAATCGAGGAGAAAGCAAAAAAGCTATTCCAAGAAAAGTTGAAAGAAACTGGAAGTGAATTCAAGGAACAACCGTGAAATCTGGAGGATCCATTATGGTTGATAAAATTTTTGAGCCTATTCATGCCACCTTGGAATCCTACCAAGCACGACTTAAAGCAAGCCAAAACATGGAAAACAAATGGAAAAATTATCCTTGTCCAGACATGGAGCAGCTAAGCTGGAAGCTTATCATTGTTTGGTAAGAATCCTGCAAGAAATGCTAGAACAACAAAAACCCAAGCTTGAAAGTATCGCAAAGCCTGAAGAGCTTGTGGTAAGAGACACTAAAGAAAAATCCGATGTGGTGGCAGAACCCCACCTTGAAACAAAAGAACCAAAGCTTATAGTGCCTGATAGCAAAGATGCCTTAGACAGAATTCCCTTCGTAGACATTAGGAAATTTCGGAGGTCATTTGGAGGGCCTTCTAACAAAATGTAATTTTTGCACTCTCTCTCTAGAAAATATGACGAATAATAGAGGCGGGTCTGTCATGGTAAAAGTTCAAAAAGTGTACATTAAGTAGATTCTTCACCCTTCTGAACATTCGTCCATAATGATTGAGGGATAATCTTCTTTCACTTGCATTGAATGAACCTCGTCAACATGGAGGGAATGAGGTGAACATGGAGGGACGAAGCCCAAGCCGCCTATTCACTTTTCATTAAACCTACACCTTTGGCTAATGGCACACTCCTCAAATGGCACAAATGTTAGGCAAAAACGAGCCAAATATCACCTTCACATTGATTTGGACAACGAGTACCAACCATTGATTAAGCGGAGTAAAGCAAACACACATATACCTCCCGCATCCATAGACATGCTCAAAGCTCAGGGAGCTAAACACATAGATATCTGGACGAGAGGATCTCTCTATCCTAAGAATCCAATCACTAATGTGTCTCCAGCATTTGTCAATCCTACAAGCTTATTGACCTTTGCTGGTGATGGAGAAAACGGCCTTCTAGGTTATTGTAAATCTCTTACAAGGCAAGCTGAAACTTATAAGGACATTCTCCAAGCTCAACAATGTGAGATTTTTTGTCTTTCAGATTTGCATTCTACAGATCAGGTTACCATTTTGCAACACAAAACAGAGGTACAGGAACTCAAAGGAAAGGTACGAAGTTGTCAAATGAAGGACACCATCTTGGGTGGTCGTATCCAAAAGAAGAAATTGCGTAATCTTGAAACATTGCAAGTTGCATTCGGAGGTCTCAAGAAAAGAATCCAGGCATTAAGGTGATGCTTCTTGGTTGACTAAATAGTCTTAGTTAAGTAATTTTTTTTGTTTTTCTAGTTATGCATTGTTTTCATGTGCCTAAATTTAGTGTTAGTTAAGTAAATTTTCTGTTATTTACTTATGCACTGTCTTCATGTAGAGATTCAATCTCTCCTGACAAGGAAAAAATTGACCCCAAAGCCAATATAGGAAAGAGATTGAAGCCACTTATAAGTAGAAGCCTGCAACAGATATAGTACATGAAGTTTAAGGTCCTACAGCAAAATGTAGTGGACCGCTTTATTTCAAAGAACTCAGTGCCTGCAAAAGAGATACAAGGCACACTTGATTCACTTGGTGTAAGCAAAAGAGGATATTCGGCTATACAGAAATTTGTCTCATCCATCTTTGTTAAGAAGGGAGTAAAATTCAAACTTTTACCATCAGCCTCAAGTGTTTGGGAAGAGAGGCTTCAGCTTAACGACGCAGAGGGAGAATATCTTGGACATCCATTTCATATTAAAGCAGCTTACAGTGGCCATGGAGAAAACATAGCATATGATGAGTTCAATAATATTTTTATGGACTTGCAGATGTTGCAGAAGAGAATGGTGGAGTTTTACAAAATCACATTTGAAGAGTCACGAGGGGTATTACATTTTTTGTTGAAACGGGGTGAGTGTGAGCTTATCAAAGACAAGAAGCTAGAGCCTGTTACTATTACTTTAATGAATAGAGCCCTCTCAAAGTGTCCCACTGATGATCCTTTGTATTTTAGTGTTCAATTAGAATCTAACATATGGTGGCTTGGTGCTTTTGAGGTAAGCGAGATTCTCAGCTTAGCTCAAATATTCACATCTACTTAAGTCTCATTTATTTTGTGTTGCAGGTAAAGAAAGAAGATCATGAGATTCTATATTGGGTGTTCCATCAAACTAATGTTCCAGAGGTGATTGATCGACAGACTAACCAGGGAGAGGTACTACGTCTAGATGAAAGGGGAGACTTTCAAGTTCAATGGCATCTTGTAGGTGACCTCAAAACATTAAAGTGCATGTATATTTGTGGAATGAGTGCAATGGAAAAGTCGTCGTGTTTGTTCTGCATGGAGCCTGCAAAGGTTGTGAACCCAAAGTGGTGGAGAAAAGCTCCAACACGTCACATTGAGGACCCTGCTTTTCGATCAGTTTTGAAAATACCACTTGTGAATGTCCACATCTGTACAATGCATGCCCTTTGTAGAATTGTGGAGAAATTGGTCTACTTATATATTGGGTTTGCTTGGAAAATCAAGAACTTAGCAAAGCAACAGGTGGCCCTGCAGTGCTTAGAATTGGTACTGTCGGATATGGGGCTTCATGGTGGCGATGTGAAAATCCAGCGGGATGAAAAGAGATCAACTGCTGAGAAGGATGTCCCATGCAAACCATCCATCGGTGGGTGAAGGCTGGGAGGTTTTATCTAAACCCCAAGGAATACAAGATCTGAAGCTAACAAAGCATGGAAAAAATATATAACACATCTTATGCTAGCAAGGTAGAGTATCAGAGCTGGAAAAAGCTACATATTGCAGTCAAAGATCAAGAACCAACTACTCGTAACGCGAAGGCTGAGGTTTGGCGATCAATAGACATGCTAATTTTGATGTGCAACCAAGATGACTGGTCACAAGGTGATATGAACAAGTTCAAGGAGAATCTCAACCTTCTCAAGAAATCATTAGAGACAGCATGGTCAGACACCCAGATTACTCACTACATGGTATTATTGTGTATTTGATTCTCTTTTATGTGTAACTATGTGAGTGTAAAACATTCTAAGTAATCTGTTTTCATATCCAGCACATCATTTTCAATCATTTACCATATTTTACAAAATTATGGGAACCCGTCCATATGGAATACCCAAGGGATGGAAAAGTCTCATTACATGTCCAGAAATGCGTATTTTAGGCACACACGACATGATGGCTCTTTAATCAAGGCTAACAATTTGAGAGAACTATTTGAATGGTAGAATCATTCATCGAATGCAGGCAAAAGAAGTGTTGGCCTCTTCAGCAACAACACAAGCCATTAGACATTTACAACAAAATAAAATTAAAATATCAATGGCATACAACAACTCCGGTGCTGGCGAAGGTCAACGAAGGTGGAGAGAGACAATGGTGTATGTGAACCACAAGTGGAGAAAGATACTCTGAGTGGATGACATTGTACAAAATTTCAATATTTCTGTAATACATGATCTTAATACAATTGCTACTTGAAGTGTATCAAGATTTTGAAGGTTCAATTTTTGTTTTTTGGCACATCACCCTTGTAACGAATCATGAGATGTTTGCCATACTCTATAAGTTCATCCGGGTTTTGTCTGCCAAGAGCTAGTGCCATTGCTGTGTAAGTGTAGTAATATGCCGCCCGACCACCTGTATAGCCCGGGCAATAAGCAAAACAATCTCTAGCAAACAATCATCCGATAGTGTCTCCTTGTATTTTTCAGCTTTCTCAAAGCAACTTCGGAGGCATTTTATTGGATTGCTCGATGTTTCCATTGCCTCATCATCGCTACTATCCTATGAAACAAATCCACTCCTCTCCTCTTGGATTCTGGAAATCATAGATAGGGACAAGTCCTCCCTTAAATAAAAGATGCTTTGCACATCATGTAAAAAGATATAGGTCCTGTCTCCAATCCTGAACTCAGGCACATCAAGCAACATCATCTGAGCATGCTTCTCGGTGAAGTTACTGACATCCAAGGGTAGTTTGGTTTCTGTTGTTTTCACAAAGAGCATCTCACTTCTTTGAACTTCAATTGCCTCAACCTCAAGGTCGACTGTATCTTCAACCTCCTCGACTTCTTGTATGTGTGTTGTCTCCTCGCATTCTTCGTCCGGTGCTGCGTCCTTCTCCTCTATTACCTCATCGAGATTCTGCATGAGGAATCCAAACAGGCTATTCAGGTAAATCATAAAGCCAAAGGATTCCTGAATAAGTTTGCACTCTTTTTGGTGCAAAGGGCAAGCTGAATGTCGGCAAGCAGGTGGTAATTCCCTATACTTCTTCAGTCCCTGTCTTTTTCCACCGCAGTCATTTAAATGAACCACAGTCATACTAGGGAAAAGAACCCTCCCTACCTGCACCATAAGTTCAAATCGATCTCTATAGGGCTACAAGAACTCATTGTGCCCTAAGCTAAATGGTCTTCAATATCAAATTTTGGGTTAAACATAGAATGAACTAGATCATATTTGTCCCCACCACCACACGATGCTGCAAAATTGAACAGCCTCTCATCAGTTACAGCTGGCTCTTCCAGAGAAGGCACATCCACTTTGGCTTTACCATTACTTGCACAAGGACTGCTTGCTGGGAGATGTGCATCATCAGAGAAGTCTATATTCCTCTTTCTTGTATTTTTCTCTACAAGTACTGTAGAGGGTGAGGGAAACTCTTGGCCAGCCGACTCATCTTCACAGATTGACTCTTCTTGATCAAAGTCCTGACAAAAGTCAACAGTTCTTTTGGCAGAAGCGCTAAGCAACTGAGCCTGTAAAGGTTGGAATCCTGGCACAAGCTCTGGGTCCGGTTTTAGTCTCTTCTGCCTATTGGACCTTAATCCTATTCATAAGGAAACAATGTCAAGTCTTTGTTCCTCTCTCTCTCTCTCTCTCTCTCTCTCTCTCTCTCTCTCTCTCTCTCACTCTCTCTCTCTCTCTCTCTCTCTCTCTCTCTCTCTCTCTCCCCAAAGCACACCAAAAAACACACACATACACACAGACACACACACACACTCTCTCTCTATCTCCAAAACACACACACACACACAAACTCTCTCTCTCTCTCTCTCTCTCTCTCTATATATATATATATATATGTATATATATGTATATATATATATATATATATATATATATATATATATATATATATATATATATATATATATATATATATATATATATATATAAAGCACACCAAAACACACACACACACAATCGAGAGAGAGAGAGAGATCGAGAGAGAGAGAGAGAGAGAGAGAGGGTCTGTGTGTGTCCTTGTGTCTATGTGTGTATCTGTGTGTGTGTGTGTGTGTGTGTGTTCAACAGTATAGATTTGTTTGTTTCCACACACACACACACACTCCTACTAGCTATTGTTAGAAATAGAGAGAGAGAGAGAGAAAGAGATGACCTTTTGTTGGGGGAGTTTGCAAAAACTGCATGGGAGGCATCTACTCCATTGGGCTCTCTCTCTCTCTCTCTCTCTCTCTCTCTCTCTCTCTCTCTCTAGACACATATAACGTTTAACACCTAGCAGCACCCCACGTGTTGCTTAAAATAGAATCTAGATGTGCATGATGCCGCACATTCTGTCATTTAATGCGACGGGATACGTTAGTAAGTGACACAAAAAGTATGAGAGAGAAAGAGAGACATCGAGACAGTCAAAGAAAGTGAGATAAGGAGAAACTGAGCATGCGTCTGCGACAAAGAGAACGTGAAAAAGAGACTAGGTTTGGCGTCTTCTTCCAAGGTTTGGCCCTCTCTCTCTCTCTCTCTCTCTCTCTCTCTCTCTCTCTCTCTTTCTCAAAGGTCTTTCTCTCTCTCTCTCTCTCTCTCTCTCTCTCTCTCTCTCTCTCATTCTCTGTAACAGGAAAATTCCATATCTCTCTCTCTTACACACACACAGACACACACAACACACACACACAGTCACTCACACACAGAACCTCTCTCTCTCTCTCTCTCTCTCTCTCTCTCTCTCTCTCTCTCTCTCTCTCTCTCTCTCTCTCTCTCTCTCTCTCTCTCTCTCTACTAAAGGCGCGCGGAGACAGTTAACTACTCTTTGGATGTCTCTACACGCGCCTTTAGTACTGTGGAGAGGCAAGGATAATGAGTGAGAGAGAGGGAGAGAGAGTGTGTGTGTGTGTGTGTGTGTGTTTTGGTCGGCTTGGAGACACACACACACACACACACACAGAAAGAGAGAGAGTCTGTGTGTGTGTGTTATAGAGAGAGGGAGAAATAGGTGGAGACAGGGGGGAAGGAGAGAGAGAGAGAGTTCTCTCTCTCGTTCTCTTTCCTTTTCAATAACGGCGTGCAAACTCATATTTTATCGTCAAAAAATTATTTCACGCGCGCCGTTAGTAATGAGATAAGTTTTTTTGAGAGATAGGGAGAGTTTTGTGGGGGGGGGGGGGGGGGGGGGGGGGAGAGAGAGAGAGAGAGAGAGAGAGAGAGAGAGAGAGAGAGGACTCTTCTATTTGTATATAGTGGAATGACTAGAACAAAGGCCACTGTAAGAAAGGGGGTCAAGGGATCAGGGTTAGCAGCTAACGCAAGTAGCAGATCTGCAACCCCAAAGAAGAGACCTGAAAAACCAAGTAAAATTTTGAAAGGTCTAAGGATGAAGAAGTTACAGAGCTGCATGGGACTTTTCAGAGAAATCACGAAGGCACAGAAATGTGTTGATTTGTGCATACCAAAGTTGCCCTTCTAGAGGATGGTGAGGTCCATTTGTGAGGAAGCGACCTGGGGCACTAAAAGGTGGAAAGTGGTTGCACTGATGGCTCTACAGGAAGCAACAGAGAACTTCCTGCTTGAGTACTTCAGTGACATGACCATTGTAGCAGCCCATGCCCACTGGGTGACTGTAATGAACAAAGACAGCGAGACACTAAAAAGGGTAAGGTGGAGGTATGGCAAACTTCTGGTACCCAATGACTGCAGGGATAAGAAAATGAGGGAAATTTTTCTATACCCCCTGAACTATTGCCACAAGTCATAGTTGTAGATGTCATATTATAAAGGTGAAGAAGGAAACACCACCCTCCCCATGAAATATAATGACATTGAAACCATGGCAATACTGGATAGTGGAGCTGGCATAGCCATAGACACTAAAGCAGTATGGGAATCTTGTGGACAGCCAGCCATTAGACAAACTCGAATGAAATTGCAATTGGCTCTGACGGACACATTGAGAGACCATTAGGGCTGCTTGAAAAAGTGATAGTCAATTCTTGTGGAATTGAATATTAACATACTTTTGCCATAGTAGACTTTGGTAAAAAACTCAACTATGAAATCATATTGGGAAGACCTTTCATGTGATAGGTATAGCTTATCCAAGATTGGGGAAACAATTATCTGTACTTGAAGCAAGTGGGATCTATAACAAGAGTAAATCTAAAAGATCACACTTATAGAGATTTCTTGAAAACACCCATGCAGGATTTTGATTCACTCTCTTCGGCTAAAACTAAGCTTCCATCCTTGTTAAACAAAGAAACTCCTATTTGAATGTCTGGAGGTTCAAAAAATGGAAGCTTAAGATGAGAAGAATGTATACTGGAAAGGGATTGCACAGACGAAGCCTATGTACCTGAACCCTTTCCAGGGCATTTGTTTGAGCCATTCGAGTGGACTCAAATTTTAGCGACAATGGATGTATGTGTGAATACTTCTATGCCTACTCAATTTTGCAATGAGGATGGCTACGACATAATTCCCATTCAAATGATTTCAATCCTCAAAATTGAAAACAAAGATGGGGAGCCCAAGGACTTAATGAAAGCTCAACAAGTCTTTTCAGACCTCTATTACGATGCAACAAGTGAGTTAGATGAACACTCAGCTACCTCAAAAGATTTGCGGTCCGAAAAAGAGCATATGAGAGCTAAGCTACCATTAAAAGGAGAGGAGAAAAAGTTTTTTGACTTTCCAAACCAAAAGTCAAGAAGACAAAAATGGTATAGATGAAAAAGAGACACACAATTGTGAAAACATGACCTATGCCATCAGTCTCTAGTAGAACACAATTCCTAATGCAGATAAATGCAAATGATTGTGTCAAAGAAAAAATCACTGGCAAATATCCTTCAAACAAAAACTCAAAAATGTCTCAAACATTGAGAAAAACAAGGAAGGTTACTCAAGCAAACCCACAGGATAAGAAACCACTCATGACTCTAGTTGAGCGGAAAAGAAATATCAAGAGTTTAAAAAGGCTCTAAAGGAGATATACACAACCAAAATGGAAACCATGCAAGAGGATGGTAAGGATGTAATGAGTGTTCCATCCCATTACAAAGAGTATACTCTCCAAGATCGGAAAATCATAGTCGAACAACCTATTAGGGAACTACGGAAACAGGGTGAGTCTTACGAAGAACCTGAAAATGCTAAAAGGATAGACTTGGTTGAACCAGGAGAAGAGCCTAGACCTTCTTACATTGCAAATGACCTAACAGAAGAAGAAGAAGATCTTTTGCTAAGCTTGTTAAAGGAATACCGAGATATCTTCGCTTGGTCTTACAAGGATCTCAAGGGTGTTGATCCAAAAATCTTTCAGCATACCATACCCATGAGAGATGATGCGAAACCAAATAGATAAAGGCCATACACATATAATGAAACATTTGCCAGGAAGATAAAAGAAGAGATTGAAAAACTAAAGGAAGCCGAATTCATTTACGAAATTGAACACACAGATTGGGTGTCTCCAATTGTGGTAGTCCCCAAGAAGAATGGAAAATTACGAGTGTGTGTTAATCTCAAAAAGGTAAACGCAACTACCATTAGAGACAACTTTTCTCTTCCAATCATTGAGCATGTTTTAGAACGAGTTGTAGAAAAATAAGCTTACAGATTTTTAGATGGCTTTTTGGGATACAATCAATTTTTTGTTGATCCAAAAGATCATCATGAATTTGCTTTTGCAACAGAATGGGTATATTTGCCTATCGGGTTATGACATTTGGGTTAACTAATGCTCCAGCCACGTTTCAAAGGTTGATGAGCCATGCTTTCAAAGAGTATCTTAGGAAATTCTTAGAAGTATATACGGATGATCTATGCTTACATTCATCAATCCGGGCTGATCATTTTGAACACCTCAAAAGGGTATTCGAAAAATGTAGACTTTATAGGATTGGCTTAAATCCTGAAAAGTGCACATTCATGGGTAGACAAGAAAACATTCTTGGACCTATAGTGTCTAAAAATGGCATAGCTAACTACTGATATTGAGAAAATTCATGTCATTGCTGATTTGCCTAGACCAACAATAGTCAAGGGGGTTCAAGCCTTCATGGGGCATTTTGGATATTACCGACGGTTCATCTACATGTATGCTATAATTACAAAACCCATGTATATCTTGACTACACACTTTGAATGAACCGAGGCATGGGAAGAATCCTTCATGAAGCTTAAGCAAGCTCTCACCTCAGCTCCAATATTGAAAGCACCAGATTGGAATAAGGTATTCCACGCACATGTAGATGCTTCCAATTTTTCTATTGGTTGTATACTAGCTCAACCAGGAGACGGGAAAATTGACTTTCCTATTTCTTATGCTAGCTGACAATTAAACATGGCGGAAAAGAATTACACCACCACCAAAAGGGAAGGATTAGGAATGATCTATGCCGTTAAAAAATATAGACATTACCTATTAGCCAACAAGTTTGTGTTCTTTGTGGACCACCAAGCTTTGTTGTGTTTGGTCAACAAGACATGCAGCACAGGAAGGATAGTGAGATGGTTATCATTCTCGCGAATTTGATTTCACTGTGGTTGTTAAAAAAGGCACTACACATCAACGAGAAAATCATTTGTCAAGGATTGTTTTAGGAGAATCACCTAAAGGTGTAGATGATGATCTACCAAATGCCTATTTGTTCTCTGTGGAAATGATACCTAGATGGTTGGAAAACATTGTGTCATTGATGAAAATCTCCCAAGTGGATTCACAAATACCACTTCCTATTACGATCAGATTAATTGAGCAATCGGCTATGTATCAATTACTAGCTGGTAGGCTATACAAAAGAAATCGAGACGGGATATTGCTCTTATGCATCAATCCTAAAGAAAAAAAATAGGGCCTAAGTCAAGCACATGTTACCATAGTAGGAATTCACTTTGCGGAAGACCAAACTATGCAACAGATCTTGAGACTTGGAGTATTTTGTCCGACTATGAGGAGAGATGTTAGATCTTTTGTAAAGGATTGTCCTCAATGTCAAAAACAAACCAAACCTCATGTAACATTGTTTCAAATGTCACCTTTTCCTAAGTGGAGTAATTATCTAGTTACTTATTTATGGAGCTAACATTCCCCGAGGATATGAGTAAATGTCGTCAAAGAGCAATTGAAACTGAAGCAAGAGACTATGCTCTTATTGGGAACCAATTATAGCGGAGAGGTAAAGATCAGCATTTGTGTCTTTATGCAAATGAAGACAAGTATATTCCGATTAAAGAACAAGCACATGCTGGATTAGCTGGATGTCACTTTTCTAGTGAGACCACCGCAAGAGCAATCTTGATGGCAGGCATATGGTGGCCAACAATTTTTGTAGATGCCAAAGAATATGTTCAAAGTTGTGATGCTTGTCAACGACCAAAAATGCCAACACCAATAGATAGCATGCCCTTAAGACCAATGATGGGGACTAGAACTTTTGCAAAATGGGATATAGATTTTGTTGGACCAATACAGCCACCTGCTTATAGAATCCAAGCTCAAAATATCATTGTAGCTACGGACTATTTGAACAAGTCAGACGAGGCTAAAGTAACTCAAAAGAATGATTCCAGAACCACTATTGCATTCTTATATGAGTATGTATTCACGAAATATGGACTACCAATAGAAATTGTCAATGATCAGGGAACTCATTTCCTCAATGAGGTAATCGAGTATTTGCTTAATGAGTTTATGGTTATCTATAACAAATCAACTCCCTAGCACCCACAAGAAAATGGACAAGCTGAGCATACAAATAAAATTCTTATCTCAGTGCTGACTAAATTCTTATCTCAATGAGCAACAAACCTCGACATGAGTACTCAAGACCCAGCTCTTGCATGGCATATTGGTTTGAATTGCATTGATCTTCATAGCATGGTAGAGACAACCACAACTATGCATAGACACAATTGTTCAACCCATGCACACAGTCGTCCCGGAGTACGCCATCTAGGACGGGTGGAAGTGCAATAAGTACTAAGTAATTAAGGGCAATGTTTGAAGAGGGAGAAAAAAACTTCTATATTAACGTGTGATTTTTGCAAAATTACCGAATGCCCTTATAATTCATCATCAAGGGAAAATTCATTGATAATATCTTCTTGATGAGTGTAAATAGTGTATATACTCTCAAAAAATCATAAAAATAGTCCTTTTTGGATATTCTTCATCATTTTTATTGAGAATGAAGCTTAAAATAGAAAAGTCCAACAAAAAACAATAAACTGTGTTTTTCAACGGATTCTTTTAATTATTGGATTTTCACTTTAGTGTTTTAGAGCATTTTGCTATTTTCTTTGATTTTTTAAAATAAACATATCAAAAATTAATAATAAATAGCAGAGAAGCTCAGATGGAAAAATAAAAGACACGATGGTGATCAGAAACACAAGGCGAGCAAGCACAAAAATTTTCAAAAAAATCAAAAGATGGAAGCGGGAGCCTAAATTAGGCGGCCAGGCCTACTTTTTGCAAAATTCTTGCACAATGAGCTACATGAATCCGATCAGGGAAATTTTTGAGTCTAATATATATTTCACGGCCTAGTAGGACTAACAAGGGAATCTGGGAAAATTGGTTCGGGAAGTCTGGGTATAGATATCCAAGGTAGGTTAAAACCACCTCATTTCCACTTGCAGCCTTTGCAGAGAGAGATTTCGACCTCTTTCGTGCGAATTTTCCGGAGTCCACAGTTGACCGTTCTCAACGCCGTCTCACATGAGACATGAGGGGTAAGTTCTTTACTCGTCAATGATCCATTTTGTACAGCCAGTAGCTAGTCTGAAGCCCTAGAAAAAACCCTAGAAATCGAGTAGTGCAGGAAGACCTACGACCAAAGACTGACCATAGCGGCCTGCCAGCTCGACCAAATTAGATGGGATTTGAACCATAGCATGCCCTAACATAATAGAACCTTTCTATATCATCAGTTGACCATTCGACAGGGGTCAAGGGGGTCCCAAGTAGAAAAGCTAGGTTTTTGGCAAATGCTAGAATTCCGATCTGACTCCACATATGGGTTGCCTACGAGGTTCATATACAATGTATATGATTGATTTGATGAAATCAACCAAGCAAAGACCTCAAAAATCAGAAAACGGATCGAAGGCTACAAAGCATCAAATTCGACATATGGGGTCAAACTGACTCCAAATGCGCCAGGATTGGACAAGTTGCTTCACGACTATGTTGCGGACAAGTCAAAAGCCTCGAAGTTGATCGACCAACCCAATAGGCAGTGTAGTCACAAGAAACGGTGATTTCAGAGTCGACAAAGCACAAAGTGATGCCGGCATGACCAAACTTGACCCAATTCAATTTAGGACTTGTTTTAGGTGTATAGAATATGTCTAGGTCAAAAGTTGTAAGTTTTGCAAAGAATTTGTCACTGTTGTAAATAATCACGATTATTTACTTTTTGCATCATTTTTGCTTGGAAATTGTCACATCACCCCATCTATCATGCGTACACACCTAATACATGCCAAAAATCAAGTATGAGTCAAAATGACCACCTATAACTTGGAAAATTGCCAGAAAATGCAAAGAAGTCTTTGCAGGCCAATTTTTGGGTTATGGACAACAATTCTTGATCCAAATCACCTCATATCTCATACAGCTCTGTCTATACAATGCCTAGAACCAAATTGTACCAAAAAATGTTGATTTTGGTAGAAAAGTTAATAATCTCGATTATTTACTTTCTAGACAAAATTGGGGAGTTTTGATATTTGCCATCATACATCCAAAGTACATGATGTGTTGAGCCCACTAGCGAATTTGGAGCTCAAAATCTCAAATTTCCTTTATATCTACTGTTTCAGAGACCTAAAGCCAAAATCTGGTACCATTTTCATCCTATGCATCCAATTGAGCCCATATTTCACTCAGAGCATGTATTTGTTATATACTTCAAGCCTATGAGCCAAGTTTGCAAAAAGTTGAAAAATTTGCTCAGCTGTAAATAACCACGATTATTTACTTTGGTTGCAAATTTTTTTTTTGACTTTGCAGTTTTGTTCCGTGCATGTTTTTATGCATCTATGCTTGTTTAGAAATTGATTTGAAGAAAATTGGACCAAAATTGTCAGCATTTTAGACTAAAGGACATTTCAGAGAAAATTCTGACAAATCTGCTAACTTTGCACTCTATTCACTAGACAAGAGCCATTGAAGCAGCAGAGAGGGCCAAGAAAAAGCTCAACCAAAAGGAAAAGTTGTAGGAACTGCCCGCATATCAACTAGATCCCGATTCAGTCAAAGCAGCCAAATCAGCATACCTCACCAAAGAACAACTAGAAGAGCATCATACTACAGTCTTCACTGGCAGATTCAAGATTGAAGAGGGGCATCAAGTGGAGTTTCAACTCTTACCCAAAAAAGTATATGATGTTGCCGCGAAGCCGGAGACCAAAAGAAGCCAACCGCAGGTTTGGACTCAAAGACTTTTATGAATAGGAGCCTTGCGGAGTGGATTTTCAGAAAGCTTACGAGCTTTTATCCATAATAAAAGAAGATGGAACCACACAAATATCTGACACTCAGGGAAACAAGGTCGAAGTTGTCATAACCACAGAAGGAATGACCATGAGAGCAAGGGACAGGAAAACGGCAGGCACCTTCACCAAGGAGACCGCCACGGCTTCCTTTGTAGATTTGATTCGTAAACAGGTGGAAGAGCCAGCCAGATTATACCATTAGCACTTCCATTTTTTATCAAAAAGACCACCAAGGTACACTATGCCAAATCACGCAGTTGCCACCACATTTATCCAAGTTCTAAAGTCAACAACCAGGCAACCAGTGGACCACGTTCAATATGTCCTAATCACCTTGAAGGGAACCAAGAAAGAAAGAAAAATCACTTACTTGGGTGCACCAGAAGTCTTGACAAGGATAGCATACCATGCCATCAGCATGGCTAACAATCTACCACCTGTCCCTAACCAAAATACATGGATATTGGCAACACAACCGTCTCCCAGAGCTACAAGGTCAAAAAAGAGATCTTATAAATCCAATGAAGAATCAACTGAAAGCTCGCCGGAAAGGCACAGCAACGAGAGCTCTGCTAACAAGGAGAAGAGAGCGAGAAGAGAAGAAATGAAGAGAAAAGTTGTGGTAGCCCACCGAGAAGAGCCCGCTCAAAAACAAGCCCACAGATAGATATACCCTCAGTCTCATTTGTTGATTTGGATACACAGTCCACAAGAGAGCCGAGTGGATGAAGAGGATTTTTAGATTAACATCACAGATGCACACACAGTGCCTATGGTCGAGAGCTATCAAAATTTGAGGAGGACACACTGAAAGAAAAGATTACCCAAGAGGTGGATGAGCAATGGAAAGCCACAATGGATTGGGAGTTGAGAGTTCTATTCTCTATCAACGTCACTCAACTCACTCCCAATCAGATCAATGCGCAATGGCATCAGCAATCCCTGCCATACCCTCTCATAAAAGTGGAATTATTACAGGTAAAGGAGAGGCTCTACAAAGACATGCAAGAATATGGCACAGATAAAGACCACCAAAAGTGGAGGTTAAGCTAGTTGAACAAGAATCTGAGATATTTGATTCTGTTCACAAGAGCACCTACAGCCCTACAAAGAGATCCCACTTTCTGTCATGTACCCAGAGTAAGGACATGGCAAGAGCATGAGGCACTGACAAGGAAGCGACCAACCTGGCTGAACTACCCGAGACTGCCAACTCCAAAGAAAGGATAAGCAACAGAGAACTACATGGTGAAAACCCTAACGGGTGCCATGTCTTTCTTCAAGAGTCTATCGGATCTCTCATGCATAATGTTATACAAGATATGCCAAATGTCACTCACTTGTATTGAAGTTTTTCATGATCCAGAGCAAGCAGGCACCCCGTGGATGTCATTCCTCAAGGTAAATAAAGAGTTATGCTATGATCTCAGTGCTCAACCTTCCGAAGAAGTACTCTATGGCTTCTACGTCCTGTGTATGTTCTTGCCATCACATAATATGTTGGCTTCTACATCCGCTGTATGTTCTTGCCGGTGTATGTTCTTGCCATCACATAATATGTTGGCGTTTGAGGAAGATTTCTACACTGGATTCTTCACTTGGAAAACGAAGATCTTTGCACGAGTGATCAGCAACCTCAGATCCAGATTTGTATGCTCTTCAGCGGTGGAGTTGAAGAATAGAGTGACCATGCAATTTCTGCAAGTGCCAGACAAAGAAAGAAAAATCAGATACCAGAAGGCACTGAATGTGCTTAAAGACCGCCTTGCCAGTCGTCAACCCGAAGATTATTTCAGCCCATAAAGCTGTGTCAAGGGACGACACAAGCGAGGAGGGGGTGAATGTTAGTAGCAAGCTAACACGGACACCATTTTTTGGAGTTCTCTTTGTAAAACATTTATTATTTTGATAAATCAGGAATATTGTAACTCCTATTTTTTCAGAGAAACTATGTAATTAATGAGCCGAGGCTACAAGCTTCCAGATTGTATCAACCAGTCATTTCCATGCTTTGGTAGAACTCCAGATTATTAGTTTTGATCACCCAAAAACCTTGGCTAAGGTATAAAAAAACCAATTTTTGTAAGTTTTTTAGGAGTTTTTGAATAAGAAATACACAGCATGAGCTAACGGTGCTCACTCCTCTCCTTCTCTGTAAGACAAGGGAAGCTAGAGCCTGAGAGTCCACCACCCAACCACCCATTATATAGAAAACCCCCTGGCCCTTTGCCCTAGTTGGACTCCATTTCCACACCGCCTAGCACTCCACACTGCCTAGCTCAGCCCTGCCCTTGTCTAGTCCGGCCTTGCCGGTGTCCTGACATTACTCCCCCCTTAGAGAAGAGTTTTCGTCCTCGAAAACAAAAGTGGGGAACTTCTTCTTAATAACACTAATGTTTTCCCAAGTGGCATCCCTCATGGATCCAACTATTTGGTTTCCCAGAACACGGTTCGACAGGAGGTTCAATGAAACCAAGAGTAACATCTTGATTTTCCAAATTGTTGTCCATTTGCAACCATCTAGTGTGTAGACTCCATTTAGAATGCATATGAGCATGCTAAACGAGTTATCACTACAAATATGTACATGAAAGAGTATCGCTTTTCACTTTCTGTGAAAGTAACTTGCTGACCTAAATCATCAGCCAAGTGTAAGTCCTTGACTTGTTCTCAAATTTCATCAGTAACAACCCCACCCTAATGAGTGTCAAGGTTGAGAACCTGACTTATACATGAAGAGAATACCGAGTTGCAACATGCATTAACTGATAGTAAGTAAACTCCAAGAAGAGCAATAAATGCTTATTAATTGGATTGCTTGGTGCTAATGTACGCACTTTGCATGTCCTTTAGCCCAAGATTACACTTTGTAATTTGCCTATCCCCTTGGATACTGACAGTACTGAGGTTTGTTTCCCCCATGGTTTACAGACAGTCTTCCCAGACGAGTGGTAAACGGGGATTTACAATATCATATAACATTCTTGAGGAATCAACAACGTCCAAAATAACCATCATGGTGAACTTGAAAAATCCACAAACACCCAAAGTGAGCCATGACCTCTATTGGTGATTAGTAGATCCCAAAAGTAATCTCATAGAGATACTTCACATAGAGTGAAAAATGCTTCATAAGAAACAACTTGAGGAATATGCATGCCTTTCCAAATCAGCCTTTGCTAAATACTAGGGCCCATAACACCTAGTGTGCATGCATTTAGCAAAAAACAGATCCAAACCTGTATATCCATGATCCCCTTTTCCAGTACTATGGCGAATGTGATTTGCGTAGCACACAGTAAAGATGAATGTAAATAGTTCTGAAAAGAAACTAAATACTTGTAGTGGTAATCATTTTCAAGCCTTGATGAAATGTTTGAACTGTAATAGAAGATGCAACATTAATCACTTCTAGGAACAACAATGAAACTTTTTCATTAACCACGCAGAGCCTTGCTATATGTATAAACAACCATCTGTAATGTTGTTTAGCAATACTTGTAGCTGAATAATTCATTCTAAGTATCCGACAATTTCTGACCACTGAAATTGCTCCTGATAGGTCGTGCTAAAAATGGTCGAAAATACAGATTTGACCAACACCTAGGGACTTTGTCGTGACACATATTTGAAATAGTGGTGCCAGTGTCAGTCCAAAGACTCATGTGGAATATGTCTCATGTGAGGATGTGTAAAAAAGAACATCCTTTAAGTACAAGATGTACTTCATGTGTGTGGAGGTAACTCTAGACACTCGACGACAAGAGTGAGAGGTACCCTCATTCATTGCTTCACAATGGATAAACCGAACTCCTTGAGTCCCTAGACCATGTTGTATCCCATGTGACAACATTTGCAAATTGAATCCTACAAGTGGATTCATAACAGCATAATGTATATTGGACACTAAATACTTGTTTTAACATGCCCTTGGCATGGCTCTGAAATATTCAAACGTATTTAAACGGCTTGAAAAAACCAAGCAATGCATACTAAAAATTGGAATAACACCAAATCAATAGATGCGTATCTGGAGATTGAACTGAATGTTCACTTACCCGTAATCAAATACAGAGGAAAACGTCGTCCACGTGTGAAAAAAAACAAGCAACGTTGCACTGGAAACTCTGGGTGTTGCCTTTGCAATCTAAACCCTTTGATTAGAATCTACGTAGTCAAAAACTCTGGTAAGACCCTTTGTAGAAACTGCTCGACTAGCACGTGACGGTAACCAACCTAGTTAACTGTGGACAGAATGATGAGAGTCAATGTGAAAAGTTCAATTTTTCTGCATAGATTGTGAAATTATTTCTTTGAAAGTATAATAGGAATAGATCAAACTGTGATCCTCAATGCCTATGGGGTGATTTAGTAAGCACCCCCGGGGTCTTACCCCAGAACAATGTGTCCATAGACACTCAAAGTGCTATAGATAGAGAGAAGACCTACACCAGTGGAAAGCCTAGCTCTTATGCATAGCCATGCTGTCACCACTGTATGTTGCATCTAAAATCCATGATAGAAATCAGTTGATTTGAGTTTATGGTTATCCAAACTCAACTCAAGTGTCACACTAAAATCATGTCGTGCAAAAATGGCACCGAAAAACTTTCGTAATGACAAGACTCTTGCTTGTCCATTAACGTTGCTGTGTACTACACAAGCATCCAAGGAATGCCAACACTTGGGTCGTACTCAATATCCGACCAGGACTCGTAGCTAGCGTGTGTGGCTCATAGCCCGTATGGCAATTAGTGCTCAATCGATTAAATGATGAAGACTGATGTAGAGGGCGTCTTGTCCAATTTCTAGCTGAGAGTAAGAGCACCTTGGCTCATGCTGACTCTCAAACAAAACATGTATCAAAAACTGCGTAGGAAGTTTTCATTTTGGAGGGAAGGAAGAAAGAGAGTGAGAAAATGGTGGGCTGAGGAACTTTCCTTATGTGACGACTTTGGATATGTTGTGCCCAATCTGTGTACTCTGATGCATCTTATGCCTGACTTGCAGCTTATCATATAAGCATGCAAAAATCTGTGTATAACGCTCTTATAAAGAGAGGGAACAGAAAACATAAGCCACAGTTTGACCCTCTTACCATGTATGGGGTCGTGACTATACAAAAATGACTTAATATCACACTTTGCCTCTGCAATAAGTCCTAGATTTAGGTTCCATTTAGTGGTATTGTGCGTTGACAACAACCATAAATTTAAAAATCCAGAATTTAGTTTGTCCGTGACAGAGTTTCTGGTGGGATAGCAGAAGCGTAATCTCTGAAGCGATTGAATTCATGCCCTCTGGTTAGCATACCTTGCATACAAAGTTTTAAGCTCGTGGCGAGAGTGTGGGCCTCAAACGTGAGAGCCAAAACCGCAAGCGGCCTTACTGGTAGGGATTCTGTGAGCTAAGATTCCCTATTCTTTCAGTCTCCCAAACTTGTGTGCCAATGCCCTTGATGCCAAGTTATTGGGCAGTACCTTAGCACAAGGAAGAAGCCCTGCTTCATGTAGGATTTTCAAAGCACATTGGTTTGCACAAAAGCAATAGTTTCCAATCAAAAATGTAAACATGGAAAAAATAATAAGATTGTAAAATTGGCTAACCTGGTCGTTGCTGTAACCAGTTGGCCCGATATTCTTGTAACATATATGCCCGTATATCACATAATGAACTAACCTACAAGCATATTGTTAAGTCCATCCCAAGTTTGTATGCTCATAGCATAGACCGAACGTGGGGAGCTGCAATGCAGATGTGTAAATTGAAGCCTTGATTTACAGAAGTACTTATGGAGTTCCTGAGAGCTCATATCGAAAGAAATTCGACCCTTGTCTACTTGTAGATCTCATTAAGTACTCCTATCGATGAATCTTGCCACCGATTTCAAGAAACAGTGACAATTAGTCGGCCATGCGGATCATGTGTGCCGTTGTCGATGGTCTTAGTCATGGGAAAAAGAGTGTTGTCTGTCGTGCAAAGAGAAGGCCATGCCGAATCATTTTGTACCATGGATCAAGTCGAGGTACAAGCCATGCTAATATTGATGAGGTATGATTAGTCTTGCCTGGCCCCTGGCCTGTGACAGTACTCCATTTAACCTCCAACAAGTGTGTGTTGTTAAGATTTTTGTATATCTAAGCCATGCTTGATATTGGTTGGCAACTAATCATTGACCCTTTGCCAATAACATATGCAACAAAATTTTAATGTTGAAGATTAATGTCACAAGCCTTGCTGGTGCTTGGAGTGCCTAAAGTGCGCTCATCTCCGTTGCAAGATAAATTCATGCAGCATATTTTGAAACATTTTCCAAATAAACTGAAAATTTAAACTTACCTAGAATGTTTTCGGATGCACGTTGAAGCCTCTCTAATAGGCTAAATAATCCTCAACATCAGCAATGTTGAAGATTTCTCCTCTGATTCGTCCATGCTGAGCTTCTTTGCTACCAGGCCAAGCTATGACAAAATCTTCAAAATACCATGCTGCAAAGTCTGTAAAATTTTGACACTCCCTTTTTGAAAGGGTCTGGGAAGTGCCGTGTTGTCTCATTGCTGATTTGCAGCCTTGTCATCATAGTAAAATTGCTCTTGTGTGAAGAGATGTCCTACTTCCTTGGCGAAAGCCTTGCCCAATCTAAATCGTGGCCATGCTGCTACATTGAACATCGTGGAGGTTTTACTTAGGCCTTTGGCACATAGCCCCTTGCATGACGTGCATGCAAAATGCAATTTCTTGCTTAATCCCAAGTCCAACCTATGCGTGAAAACGCTGCTAGTGCTGGTGTGAATGGTTGGGTTCCTTGAACCAATTCATGCTTGCAACCATGTCAACCTGCTGAATTCTAACTGAAGCCGTGGGCCAAAGCCCTTAATTTGGGGGTTGCCCAAAATTAGGGCACTTTTGGAAAAAAAATCGCTCTCTATAGCGATGGCGTTTTTTGTAGCGCTGCCGAGAGCAGGGGTTGACGCAACTCACAGTACCTTGGTCAAACCCAAGTGCCGGTGAGAGGAGAGTTGCTCCTTGCTATTGTGAGACCTTAGCGAGCCCAAAATTTGGCGTTGTTGACACAGTCGACTATTTCCTTCTCCTCCTGCTAAGCGGGCTTGCCCGCAGTGCTTTATCGGCTTCCCAAACTCTTGCTTAGGGTTTACTCCCGTGGGGTTAGCCTCTACTTAAGGGGCCATGCCCGTCTTGCAACAGGTTTCCTCATGAAGCTTGTCCACCGCTCTCCACAGAGAAAGTGAGACGAATTCATGCAACAAGCCCTGGCACTTTCCCCACGGCCCTCCATCGAGGAAGAAAAGGGAAGCTACAGCCTAAGAGTCCACCACCCAACCACCCATTATATTGCAAAGCCCCTAGCCCTTTGCCCTAGTTGGACTCCCTTTCCACACTGCCTAGCCCGGCCCTGCCCTTGTCTAGTCTGGCCTTGCCGGTGTCCTGACATTCTCCCGCTTCCTACTCCCTCCTCGTTTGTGACATTGTAGTCACGTTTGTTGCATTGCAACGGCAGGTAAGAGCTCTACGCATTGAGGTATTGGGGCATCATTGCTAAGCATTTAGATGCATTCTGGGTCGAAAATGACTAAGTCAAAAATCCAATGCTGTTAATAATCACGATTTTGGAACTTGACCTAAAGTGGGGTTTGAGACCATAAGCATGTGTGATTAGGTCTTATAAGCTTGTCCTAGAAGTTTTGTTACGTTTGGATGTCATCTGATGCTGTAACAGATGTGATTTGTTTGCCGATGAGCGATTGGCTTTTGGTGATTTTAGTCACTTGAGTGTAGCCTGAGTTAGATGCGAGTTGTTAGTTGTTTTCCAAGAGATTGACAACCTCTTATAGCCTCTATGCCATTAGGAAAAATATGAACCCTCTAGGGGCCCTTTGGGATTAAGGTTAATTAGAGGCCAGCCAATGAGAAGAGGGTGGTGGACACACTCATGCCCTCAAAAATGTAGGGGGACAAAGTAGTCTTACACTTCTTAAATGGGCTCTTACCTAGTGAGAAGGTGGGGTGGGGTGGGTAGGCCATATGGAACCACCAACTTCCCTCCTTTTTGATCCGGTTTTGAAAAAATCCTAAAAATTTGAAATTTTTTAAAATTTTCAAAACTCAAATTTCATCTTCTTAAAACCCCCCTAAAACTATTTTGTGGTCAAAAAAGCGGTCAACCTCAAAAAGTCAAAACATGCACCCAAAAACCCTAAAATTCAAATTTTTTAAAAAACTTTTGAAAAATATTTTTTTGCTATCCAGAGCTCCCCCAAAAGTAGTTCTTAGGCAAAAAGTGATTTTCTCTCTTTAGAACCCCTTTTCCAACCCCTCCTTGGTTGCAACCATCACACTCATCCTCTACTCCAACACTCTCTCTCTCTCTACACCATCTCCATTGCTGCAGCAAGGAAGCTCCTCTCTCCTCCCCTACCACCTTCCATTGCCACACCAAGCAAAGGTTATCCACCTTCTCCTCCCATTGCCACACCAAGCAAGAGTTATCCACCTTCTCCTCCCATTGCCACAAGGGTTATCCACCTTCTCATATCACTTTATCCTTTGTACATTGTAGCAACAAGCAAGGTCCTTCTCCTCCTCCTAGTTTTATTTGCTCAACCATGGCCAACTCTACTTCGCAAAGGCGGCCAAAGGATGAGGTCACAACACTTGCATGCCACAACACTAGAGGTGTAGATGATGAGTGGGTGCCACAAGAGTTCACCAAAGGTGCTTGGGTATACATGCAACCATCTGCTATTGGCCCTCATCGTGTGCGGAATCGTGAAAACTTGGATCTTCATTGGAAAGGAAAGCTCCTTGGATTCAAGAACGGCAAAGACAAGGGGACCGTAGCCATTGTGCAACATATTTTCTCAATGTCAACCATGCATTTGCAACAACCACCTCGATTTCCAACACATTGTAAGTACATGTTTTGAGAATACAAAGCTAGGTGTGAAATCACAGTGTAATGTTATTATGGATTCATACTTAAGATTTGTCATGCATTTATAGTCATATTTCCATCCATGTTGGTGGAGGAGCAGCCACTACATAGTCTCTCCAGCACATTCAATGCTATACATGCGGATATTGGAGCAATAATGTTCCCACATCTTTGCCCAACCAAACTGGTTCAAAGAAGGATTTTCTTCTATTCTCACTCCTATATTGTCCCTACTTCTACACAAGCCTTTGGAACGCTTGAACCCATCAAAGTAACTTCCTTATTAAGTATGGAGTGGCCGGTGCCAAATTTGTGGTCGGTAGCATCTTTCAAGCAAAAGATGATAATGGATGTCCAAAACTCTTTGAAATACTCTAAAGCTTCTAGGCCTGTGTGCTTGAGTTGGTGTTTGCCTATTCATTGTTTTGTGCACATTTTTAAAGATTTTGGATTTGTGGAGACTACCACAATGCTTGTATGTAAAGATGCGCATTACGAGGAATTAGGAAGGCTTTTAGAAGAGGACTAGGGTTTTGTGGAGGGAATGCACAACGGGGACCGGTACCATTGTAAGGTTGGAGCTTCAGGTATTGGAATGCGCTATTTGAAATCCCGCACCTCCTTGTACATACGATTTCACTATGATCGTTGGATGTGCAAGCTTGGAGTGTGAACTCCCTTACAGAGTGTTGGCAACACTATTGCAATCTTTGACATTGCAGTGAAGATGCCCAACGATGCTTTGGAGGCAGTCCAAGTGAACAAGCATTGGACTCTCAGTAATGTTCGAGAACATTTGGTTATTATGGGTTTTGAGGCCCTTCAACAAGCACAATTTCGTTTACAAGGTCACAAGGTGAGAATCCTTCCACCACATTTTCAATACATCATGGTTTGTTGATCATTGGATGCTTATTGTAATGAATGTCCACAGATTGGGAAGAGAATGGAACACAAGTTGAAGGTCGAGGAGGACTGGGGGATGGATGGAACTATGCTATCGATCTTATAACTTTGTAACTCTTGCAATTTTCAAAACATGATTTGCTTCGGCAAATCATGCCGTTGAATATAATTTTTTGCATTGGGATGAGAGATCATTGTTTGGTGAAAGTGCCTTTTTTTAATGTCTTAAAAAAGGGGGGCCACCTAACTCATTCACTATTTTCACTTTTGCAACTCTTGAGCTCCTCCACTCTCTATCTACACCCCAGGCTAGACATGGATGCTTCCACAGCCTCTGCATCTGCAGCCACATCCACCCCTTTGTCACGCTTCATCCTCTTCCTCGAGGACACCAAATACAAAGGGAAGTTGGACCTCCACACCTTTTTTACTCGTCTCCCTAACCTTAATGCCACAATTGCCCTTCACATGGATGCATTTGCCGAGATTTTTGCGTTCATGGAGGAGCACATCATAAAATATTCTGTATCTATCCCCCCACATGTAGGGATCTGGGTGCCTTGCGATCTTTTACTCGTCTCCCTGACCTTAATGCCACAGTTTCCCTTCACATGGATGCATTTGCTGAGATTTTTGCGTTCATGGAGGATCACATCATAAAATATTTTGTATCTATCCCCCCACATGTAGGGATCTGGGTGCCTTGCGATCTTTTGCGCTATATACACAAAGGTGATCGCCCATTCTCCAAGCGGTTGCAACGATTCCAAGAAATTGTAACAGATGCAGGCCATTACTTGGACGAGCAAGCCCCAGGGGTGTCAGCGCTCAAGAAGCACAAGTTGGGGGTTGAGTACCTTTCTCGGCTCGCAACATTTATCTTCTTGCAACAATTCCAAGAAATTGCAACCGATGCAGGCCATTACTTGGACAAGCAAGCCCCAGGGGTGTTAGCTCTCAAGAAGCGCCAGTTGGGGGTGGAGTACCTTTCTCGGCTCGCAACATTTATCTTCTTGGTGAACGAGGAACCTAATTTGGAGGAGCTTCGCTTAGGGTAAAGGGGCCAAGTTTAGGCCACCTAAGGGCTTGGGGTGGTTTAAGCATTAAAAAATTAGCATTTTTGAAAATTTAAAATTTTGATGAGTTGCGCCAAGTATCATTTCACAGGAGGGGATAGGGTCCAAGTGTTGGCAGATAAGGAAGATGAGGTGAAAATTGAAAACTAAAATCTCTTTTTAATAAAAATGGGAGTGAAAGGGAAGGCTTGGCTCCCCTTGCAGATGTACTTGGTCGGTGCAACCTTGGTGTGCTAGCCACCCGTGAAAAGGACGGCCAATGACCATGCATGTGCCCTATCACGCTTGCTTAATGAGCCACTCAGTTGCAAACACCTGTCCTAAAGCAATCTACCTCTCAGTCGGTGTGGCTCCAATTAAACAGGATCACATGCAATGCGTGAGGACTCCATAGCCACTTCACTCACGAGCCAGAGTCAGACCCTCGCGTGCACGGCTTGCAAAGGCTTTGAACTTCATCGCCTCCCTAGCTTCGCAGTGCTTCTACTTGCATGCGCTGCCTCCGTAACTTCGCTATCTCTGTGCATAGCCATCTCCGCCAAGCCTTATAAGCTGTGCCAGATTAGCTCATCTCCTCAGAAATGTTGCGCCCAAGAGTCTCCCACTCCTTCATCGCCCAGTAGCTTGGCAGTCCCGACATCCGGTTCTGGACCTCAACGCATTCTCCATTATTTGTGTTATGTTTGCATTAGCATGTTAGTCGCTGTTTGCGACATTGAGTCTTTTTGCATTATAAAAGACTCTCCATTATCTGTGCAGCTCTCTATTTCTTCCGTTCTTGGAGGTTCTCTCTCAACAGATCCTGTCCCCTGGCCGAGGCGAGTACCTCTAGTATTTCTCTCTTGGCAACGGCTCCTTCATTCCTGCGCCTTCTATTATCCTCGACGGTACTTTTTTTCTGTTTTTCTTTCCACCAATGGCTTCTTCATATTATCTGTGTTTGATTCCTGGTGTGTTTGCATGCATGCTTTTTATTTTGCTGCAAACTGTCAACATATCTGGCTTTTTATTTTTGCAGGGAAATGACTTGAAATTGGTTGTTAGTGTGTGCACACGCATCCCTTTGAGCAAGGAAACATGCGATAGCAAATAAGAATTTATGAGCCACGCTACACAGATCAAAACGGGGTGTATGAGAACTTGCTATGTTAAAAGTGCGAAGCTAGAGTTTGTGAGTATCCACTCACTCAGCAATTGTGAATCTAATGTCTCCTAAATGTGAACTGATTATATGGTTTTCTGCTTCTTTTTCCTATGACTATGAAGTATTGGGGTATTTTTTAAGGTAGCTGAATGTCTTTATATTTTCTATGTGTTTATAGAAACCTTTGCGTTCTTTAGAGTGTGTAAGTGTCCCACTCAGCAATTGTGAAGTTATCAGCAATTGTGAAGTTATGTCAAAAAGAACCAATGAAACAATGGGTATTTTAGGGGAAGTTGACCGTTTGAATTTTTGGTAAGAGTAGGACTTACAATGATAAAGCATGACATTCCCAAAAGCATATGTCAAACCCAAAAAAGATGAAATCTTTGCACTGTGAATTGTTTGGGAAGATGATGATTGGATATTTGGGTAAGTGATGCATATATCAGGAGCATATGTTGGGAAAGTATTCATAAAGAGTCCAAAAAGTAGCTAGTGAGGATTATCTTTGTAGCAAAAAAGTAAATCTGGCTATAACATATCAATCCGAAAATAAGTGAAATTAACTATCGAGCAAAAAGGTGGAAATGTGTGGGCTCAAACAGAAGATAGCTGACGTTGTTGTGCGTGACGTAATTTTTCCATTCTTTGTCTATGCGCCAATGCATGATAGAACTGATCTACATGAAGTGGCCTTAAGAATAAACCTTGTGAAGATCCACCTTCCCATAAAACAGAGCGTAGATGTGTCTCGAAAGCTTGTTGCTGCTCCTCCCAATTCTTGTGTGACTGTTTGGCAGCTTGTGCTTGTAGTCGTCTTTGCCTTGCTGTCTCTTTATCTGCTATTGCTTGTGCTTTTTTCTTCTCCCTCTCCAAGCGCTTTGTTTCCTTCACCATGGAAATCTCTTCCTTTTTCGTTGTCTTAGCCCTCATACTTTCCATGTATTGAGTAGAAGTGAGAATTAAGTTGTTGGTGTAGTCAACAAAGGATTCTCGATTTACTTGTCTCACACAAACGTCTGTTGATGGTATGCGCAAGAGATTAATGATGTGTCTATTTTGATTCAGTGGCTTTTCTTGATTTGGGAGAGCAGGGTTGGCATTTTCATCTCCAATTTGTGTCGTGGACTGGCTCCTGAAATCTGAACTTGGACCATTGTGGGTTGCATAAGCACCTAATGAAGGAATATTTGTCTGATTCACATTCATTGTGTGTATGGGATGGCTCCTGGAATCTAACCTTGGACCATTCCGGGTTTCTTGAGAACCTAACAAAGGAATATTTGATTTATTCACATTCACTGTGTGCATGGGTTGGCTTCTAGAAACTGACCTTGAATCATTGTTGCCTGATAGAGTAACTATTGAAGGAATACTTGACTGATCCATACTATCTCTGTGCATGGAATGCCTTCTAAAATCTGACCCTGAAACATTGTTTCCTGCTAGAGTAACCAATGAAGTAAGAATGGGCTGATCCTCATTGACTGTGTGTGCATTAGAGGGGGTATACATGATCTTATGTGGCCCATCTTGGAATCTGGAAACATCTTCCCCTTCCATAAGCTGTGTAAAGGTTATTACTTGCTCTGTTTGCACATGTTCTTTTAAGATGTCCTCCTCTACTTGGGCAGCCATATTATTTAAGGCGAAAACTGTTTGCATACATTGGTGTGCTTGGCACTTGTAGATCATGTGGCCCATCTTGGAATCTGGAAACATCTTCCCCTTCCATAAGCTGTGTAAAGGTTATTACTTGCTCTGGTTGCACATGTTCTTTTAAAATGTCCTCCTCTACTTGGGCAGCCATATTATGTAAGGCGAAAATTGCCTCATCTTCTCTGTTTGCATACATTGGTGTGCTTGGCACTTGAGAAACATTCTCGTCCCAGTTTGAAGGTAGAACCTCTGACCTTAACCGGGTTGTTACATCTTCATCATCTGATCCCACTGCTGTTGTTGTATCCTCAATCAAGTTGATATAATTGCTAGGAATGCCTTCAAAGTGAACAACCATTGCATTCAATGGCCATATTCCTGTTGCACGAAAGCCGCCTTTGATGTTAGATTCTGTGAAACTGGACTGAATAGCCTTGGCGACTAGTGATGCAAGTTCTGTCTTTGTAGCTTGCCTAGAAGCTGATTGTTGCTGCCAAATATCTCTTTCTTTCCGAAACTGAACTTTCAATGATTTAAAAACACTCACATCCAAAGGCTGAAGCTTATGTGAAGTGTGGGCAGGTAAAGTGATTATGTCTATTCCTGCATTATGAGCTTTTGCAACCACATCTAGTGAAACATGACTACCATGCCCATCGAGAATGAGAAGATGTCTGTTTCCTTTGCCCATTGTTTGAGTTATGGCATTGTCAAAAGGCTCCAACCATGCTTGGAAAAGCTCTCCTGTCATCCTAGCCTTTTTTTGCATAGCCATGGCTGCTCCTGGTTCGCAATGCTGAATGTAATTCATGGTGATGCGGCTGCCCTTGAAAATGTAATAGGAGGGTATAGCTTGGTCTGCTGCATTAACACAACACAGCACGGTCATCCACTCGCGTGAATCGCATGTGATCCCGTACACCGCCTTTGCTCCTTTCTTCGCCAATACTTTCATACCCTGTATTGGAAACTTGGGCTTTGCTTGTTTTATTAGTGTTGGTCGTTTGCGTGAAGGTAGTGTTTGCCTTGTGGAATGTTTGGCTGTTGAGAAAAGCCTCTTACTATGGTTGATTTTTCCATGCTCCTTTGAGGGCGGTTGAACGTTGACTTGACCCTTCCTTGGATTCCTTCCATCCCTTAATGAAGATTGAAGATTGACATTACTTCGTTGTGTTGGTGTAAATCGAACTCTCTTTTTACACCTTTGAGGAGATGTAGCTATTGATATTTGTTTGAGACGTGTCACATGTGGATCTGTGCCTTTTTTTTGCTGTTGGTGTAGCCTCAACACATTCTTTTCTTTTTGCCACACCTATCAATGAAATGACAACAGAAGAGATAACTCACTAGCATGATTGAAACTGAATAATAACATTCTTGTGTATTGCAAAATTCTGATCATATTTAGCCAATGAAAAGAAGTGATCGTTTTATAGAATGGCAGACGCTAAACAAACAAATAATTAACTTAAGCATAACCATGTTGTGACTATAAACCAGTCATGTAATCTCGTAATGACAAAACCAGCACTTACTTGAGAGATTTGAAGCAGATCAATCCGATATGTTTTCTAAAAGGTAAGAATACTCCTTAACGGAAAATTTTCTTTTGGGAGGGGGTTTAGGGGGAGTCGTTTTGGGACTGTGTTTCTCCTCTTGTTTAGGAGATGTTGCTGAAATTTTGGGGGATATGAAAGGATCCCTTTTCCGAGGGAGCCTACACATAAAAACTGGCAGAACGTGTACTCTTCCGCAGCAGCAAACTCTCCCCCCGTTCTTGTGCCACAAAAGAGAAGTACATAAAAGACCATCAAGTTGTGGATATCTGTCAATCAAACATGCCTTGCATTCACATGGAGCAATTGAGGCCATTTTGTTCTGGTTTGCATTTCTTCAGTAAAGCCTTTGGAGGAACTTTTTCTAGCATGTGTTGAAGAGGTTTGTGACAAGAAGTAATGGCTGACTGATTGTGGGAAAAATGTATTGGTTTCTGATGCTTGGAGTGGGTGAAGTGTTGGATATTGCTGGTTCTTGTTTACTGATGCGAATTGTGGTGAAGAAGTGCTGGTTGCTGCTGGTTCTTGTTTCTTGATGTGGGTTGTGGGGAATAAATGCGGGTTGTTGTTGTTGCTAACAGCGTGTGAGGGTTGTGGGGAAGATATGGTGATTGTAGTTGCTACTCTGCGTGTTGTGGGTTGTGGGAAAGAAGAGTAACTGGTTATAAATTGTGGGGAAGATTATGTTGCTTATTGTGAGTATTGGGGAAGAAGTGTTGGCTACTGATGGGTCTTGAAGAGCTTGGAACGTCTTTGGCTCTGGCTCTCTTTTCTTCCTCGTTGTTTCTTACGAAATCATAATTGCTGATGAAGGTCTTTAATGTGCAGGTGTGCGATTATGATGATGCAGATCCAAGACATATAAGGAAAAGAGTTGGCGCTAGTCATTTCCATGAGCCGGCTAGATTCGAGTGCCATCGTGTGTCGGCTAGAGAATTATTTTGCACTTTTAATGTTCTGGAAAGGCTTCTATAATGAGACAATATGTACTTTCCTCCTTTCCACTACCCACGTTGTAAAAGTCACCCACTCTTGGTTTAAAAGAGATTTATTATTGGCCCTTATGAGTCTCAAAAAAATGTCCCATTATTGGGCCCCGGTTTTTTAATGGCCCCTTTACCCTACCACACCTTCAGGTTGGGCCCTATATCAAGGACACCAGAGAGCAGCAGGTTATTCCCATGAACCCTGCAGCGGAAGGAAAGGCACACCGCCTTGAGTACCCTAGGGGTCTTGAGGAAGTGGTTGAGAAATCCATAGTTGCGGCTGGCCCTAGTGACACTCCAGTGCCACTACCAGTGACGGATGTGGCTATCCCAGAGGTAGAAATCAGCGGCTTCTCCTCAGTGTTAAGGGATGGGGAGGAGTATGTGTTCCTGCATGATTTTGAGAAAGCATTTGGCCTGCGCATGGATGAATGCTTGAGCGTGCTATGCAACAGCACCAAATGTCCCTTAGACAATACGCCAGATGCCCTAGAAAGCAAGCTCTTGCCAGATGGGGACTCTGTTGCTGACACTATTACAATTGTATGTGCGGAGGTCCTGGCAGTAGAGAAGTTGCACGTGGCTGATGAAGAATTCCAAGCCACACAAGCCAAGGTTGAGGCTTCTAGGATGCCTATGCCATTATGCAACCTCCCATCTAATGATCCAAAGGTCGTATCTGTGGTGCACGAGAGCATTGACTTGGATGCAAAGGGCAACAGGGAGGAGGACGACAAGGAGCAGGAGGTAAACTGTATCCTAAATTTCATGTTACTATTTTATCCTTCATTGTCTTTTTTCTCAACCTTCATCGGTTTATGACAGGATGTCGTGGAGGTTGATGATTTTGCTGCAAGGACGGGTGGCAAGCGGACGGGCTTTGGACCTCAAGCTTTCCTTGCGCATTACCTAGGACAACTCCCCCCTGGCGATGTGGCCATTATCCATAATGAATTTACTCCCCAAGCCCATTTTATGACTTGGTCGTTAAAAGCTTTGAGCAAGTTTTTGTGTTTGAGCACCATTGCTCAAACTGCGCATCAAGTGTTCCTAGTGCGTAGATCCCTTGTATGTACATCGTTTGGCACTGGATTTCGTGGTAAAGTGCTTGCCCAGATAGGGATACATGCTTCCATTGGCTCAACTGACCCAAAGGCCATAGCACAGTCCCTCTTGACTGGGGAGTTGCCTTACGTGCAAAATAGGCGCTAGGAAATAGTCAAAAAAATTATGAACTCCTCAGATACATGATGTAAAATCACCGTTTTGGAAGTAATAAAAAATATTTGAAATTGTCTCTCTATCTTGCAAATTCTTTTGAATGTGATTTGTCAATCTTGAAAATTGTTTCAATTGGTGATATGAAAATTGTTTTGATTAGTGACTTTGTAATTTCAAGTTCTGTATGTAATTTCAGTCAATTTCAGTAAATTTAGGTATTTTATGTTCCCTAGGGGGTAGATAAGCCTCACAAGGGCCAAAAAAAGCCTGGCCACAAGGGCGCGCAAATGGCCCATCCATGAGTTTTGGATGGGCCATTTGCGCGCCCTTGTGGCCAGGCTTTATTTTGCCCCTGCTAGGCTTATCTACCCCCTAGGATACTTACAAAGCACAAATTTATTGAAATGAATTGGTTTTGCATCATTAATTTAGATGCACCCTTTTTATGGAAATTCCAGCATATGTTCACACTCAAGGACACTAGAAAAGGTGAAATCAATTATGAAATGAAGTTTCCAGCATACTATCACCTGCTTTAGCTCTACCTAGAACACCCCTGCACCAAAAAGTCCAATTACATTGGACATTTGAAAAATCCAAATTAATGTTGCATAGACACTTGGTTTCACAATATGTTATTTTTTTTTATATCCTATAGGGAATTCAAAGCTTGAAATGGCCAAAAAAGGGTCCATGTAAAATAATGTTGCAAAACCAATAGGTTTTAGTAAATTTGTGCTTTTTAAGTACTCTTAGGGGTAGATAAGCCTACAAGGGCAAAAAAAAGCCTGGCCACAAGGGCGTGCAAATGGCCCATCCAAAACTGATGGATGGGCCATTTGCGCGCCCTTGTGGCCAGGCTTTTTTTTGCCCCTTCTAGGCTTATCTACCCCCAAGGGTACTTAAAAAGCACAAATTTACTGAAATTGACTGAAATTACATACAAAACTTGAAATTACAAAGTCATTTCATTACAAAGATAATAGACACAGTAGACACAACTGTTGATCATATTGTCATTGGAAAGTCAAATCATTACAAAGATAAGGGTGTGCAATACAAAAAGAGGAGTAACTTCGGCTAATGCTGGAAGTCTTGTCACAATCGATGTGCAAGCTGCATATCTTTTGGCTGTATTGTCACTCGCTTTGCATGTATGGCGCATAGGTTGGTATCTTCCAACACCGAAATGATGTGGGACTCTACAGCTTCTTGAATAGCCTCTAGCGCTATTGCTTGCATTCTATACTGATTTCCATAGCTTTGAAGCACCTCCTTCATAGTGTGAGCAACAAGGGCGCATCGAATCAAAAGCTCCGTCGTCTTCTGGTAGTGGCGGATTTCTACAAATGCCCTTGCTATTTTTCGGCATCGTTGCGGTTGTCTTGGGGACACTTGCACATTTGCTGGCGGGCGGCGTTTAGGATTCTTGAAAAACTTAGACTTGCGCCTGTTTACATGCTTAGGGCCTGGTTCTGCAGGCTCTTCTGATTCTTCCTCTTCCCTTGGCTGCCGATATTGTCGTGTGGGGAGAGCTCCCTGGCCTCGAGGCAATGTCTTCCCCCCAACGGCGACCTAGTGTGTGCGCGGTATTTTATCTCGTAGTCATGGTGGCTCAATCTCTGATTCAGTGTCTGTATGGACCACCCGAGTCCTGGATGGTCCTGCTTGTGATTGGTGGCGCGACGGCTGCTCCCTATCGGACTTTGTTGTTTGCTGGCCCTCTTCTTCTCTCCAGCGCTGGGCATGTTGCTTCATTCTCCTTCTAGGTGTTATATTTTGAGGAGGTGGAGATTCAACAGTCCTCGATGACTCTCGTGCCCTACCACCATGCCCACTACCAGATGAGTTCCTGGAACGGCCAGGCGTTCCTGGAGGTTTTCTTGTGCCTTTAAGCCATGACAGCTTCTCACATCCTTGGAGGGTGGTTTTGTTGGCAGGCGGATGCTCTTTCACGGTTTGTTTGGTGCGCGCCATTTCGTTGGTAAGAGCTCACATGTTCTTAAGAAATGAGTGGTTTATGAGAGCATGTAATATTTATAAGGGCCCATTTAAAAAGGGCCCTCTTCACACTTATTTTTTTTTTAAGTATTATTTTTTCAATAAACATGTCGCTAAGAGTTGGACCCTGCGTTCACGTTTAGTGACTCGCGTAGTATCCACTTTGATCCTTGGCACACTCTGCATCGCCACCATGCAGCATGCTTGGTGGGACCTTGCGACATTTGCCACTTGTTGCAATGCTCTTGACGACTCCATTTCCGCACTTCAATAGAAATCTTGGATTGTCGCGCACGCTCCATTGTGAGCTTACGAGCCAATGTTGTGCGAAAAAACCAATTGAACATCTCCTCCAAATAATTGGATTGCACCATTCCACCACCATGTCGAGTATTTTTGAAGTACACTCCCCTTGCTCGATAATGGGACTTCTCCATGCCTTGAGTGCTAAAAATTTCAAGCGATCCATACTTGTGCATAAAAAATGCACCATGCGCAAACAAGATATGTTGTTCACATGAGTAAACGATCCACATTATTAAATAAAAACAATCCCTTGTAATGAATACACCATGTAAAATGACTTACCATGTAATGTGTGATGTTATTTTCACCCCAAGAAACGGTGAAGACCTTGATAAAATCTGCCGAGGCTTCTTGAAATTATTGGTGTTGTTCTTTTGTTGTGTTGTTAATGCCCATAAGCTTGACCATTTTATCAAAATGTGCCCAAACTTGCTTGCACTTGTTTGCAAGCTCGCCATTTGAATCATTATCGGTAGTAGATTTGCATAACTTCTTCCAAAGCTCCCAAAGGTTACCTGCCTACTGGTTGAAGCTGTTTTGAGCATCATATCGACTTGGCTTTCCTTGGGAAACTTTCTTCAAAAAGTGTCTAGCTTTTTGTCCACTCATTGACACTTGTTGAGCAATTTCATGGGCCTCCCCTGTGTTCTTTGTAGCAACGATAGACACATTTCCATCGTGACAGCCAATGGAATTCAAGAGGAGCTCCACTCTTTTGATCGCTTCCTGGGACTTTTCCAACAGTTTCATTGTGAAAGCATAGTCAATGTGGAGCTTCAATAGCCTATCAAAAATCCGCATGAATGCGTGTAATGTACAAAAATGTACATTCGATAGAGGAAATCGAAAGATTGGATTCCAAGCGTGGTCCTTTTGATCACGGTTTGGGGAATTGAGCATGGGACATCTCAGAATAGACGCTTCCCATTCTCTTCCTTCATCTCCGACATCATGACAATCTAACCCTTGTTCTCTATGCCCTTGCCATGGAAGCATGGAACCGGCCTTTGCAGTGCTCTTATGTGATTTTTTCCATTAGCTTTGTACCCTCGAGTGCAAAATGGACAAGGCATGAGAGAAGAAGCCCCTTGTTTGCAGCCAAGCAAACACTTTATGGTCTTCAAATCCCCACCTAAGTGCCACTCCACATCATAACTACCAAAACCCTCAATCTCCAACTTCTAACCTGCAATTTGGGAGTGTATTACTTCTGTGATCCATGGAGTTCTCTCAAAAATTCATGAAAGTACTCCATTGGTCTCTTCGGGCACCTCAATAGCACCCAACCACCAAATGTCTTTCTCTGATTGCACGCTAAAAGATGGGGTGGGAGATGGCTCGACTGAATCCTTTCGCTTGGTTTGCAGAAGGGCCTCGTTCATTAGAGTGACACTTAGCCTCTCTAACCTTCGGCCTTTCACTATTTGACACTCATCGAGTTTCAGCACAAAAGCGACTTTTGTGCCAAGCACTACAAAATAAATAGTGCTAAGACCCTAAACTTCAGAGTCTATGATAAGAATAATACCAAAGAAAAAAGTAAAGTGTGTCACCTTCTTCAGGTAACTCGTAAAATCTAATCATGGCTTCTTCAAGCCTTCTAAGATCCACGAAAATATTGTTCCACATTGTGTAAGGAAAGCCCTTCTCCGAAGGTCTTATGGATTTTCTTACCTTTTCGCCTTGTCTTTGTTGCGCACGAAGCATAAAGGGAAGTTGGCATTGTGTCCTCAATGTGTAGGTATGTCCCAATGTGGGAGAACACATCTTCGTTTGTGGCCTTCTTTGCGAGCTTGACCTTGTGAGGAACGGGAAATAGGTTTTCCACAATGCCATGTTCTTTGAGGGCATCCTTTAGGAGTTGGAAAATAGCCTGATAGGCTTTGGTGCTGATTCCAGCCTCATCACAAGCTTGTTGAACGTCATCATCACTAACGATATTTCTTAATTTATGTGTAAGGTCCTTGGTGACTGCATCCTTAATGTGCTTACCTCCAGGTGATTGTAAGATAGAAATCACGTCCTGGGTATTGAGATAACTAGTGAGAAGGTTGATTCGATCATCTTGGCTTGTTCCACCGCATGCCTCCTAGATGAAGTTTCTAGCAACAAATAAACATAAATGTTAGAAAATAGTGTGAAGTAAGAATGCATCATGCAAGTAAAGACCAAATCACCTTGTGGCTGTAACTCGTCGTTTGCGTGCTCCTCCCGAATGTGCAAGAGTTTCAATGGATGAATACGTGCGTTTGTGTTCCCTTGCACCAAGGGGTGTTTCTTTCAAGTATGTGATGGTGTTGGTAAGCTTCTGGATGTGGGACTCCTTTTCTTGCATTTGTTGTTCAAGAGTTTTAACTACCCTCTCCGAAGAGGCAACACTCTCTTGTAATGTCGTCGTCTTGAGGTGAAGAGCTTGACATTCGTGCATCCACATATGCAAAGAAGCACCTGCACCCATACACAACCGCTTGCAATAGCCTAACAAGCCTGCTTCTCCCCTCCCAAGAAATGGAAGAAATGTGGAAAGGCTATTAAATGGTGGATGGAAGCGTCTTATAGGATCGTAAGGGTACAAATGGCCATACACCCAAATGTCAACATTGGTCTCACAAGAGGTGTGAAATTCCCGTGATGACCTTTGATCACCTTCACTAGTGGTCTTCGGTGCAAATGATGTGGGTAAGCGAATATATATGCTTTTGGTCTGCGGAGTACGTGGTGGTGGAAGCAAACCATTTGTGATGTCCGTGAGCACCATGGAACTTTGTTGCGTGAGAAAGAAAATGATGAAAAGATAGAGGGGGAAGGGTAGAGAGGTTGAGGAGGATGGGAGGAGAGAAGGAGGGAGGGGGGGGAGGGAGAGATTGGGGAGGAGGAGGAAGGTAGGGGTCGGGAGGGAGAGGAGCGGGAGAGGGAGAGAGAGAGAGAGAGAGAGAGAGAGAGAGAGAGGAGGGAGGAGGGAGGAGGAGGAGAGAACAAAATGTTTATTACTTTTTAGGGGAAAAGAGTTTTGAACAAATGGACTTTCTAAGCTTGTGGGTTAAAAAATGGGTCCAAAAATGATTTTTGGATATGTATATATGTTGGGAGGGAGTTTTAAGTTAGAAACAAGTAAAAATGAATTTTTTTTAAAAAAGTCAAATTTTGTCTCTTTGTGACCCACGTTTTTGCTGATGTGGACACACCCCTATGTTTCCTTCACTTTAAAAAAAGCTAGAGAGAGAAAGCAACCCTTTAGGTCCACATCCTACATTTGTCTTAAAAAAAAGGCTAGAAAAGCCTACTCAAAACTTCCTTCTTCAATGCCCTTGCCCCCTAAACCCCACACAACATTAGCCTTAATCCCTAAAAATTAGGATTCCTTACAAGGCCCATGCAAGGTTCATATTTCTCCTAATGCACTAGTTGAGTCAGCTTCATCCCATGGATTGACAAATTAATCGTGGTCCTTTTGCTAATACTGCAATAAGATAGGATGGTGAGGTTAGACATGCATCCCACACGAGCTCTGTGGATATGAAATTGTGATTAGAACCAGGGTCAAAGAGAATAAAAGCATCATGTTATCTTACCTTTCTCCAAGCATGGCATAGAGGAGATCCTTTGTGATGAGCATCCTCTTCTTGAATTTTGACCAAGGTAGCTCTAGGAGGCTCATTACATGTATTCTTGTGGGGGCAAGCACGATAGGCATGCCCTTGCTTCCCACACTTGAAACAACAGTTATCTTTCCGATAACACTGTAGCTCTTCAGGAGAGAGTTTATTTTCTCCATTATAAACTCCCTTCTCCTTAGCTTTGTTGTTGTTGGCGTTGCCGTTGGGAGACTTTTGGACATTGTCCTTCCCCTTAGGCTCGTTACGGTCCTTGTTTTCCATGGGCTTAAGATTTCTCGTAGACCCTTGTCGGAAATTGATTTGTAAAGCCACCATGGTATGGTGTATGACCCTAGATATGGTGCATGGCCTTTGGGAGTTAACATACTCCACCATATCCTCAGTTAAACCCGCACAAAATTGTTGTTTTTTCTCTCCAAAATCCATCTTTTTAAAGACAATGGCTTTGAGATGTAAACCCCAAAACTTGTCTACCTATTTGTGGATAGATTCGTAAGGAGAGAGCTTCAAGCATTGCCATTTGGTGAGTGCTTTGTCTTTGGCATCGGTAGCCAAAAACTGCTTCATAATGAAAGCTCTTAAAGCTTTCCATGTTCGTGGGGCTTCACCATTTGCTTGTAGGCTAAACCATCATTGCCTGGCGGACTTTTGAAAATGCATAGCTACATGGCTTAGCTTGGAGGACTCCATGAAGTCCTCATCTCCAAATACCACGTTGAATTGTTCGATAAAGGCCAAGACTTTGTCCATAGTACCAAAAGTGCCATCGTAGGTAAGGAAAGAGATTTTATTTCCTCCCTCTATGAACTTTTTGAGCTTGGACGACCTCTTCCAAGCGGCATAGGATTTCCTATGGCCTCTTCTTTTAGGTGGTTCTAGAGTTGCACCATTACTTTCTTCAGAAGAGGAAGAGTATGAGGAGGATGGAGAAGAGGGTGACCTCTTTCTTGCCTTTTTATTCCCTTGTTCCTCCTTGTCTGCACCATCACTTTCTTCATAAGAGGAAGAAGATGGAGAAGAGGGTGAACTCTTTCTCACCTTTTTCTTCTCTTGTTTTCTCTTGTCCCTCTTTGAATTATGGTGTAGATATGTATTCCATGGTCTTTTCCGTTTAGGGGGTGTTGGAGAGCATTTTGCCTGCCGTCTTCGTGGAGCCATCTTCGTCGAGGTGGCACAAGACTCACTTCATTCTTGTTCTTTTGGTGGGGGTTCTACCGTTGAAACTTGGGTTCTCCTTCGGGAAGGAGATGTGTCATTGAGTAGTAGATTTTTGAGCCCTTTGTACAGATCCTCTATTTCTTTCCTTCTTGGAGAGAGTCGTCTTTTGGAAGTCTCACAAGGAGGCTTCCTAGGTACTCTCTCTTCTTGGTGGGGAGTTTGGAGAATACCATGGGTGTGCAATTGTTGTAGCACTTCGCCTTGGAGGGATGGGTTGCCCAGGGCTTGTTGTAGCCTAGAAACAAGATAGTTTACAAGCATAGGGGCATCAATAGTTTCTCTTTCATTAGCAAAATCAAAGCTATCAACATTCATTTCAATCTCTTTTCCTTTGTCAGCCATACTAGAAAATTTTAGGTGTAAACTTTTACTTGTACTTTGGTGCTTCAAGCCTTAGTTGCTACTCCTCTTTACCTTCAAAGATAAGCACTCAAACATCTATACCCGTGGCTAGAATATAATTAATTGCAAGGAATAGAAGAGAGGGTTTAACATAGCCAAGATAGTAACAGTTCTTGTCAAGCTTCTAATAGATTAATAATGATTAATCCATAGGCAAGCCCCATAGGACTCCATTATTAAGACCATAGCTCTTGACATTGTCCCCATTAACTACATAAAGCACGCATGCTTCAAGGATGAAAAATCCCTATTCTACTTACTCTTTTGCAATTAATAATACCAACCATTTGTATCAAGCTTGATGACCTCTCTTCTTGAGAAAGAAAAGAGAAACCAATAGCTTTGATACCAATGTAACATTTAATGCACTAATAACTTGTGTGTAGCGGAAATTGATAACATAGTGAGAATTTCATTAAGAACAAGTTCCTAATGAGTATAGAGAGAGTACTTAGTTGAGAAATCAACATAGCAATTTACACCTAGCTAATTTGGCATTGACAATAGTTGAAAGAGAGAGAGAAATATAACAATTGGCAACAATTGAGGACTAGATTTACATGGAGTTGGTCCCCCTTCCATAAAGGCTTTGTATTATAGCTTCTCCCATCAAAGGAGACCTTTGTACATTACAATATTTGTGTTCCTTGATAAATCTAGTTGTTGTGATGAAGATGGAAGCTTCATACACCAAATTATGCTTGAAAAACACACCTAGAGTCCCTAGTCTCAGTCCCAAGACCTCACACACCTTCAAAAATGGTACGAGCTAGCAGGCAATAAGGATAGATTAAGAGGAAGAAGAGGTATCTTACAAGAAAGAAGTATTCTCCTCACATAATCACTCTAATAGCATAGCTTATCTTGGTAATTAGCATGGTAAAGGAGATGAGCATGCCATTGAAGCTTGGCTCTTGGTTGGATTTGCATTCCGTAGCCAAGAGTTGTTGGTGTAGGCCTCTACTTCTCAATTCTTGGAGAAGGAGATGGAGTTCTTCTTCTACACATGAGTTGTGTGTGTGTGTGTGTAGCATTGTGTTAGAGTAAAATGCAGCCCCTTCTCTCATCTTGGTCAACCCCTCTTGCTCAAAGCTCATGCTAGCCTCCCATTTGCTCCTGTAAAGCTTAGCCAACCACAAATTAGAAGCATAGTTGATAGCCTTTTGAAAAGTTTTCCCCTTTCCCCTTTTATGAGAGCTTTATGTTTAATTATTTCATCTAAACTCTCATTGGACCTTTTTGTCTTCTAGCCAATAAGAATCATGCAAGCCATTGGGCTGCTGGTGGATGCTCATTGGACCCCTTGGTAGATTGTCCAATAATCTTCTAGGGAGCTTAATTTCTATTTCTTCTTTTATCAAGCATTTTTAAATTGATTAAACTAAATTTACTCTAGCTGAATTCTCATTGGTCCACCTCTATGGGCATCCAATAGGATTTGAGGGAAGCTTGGGGGCAACTGGCCTAGGAGCCTGACATGTGTCCAGTATTCCGTTTTGCGTAAAGGGGGAGCTTTGGATTTTCTGTGTGTTTCTCTCTCATTCCCTACTCTTATGGCTCGCCCCCTCCTTGATAGGGATGTGGAAGACTTTTTAGTCTTCCCATGACCATCCAATTTTCCTTTACATTGGCCTTTGGACAATTGTATAAAAAAATTAGGAACCTTAGCCTAAGGAAGTCTTAATGGAGCTGAACCTTAGTTCTTTAAAGCCCCATTGAAGCACATTGGTCTTTTGCAAGCTGTCCCCTTTTGGATCCCTATTTTCTCTCCTTGGATCCCTGACAGAGACCAGTCTAGTAGCCTTACCAATATTCTAGCTTTTACTCCCGTGGTACTTCCCCATATTAAATAATCAGTTTAACATGAGAAAATCATTTGGAAGTATTAGATATTAGTTTTTATGACATGATTTATGTATATTATGGTGTTTGGCAATGCTTTGATCTAAACTTATAATGCTAATTGATACGCAATCCAATGGTTTGCAAGGAAATGACTTGGGTAAATTATATGCAAAATGTGGTGCCTTACAAAAGAACATAAAGTTTTGTTGGGCTTTTAGTTAAAAAGTTTGTCTCTTGGAGAGCATTGGTTGTTGTAGAGGGAATGCCTAACATGGTTGTGAAAGAAAGGGTCTCTGGCATCTTAACCGAATGCAAAGGGAAGGGATTTTGCGAAATGTTATTGCCCATGCTTGCAACTTGAAGGCAAGTGACCTCGGATGTGGGCACCTAAGGAGGACCGCCATATGGGCTTTGAGAATGGCCGCTTGAAAAGGTCCACCCAAGGGGTGCTCACCCAAAAAAGAAAAACTTGAACTGCTTTGGAGGCTTTGAGTGAGAAAAGGAAAAAAAAGAAGGGAAAAAACAGTGCAGGCAGGGCGACGAGCAACACAAAGGAGAGAGATGGGCTTGCATAGGGCTACACATGCTGTGGTTGGCTTTGCCGATGAAGCAAGAAAGGGTGGAAATGTAGGGGTGCCCCATTTGAGACCAATGGCCTCGATTTTGGTACAGCTCCACATCCCACCAACCACGTCATTGGGATGGTTTCCATGCCACGTCAATCACAGTGCCGTGACTTTGTGGAGGGGCTAATTTCAGAATGTCTGGGGGCAAAGTGTTGGGGAAGCAAGGCGGGATTAGGGTATTAATGAATGACAAAGAGAAGGAGAGGCTATTCAAAAGAAGAGGAAGGCGGAGAAGCAAGGAAGCAAGCATCGATCTCTCTTGCTCTCGGATCTAAGCAAGAAGGAGATCAGTATCTCTCGGACCAAGCAAGATGTTCTCTCCCTCTCTCGGTCATAATCAAGAGGAGGCATAAGGGTTTTTAAATTGCTATCAGAAAGCAGAGCTCTTGAAGTAGGGCTCTCGGCAAGGAAGATTGGCATGAGGGCATTAGGGAAACAAGGGAGGAAGGCTTGATGCAGGTGAAGCATAAATCAAGGGAGAGAAAACTCCCTTGAGACAAACACACTCTCTCTCGAGCATAAGCAAGGAGAGTTTGGCACAACAAAGGAAGGAGCTCGAGGAAGGAAGGGACTCAACGGAAGGCAAACAAGATTGCATGAGCAAGGTCTCTCTCTCTCTCTCTTGGATCTTAATCAAGAAGAAAGCTCTCTCTTGACCTTGATTTGGAAACATTAAAAAAGGGAAGTACGATATGAAGATTATTTAGAGAACTTGAAGGAAGCAGCAAAAGATGCAGAGAGCTCCTAAAAGCAGTTGAAGCAAGAAAAGTGACAAGAGAAAATTTTCATCACCGTCATCAGTCCAAAGATTGATTAATCATCTTATTAAGCCCCAGTGTCGTTAACGACCCGGTTAATCCTATTAAACAATAGCTTAAACTCCTAGGTATCATATGGTCCACGTGACAATGCTATTCAGCCCCGCGTTGGCTTAGGATTAAGTTGAACTCAAAGTTTGACTCGATTAATTGAAGTTTACGGTGATTGCCATAGACATTTTCACTTGTTGTTCTTATTCTCTCTCATACCTCTCACAGCCAGAGGCCCGGTGCCTTCCCGGCTCACGTTTCGAACACATATCTCTTGACATCTTTGGTGAACCCGACGTGAAACCAAGTTGGGGTGGGAGGTAAACATGGATATGCCAGAACAATTGAAGTAGTTTATTGACAATTTCAATTTCAATGGATTGATAAAAATCTAGTAGTTGCAAAATTACCAAAAATGTTGGAATTAGTTCAGGGATGTCTACAAGAAGCAAAAGCAATGGAGATAAAAAATCAGGTTGATGATGCTGTAGAGCTACCACTTGATGTTGTATGGGAGCAATATCGTAATTTTTAGGGATATGATCCAAAAGGTTTTATTGCATGTTATGAAGCCGATATGAAGAGCCGAAATGTTCCAAAAACTTGGATGATTGCAGCTTTTGAAGAGGTTGTAACCTAAGATTTTAAAAAGCAGGTTCAAGCACTGGCAAAAGAATATCCCACATGGTGGGACTATTTTGCAGAGGAATTTACTTGCAAAAGCTCAAGGATTCTAGATCTAGAAATAAAAGAGATTACTAAACAAAGACAGGTTGTCTTCAGTAAAGGTGAAGGGGATCAGATGCAGTTCCTCAACTATGATGAATTTTGGGAACACAATTCTGCAAGAAGTAAAGCCAAAGCAAATGCAAAATTGGAAGTAGAAGATTCAATTTTAGAGGAGAATATTTTGAGAAACATAGAAAAGGTAAACAATGAATTTAATGCTGAAACAAAATTATATGAATTTTTTTAGAGATTGCTCGTATGGATGCTACCTCCAATAATGGTCTCAGTGAAGATGCAGCAAGTGGTTCACAAGCTGTTGACTTGACATGGGTTATTTAGAAGAAATTCATCAAGCACTTGAGCCTATAAAGGATACTAATGAAACTATCAGCACTATAGCCAAGAAGTAAAACATGTTTGCTACATATGATTATATAAATAAAGCTATTATATACACATCAGTAGATGAAGTGATCGAGATTGTGGACCCAACACTGGATGAGCCTGAGAATGTCAATGAACCTATGATTTCTACTAACAATATGTTTACAGATGTTGTTATCATGGATGAAGATGCCATAATTGATGATTTCTTGACTAGATCTCAAGGAGATGATTATAACGGTATGGAAGAGCTTTTTAATGCATGTACCTCTTGAAAGGGGGTGCCAGATGAACCTTTATAGTGCTATGATGGATTGCTAAGTAACATGGATGGAGATGAGGAAGCAGAGGATGATATTAATGAGTATGAAGATTGCCTAGATCATGGTGATTGTGAACAAGTTATCGACATGGATTATACATCTATGCTTGTACATGGGCTGCATGAGGAGATAACTCCTACAGTTTTGATGAATGTTGAGACTTACAAGGGTGATTTTCCCGAGTATTCTATGGATAAAGATTTACAATTTGAAGCTATTTTTCATGATCAAGCTGAAACCCCAATAAGTAAAATTCCTCTGATAATATGTGTCTAGAGAGTCCCAAGGTCTTTCGTAATGGCTATGAAGCTAGAGGCGGTGATGATGCTAAATCATCCTTGATACTACAGAAAGTATAGAAGGTTTTTCGTTTCCTTGGACAATGTGCCAAATGTGGCTAGATTTGGATGTTATTCCTAATGATTCTTATGTCAATGATGTCTTGCCTGCCACTAAAATGGAGTCAGAATTCTTTAATTCTTTCTAGTAAAGAGCTTAAGTTGCCAAAAGTTTTTGGGATGTGGGTGTTGCATTATGCTTCAAGAGAAGCTCTAGTATATTGCGGAGTCCATCAATGCTATGTGATCTCAATGGTTTTTTATCGAGGAGATTCTAAGGATACTCGTAAGCAGATTCGATATGGATGGATACTATTAAGTATGCATAGTAATTGCGTGCTATTTGAACCAGGGGTAGCATATTTGAACCAAAAATTCTTGATGTTGATTGATACAGGAAATGTATGCTCATGTGGATATTATGATGCTCCAATGTGTGGGCAATTTCTTATTATCCCATTTAATCCTAAGGGCTACTGAGGTGCAAGTTGCAAATTCAAAGGATATGAGTTGCAGGTTGCATTGTACAAGTTTTTTTTTGTAGATTTATGCTAAGTGGGAATATTTTTGGTTATGTGATCAATAACCTTACATGCCTAGCTTCTAGTTGACTTCTTTGGACAATTGATGAAGTATCTTCACATCTTTTGAGTTGGTTATGCTACCAGAACTTGAAGTAAAGGACTTGATGACCATTCCGTGTGCAGATAGAGTAAGGCATACTTAAGCTTGATAGGGTTTCCTAAAGCGAGCTTGATAGTCAAGCCGTGTGCATCATTAACTAGAGCACTTGAGTCCTGAGGGGTTCACTAAACAAGTTTTCCATAATTGAATGCTTTGGGAAAACGGAAAATACGATTCAAATATTTCTAATGGACAGCTAAATAATGATTAAGCTAGAACATTGATGATAGGGTATAAGCCTTATATTATTTTCCATATGTTTACCAATTACATGAGTCTAATCTTGGCAAAGAGCTTAAGGTACCTATAGCATATGTAGATTGAAGTGTTGTTGGCACAGGCCGGAGGCTATGTAGGTTCAGAGGGGGTGGATGTCACGCAGCTCCACTCCCATGCTAAGAAAGATACCAGAGAGATGCACAATGATCTTAAATGAAGCTTATTTGATTAATGATCAGTGTTCAAGACTGCTCAAGCTATTTTTATGATTACTATATGACAAATGTGGCTTTAAAGGGCCAACAAATTCCTTAATGATGCTAGAAAAGAGTATGTTTGAAGTGAGCACAAATGGGAGTTTATGATCTAGAATTGCAGTGCTTGAAGTGCTCTACGTGCATGTATGGGATCATCGATTGGAGCTACAATGAAGAAGTAATGGCAGTTTGAAGTTTAAGTTGATGCAGATTCTTACCGGATTGGGTAGCTACTTGATGAAGGATTGAAGTTGATATGAATGCATGGGCCTGAAGTGCACACTTTGTGGAGGGCGTCAGTCTTTTTAGATGAGCAATCAAAGTTCTGGTTGCCACGATATCGCAGGTTAAAGTTTCATTGGGGGCCAGCTTTGTACCACTTTGGTTGCCTCCATCAGGTCGTCATCTTGGAGTTTTGAGCTTCATCTAGGTTTTGGAATGCAAAATGATAAATGCTCAAGGAGAATCTTTTCCAGAATGCCATCTCTGTAGTGCATTTATTTCTAGATAAAATGGTGAACTTGTGCTCGTTTGTCACTACCGTGGTCGAGATTATGTATAATATGGTGCTTGGCAATGCTTTCATTTGAACTTATAATGCTAATTGATACACAATCCAATAGTTTGCAAGGAAATGCCTTGGGTGAATTATATGCCAAATGTGGTACCTTACAGAAGCACATAAAGTTTTGATGGGCTTTCGATTAAATAGTTTGTCTCCCAGAGAGCATTGGTTGTAGGGAATGCCTACATAATTGTGACAAAGAAACTCTGGCGTGTTAACCGAATGCAAAGGGAGGGACTTTTGCAAAATGCTACTGCCCATGCTTGCAACTTGAAGGCAAGTGACCTCGGATGTGGGCGCCTAAAGAGGACCGCCATAAGGGCTTTGAGAATGGCCGCTTGAAAAGGTCCACCAAAACCTGAATTGCTTTGGAGGTTTTGAGTGAGAAAACATAAAAAAGAAGGGGAAAAATAGTGCAGGCAGGGTGACGAGCAGCACAAAAGAGAGAGATGGGCTCGCACAAGGAGACACGGGGTATGGTTGGCTTTGTCGGAGAAAGGGTGAAAATGTAGGGGTGCCCCATTTGAGACCAATGGCATCAATTTTGGTGCAGCTCCATAGCTTGCCTGCCACGTCATTGGGATGGTTCCCATGCCACATCATTCATGGCATTGTGGTTCCGTGGAAGGGCTAATTTTTGAATTTTTGGGGGCATAATGTGGGGTAAGCAAGGCGGGATTAGGGTATTAAGGAACGAAGAAGAGGAAGAGAGGATATTCAAAAGAAGAGAAAGGTGGAGAAGCAAGGAAGCAAGCATCGATCTCTCTCGCTCTCAAAACTAAGCAAGAAGGATATCACTCTCTCGGAGCAAGCGAGACATTCTCTCCCTCTCTCGGTCATAATCAAGAGGAGGCATAAGGGTTTTTTAATTGCGATAAGCAAGAGGAGATCTTGAAGCAGGGCTTTCGGCAAGGAAGATTGTCATGAGGGCATTAGGGAAACAAGGGAGGAAGTCTTGAAGTAGGTGAAGCATAAAGCAAGGGAGAGCAAACTCTCTCAAGATAAACACACTCTCTCTCGAGCATAAGCGAGGAGAGTTTGGCACGACAAAGAAAGGAATTTGAGGAAGGAAGGGACTCGACAAAAGGCAAGCATAATTGCGCATGAGTGAGGTCTCTCTCTCTCTCTCTCTCTCTCTCTCTCTCTCTCTCTTCAAGCTTAATCAAGAAGAAAGCTCTCTCTCGACCTTGATTTGGAAGCTTTAAAGAAGGGAAGTACGATACGAAGATTATTTAGAGAAATTGAAGGAAGCAACAAAAGATGGAGAGAGCTCCAGAAAGTAGTTTAAGCAATAAAAATGACAGGAGAAAATTTTCATCATCGTCATCAGTCCGAAGATTGATTAATCATGTTATTAAGCTCCGGTGTCATTAACTCCCTGTTAATCCAACTAAAACAAGATCTTAAACTCCTAGTTATCAGATGATCCAGGTGACCGTGTTGTTAACAGCCAGCCTTGGCTAAAGATTAAGTTGTACTTAAAGTTTGACTCGATTAATTAGAGTTTACGTTGATTTCCATAGCCTTTAGCACCTGTTGTTCCTATTCTCTCTCTCACCTCTCACAGCCAAAGGCACGGTGCCTTCCCGGTTCACATCTTGAACACATATTGAAGGGGATCGGAGAGCGCACCACAAACGGAGAGTGAGAGAGAAGGAGACACACGACACACAGATATGGGTGGGGAGACTCAAAGAGTGGCAGCTCCCTATACACTAATGCTATGTATAAGGTATACAATTCAGTGGGCGCCCAGACTCTGGGCGGCCGGGCAAGGCACAAGCGCCTATACCTCAACAACCTCCCACTTAAAGGCGACTGTGCCTTTAAGCAAGGGATCCTAGTTTAAAGACTACAAAAGGCGAGAGAAAATCACTCTCAATCGATGCCCACTGGCTGGCTGTGATCATGTGCATCCGGCTGTCCTGCTCCCGTGTAAGTCCATACACCACCAGACGTACCACACACGTACTACAAGTATGTAAGCAATGCCTGCATATCTCCCTCGTGCACTATGCCATCATCAGTCAACAAACAACTGACAACCCCAACTACAAATGCTCCCACTCGAGCTGCGATATCCGGTCTCAAGATCAGCATCTCATACATGAGACCACCGAATGTCGATGCAATGCTAGAAGGCCCTACTAGCTCTACGGAGCATGCATCAACATATATATCCCTGGCAATAGGCATCTCTGACTGAAAAGGCGTGTCAGCCACATGCATCTCCTGACTGTCCGCAAAAGACGCATCAACCTGTCGTGCAACCTCAGAGTAAACCAGCTGCTCTAGGTGTCTGCTGGAAGACATATCCTGCACAACTATATCCCCATGCTCACTGTCGAGCATAGAAAGGAATGACTGCATATATGCTGACATCTCAGCCTCCTCTGCAATCATCCACTGCAAACATGACCACTCAATCTGTTGTGACTCACTAGAGCTCTCATGCTCTAACTCCTTATGCATAGACTCTTGCACAACGTCCTCCTGTCGTGACTCACTAGAGCAAGACCTCTCTACCTGTCTATCCTTAATAGAAGTATCTCACACAACTGACTCTCTGCTTTTCTCAGTCAAGCAAAGCATGCATGTCTAACTCTCTCACCTCTCTGTGTGACTGCTCAAGTCGTGCCCCAACTGTGTGCACAATGAGCTCACTACTCTGCACTCCATGCAAAGCACCCTGCAACCCATGAGCAAAAGAGAATGTCCAGGTCTCTCGCTCTCTGCATGGCTGTAACAAGATTGAGACTCGACCATCTCGCACCAGTACTACGTGCAATGGGTACCATGTGCTAACTCTAGCTCTCTGCATGGCTGTAACAAGATTGAGACTCGACCATCTCGCACCAGTACTACGTGCAATGGGTACCATGTGCATTTGGGTTCTCTAGTGATTGCGAGAGGTGCTAACTCTAGCACCTCTCGCAATCACTAGCGAACCCAAATGCATCACAAAATCTCGCTCTCGTAGCAAAATCTGACATCCACAATCTCTAAGCTGACCAATCGAGATCAAACTCACTGTCAAATCTGGTACATAGCGCAGATGTCATAACAAGTAAGATTCACCACTCGGTAATGACAGTCTCACATCTCCTGCACCTGCTATCGCATGCACAGATCCATTGGTCAAACGTACATTGCCAAGCATTCCGCTACAATAGCTACAAACCATTCACGATGTGGCGTGACATGAAACATAGCATCTGCGTCTAGCAACCACTGCGAAGGGAGTGCACTATCCACATGTATAGCATCTCGTACATAGCTCGAGGTAAAAGTGACATCCCCGTCACTAGTATACTCCGACACTACATCTGTCTCAACTGTCAAAGCAACTAAGTCCATGGAATCACTACATACATCTCTGAGACTGCCATGTCTCCTACGATGTCACATACAACGAAAACAGCACCGTCTAACGTGTCCAAAATGACCGCAATACCAACATGTAACCTATCAGCATGCTCGTGAATGTACATGTCTCACACGAGTCCGTGATGACCAGATCTATCATACATATCATGTAATCTGCGCCAAAGTGCTCTCGAAGTAGTCTCATACATAACAAGAGCATATACAGATTTCGTAAGGTGTAAAGAGAGTGTAGATAGTGCCATCTCGTCTAGCTCCTGCCACTGATCGTCAGACATGTTTGAAGTCTACCTACATCACCACTCAATGGTCGATGCAACCCTCGATGTGTCAATGCATCAATCATACACTCTCTCCATGCTGCAAAGTCTGACCCATCAAGCATGCACATTTTGGAGAGATCATAATCTGAGCAATCACCTGTCTCTGCCATGAGCACAATGTAGCAAACTAGAAAGCAAAACCACCTCACCAACAACACCTGGAAACTGTCTACAAATATGGCCAGAAACACAATGTAAAACCTGTGAGACACACTCCAAAATAGAGCTCCCGCAATGTCAATACAAGTCGTGCCTGCTCTAGTATCACACTGCAATCTGTGAGCTAATCACCAAGCCCACATTGTGTGGTATCGATGCATACACACGCACAAATCTCCCACCTGCAGAGAACACTGCACGCAAATGCTGAGTGCAACCCGCAATCTCTACATAGATCGCATAAATGATGCGCATAAAACTCTTCGGAAAATTTCGCCAGAGTTTCGACGCACAGTGGCTATCAACACAAAAGAACCATTGTCCTGCAAGCTCAATACAATGAGCAATCAATGCGCATCAAACTACACTCAACATACATGCATAAGCTCTGCAAACCTTTGTCCAACAAATGCTCACAAAGAGTACCACAAGTGACCATACATGTCATCCACAACCAACCTCTGCACTTACCCGCTCAAAGACCATGTATGCAAGCCACAACACTGCAGAAGAACCACTCAACTGCAAACTGGCAACACCTGTGGGAGTACTAGACTCAACCTGTACTACCTGGGAGTCAAACCCGATCTTGTAACACCGGAAAATGTGCCTGCTACCTGCAGTGTGCACAGGTAAGCTGTCTGCAGCAAAGAAAACAACATAGCCCAAAACTGTCCTGAAAAACGGTCTCTGTGTTTTTAAGTTCAGACCCACCTGCACTCCAAATCAGAAAACGATTTCTTCTACAAAGTCGTAGAGCTTGAAGCCAGCTCCGTTTTGAACCAAAATATTTTGGAATCAGAGCTTTGTAGCTCAAGTTATGAGCAAAACGGTAGACTTCTGTCAAACTGACAAAAACTGAATGACTTTCTCCTGTGCTTCTTTGAGCTCATAGAGAGGCTCAAACTCACTTCCCACCTCGATGCGTGAGCTGAATGCATCAATCTCACAATGCTTCCATGTCTACGGAAGCTCCAAGCTCCAATCTGTCGCCGATGTAGCCGTTGCACAGCTTGCCGAGAAGAGGGAAAATGTTGTACACAGTGGGCTGATCGGTAGAGGAAGTGTGGACTGATCTGTGAGCACTAGGAAGCTCCTGAGAGCTCTCCTACAAGCCTCTGTATGGCTGCCCACAAGCCTCCTCTATTTCTTTGCTCAGATCTGTGACCTCTCCGCCATAGCCGACGAGTTCATCGCGAAGCCGTCCATCTATGCTCTCACACATGTCGCTCTGATACCAATTGAAGGGGATCGGAGAGCGCACCACAGACAGAGAGTGAGAGAGAGGAGACACACGACACACAGATATGGGTGGGGAGACTCAAAGAGTGGCAGCTCCCTATACACTTATGCTATGTATAAGGTATACAAGTCAATGGGCACCCAGACTCTAGGCGGCCGGGCAAGGCACAGGCTCATATACCTCAACACATATCCCCAGAAATCACCTCATTGGAGCATGCACATATCCACCTCCATCCTTCTTCTGGTTGTTGGTCCCAATTCATTGTTTGGTCTAAGTCATTGCAAACTATCCAAGCTTGTTAAGTTAATAAGAGACATATTACAACACCCATTTTTCCTTAATGTGACATAAGAATGGCTATAGAATAATATCTTCTAAGAGACAAGCTCCCAAGGTAAACACTTTGTATATAACAACTTGCCAAGATCCAAAGGTATAGCTTAAAGGTTGCCTATAAAAGATTCCATCGACTCCCACTCAACAAAGTTAGATGGAAAAATATACGAAAGAAAAACACATCAAATCATGCACACATTTGAAGAAACCGAAGAGGTAAAATCATAAATGGGAAAATCCAAAACAAGCAAGCAAAAGTAGGACACTGTACATTTTGCAAAAGTAGGACACTGTACATTTTGCAAAGAAACCTAGGTTGAGAGAAGGATCTGTCAAGCTTCAATTGAAAGTTATATACACATGTTGTACCTTTGCTAGTTGTTTGCCATCTTGAGTTTTCTTTTTGAATTCCATGATTCTCCCCTTTCAATTGTGCGCCTAAGAAACCATGTCTCTTTGACCCCTTGAGTATACTTCTTCAACTTGGTTGTATTGTCAATTTTTGTATTCATCATTTGTAGAATAACACTCTCCGGTTGAGGAGCACCTAAAGAATCCATGGAAGAAATATAGCACACACTTTAAACAAATCAGCATTTAGTTCATATACACAATTATTCTTAGTGTGGAATAACTAGCAATGCTAAGATGTTTACAAAGACAGACTATGGAACCCCTATGAATCTCTACATGGAAGATGGAAACAAAATCAATATGCTAGGTAAAGTTATAAGAACATTGGAAATAGGAATGAAGCTCACAGTTCTTATCAACATATATCAAGTTATAAGAACATTGGAAATAGGAATGAAGCTCACTGTTCTTATCAACATATATGGTGTAATAAGCCTAATGATCTTACCAAAGAATGCTCTTGTGCTTAATCTTCTTGAAACAATGTTGATGTGTGAGGAGAGACCATTTTAGGTCTGGATGACAATGAAGGACCAAGGAAGGTATTGAGGGAGATACTCTAGAAGCAACCAATGTTTTAGATCTGTAGCTTTGTGTAGAGGTATGAAGGTGAGGTTGAATGATCTATGGAGAAGGGAGGTTTTCAAACTTGGAGGGAAAAGTGGACTTGAAGAAGAGATGTGCGTTTCATAGATAGAGAGGATAGAGAATAGAGGTAGCAACCTTCAAGAGAGTAAAGAGGAGAGAGAAGCTTGAAGAAGGAGATGTAGATCTTACAGTTGGAGGAGAGAGAGGATAGCTAGTAGCCTTAGAGAGAGTAAAGAGGAGAGAGAAGCTTGAAGAAGGAGATGTAGATCTCATAGTTGGAGGGGAGAGACTCGATAGAGATAGCAACCTTGGAGAGAGTAAAGAGGAGAGAGAATGATCTTCAAGTTGATAACTTCATATGTATAAAAATTTATGGAGCAAATAGCAAAGTACCAAGACTTATTAAATTGATTTTCCCATTTATATAAATACTTGCAATTACAAAATAGGGACTCTGTGTGGTGATCATGATTCATGAATATCACATCATATATTGGTTCGTTCATATGCTTTGGTGCTCATATTCATTAGCCAAAAGTGCATCAATGCCAAAGACATCATCCTCTGCTATAGCTACAGGGATAAGAGGCCCGTATTTTACCTAGTACTGTGATAGGTGGCCTCAAGAGAAGCTAATTTTTCCTTGAGCTAAGAGATCAGCTATACATGCCTCTTTCTTGCAAGCTTTGCAGTCATGTTGCACTCTCCCCTTAGTTTGCTAATGTGACTGCTTGGGTGGCCACCTCCAATATTTGATCATGCTCCTCTAACAAGAGAAAAATAGACCTCTTTCTTCATGGGGGAGATTGCCTCTTCTCTTTGATGTGTTGCTCCTTCCTTGTCCCCTTCCCAAGCCCACACCTACATTGTTGATGGTCTCCCTAGTTCACCTTCATAACAAGATATCCTATACACAATTCTGTTGTATGAAGTACATTGCAATCTGGTTGTTATTTCTCTTTGTGCACTTTGTTTGGATAAAGCACACCAACAGCCACCTTCCCAAATCTTTAGATCATAGGTTTGAAATCTTCAGTGGTGGTGATGAGCCCTTGCACATCTAGACACTCTGAAAAGACTGTCCCTAACCCACCATGAAGGAAAAATCTCCTTGTGCTCCTTTTAAGTAAGAGGCTCACCCTAGAGTCCCTCATGCTCCATAGCCTACCTGAGAAAGTTTGGCACTCCCTCCTTGCCAAATTGATGGAGCTCCTCTAATAGAACGCATTGCACTGCATCGTAGTCAATCTCAACCCCAACATCAAAAATCACATTCGTAGCCATTTTCTATGAAGAAAAATCATACCAAAATGATTCAATGACTCCGAAGTATCAAGAAAAAAACAAAATTTCTACCATTTTGTACTTAATCTAAGCAACAAAGATGTAGTAGATAGAGAAAGTTGAAATATCTAACAACATATCACATTTTTAAGCATGATTTCAAAGAATTTTTGTAGTTACTACTCATGACAAACAACTTTAAACATTCAATAGTCATCACAAAAATTCATGACAACCAAAAGATGCTAAATAGATTTGTATTCATTAATCATAGTGGAGGGTCACAAAAATGGGGGTTTGTGATGTTATGAAGGCACAAGATTGTCAATCATCATATGGTCATAACCTTGTTATGGGTGACAATCCATGGCCTATCAACTTTAGGCCTTCTAAGCGTGACAAAAATGTGTGTCTATCTTTGTGATTTACAATAATGTGATCTAGGCCCAAGTTGAGGTGTTGTTTATTTCTTGACACCACTAGAAGTAATTGGTGTCATCATCCTTGGGAAAGCCTCGGGTGGTTCACCATTCAGTACCCCCATATATGACATGCGTTCACGGGGTATTTGAAAAACCTCTCTTTTAACATGTCAGAATGAATGAAATGACCCCTTATTTAAGGAATTTTTTCCAAAATTGAATATTAAAACCCCTTATTTTAATGTATCTCTGTTAAATTGCCTAAAATTTTTGTATTTTAAAACCCCTCCTTTCGAACTCACGTTATACATTAACATGATTACATAGTGCACCCCCAGAGGGGAAAGCACTTCAACAATCACAATATATACTTCTTTAGTGCATATACATCTTGTGGTTTGTTATAAATTGGTGTGCTTGTGGATATGCATTCAGGTATTATCCACCAGTACCTTTTTGTCCACTCATCATGTGTTAAAAGTTGCAAGTTTGGCAAAGTAGGAAACCTCTTCTCAATGGGATAGAGGTTACCTTATCCCCGATCGTAGAGGACCACAAAGACGCCATCCTATCCAAAGTGAAGCATGATCTTACTTCCATGGATGTCATTGTGGATGCATTTTTTTGCATGCAACACGGAAATAGTGTGTGACAAACCATGGATAGTTCTCCAAACATTTTCCTTGACCTGCTCAATAGTGACCTTGACATCTTTCAAGACTATGTTGTATTAGAGGTTCTTTCTCTCCTTCTATAATTTCTGTAGCCAGCCATCAAGGGTGCCTTCATTCCAAAAGAAAAGTACCAAAAAGAGGGTTTGAGAGGTGGGGAGAAATCCATAGTGGAAAAATGATGCCTCCATGTGTGGTGGGCACAATATCTCCCTCACAGAAGGCCATAAGCTCAACTCCATCATTTGAGTGCCATTTTATAATCTTTGCTACATAGATGTTAGCTCTAGTCCATCTTCAAGTACCTCTACTTTAACAATGATTCTGGATATCTCGTTGTTAACATTGGTATCTACCAAGTACTCAATGTAGGCATGGTGCAAGATACATAGCACACGGGACACAAGGCTACCTTTATGTGACCATGATGGGGCTTGGGCCTCTCCACTGGTAGGAGGCTCATCATAAGTGTGTAAACACTTGCACTTGCTCTTTCAATTGTTGTAGAGAGCCTTTACCAACTTTTATGTGATCCATTGATCTTACTCAACTCTTCATTGCTAGATCAAGGGAGTCAACAACCCTAACTATTTGGCCAAAAATTTGTTTGGACTCATTTGCTAGCTGCCCTCCTAACAAAATCTCTATGCCACCAAATGCTTTGTCATTTCCTTGGACCGATTTTGAGCTAAAGCATTGTATGCATCTTGGCATAAGGTGTTGGTGCAGCCAAAGTGTTTCGACCCTAACAGAGGGCACATGCAGTGATGTGTATGCTATCAGATGCATGGCAAAGGGCTAGAGTAGATGGGAAGAGCCTAGGTAGGCAAGTGGTAGCAGAGATGTATGATTTATGTGTTTCTTAACCAAATGGGCTCCAGAAAGGGCATGACAAGATGACAAGTGAAGGATGCCCAAAGTGATGGGTTTTGGCTAGGATATGTAGAGCTTCAAGTGTTGAGTGAGCTGGTCTAGACAGCTCATCAAACGGAGCTATGAAGTGCAAGATATGGTAGTTTAAAGCTAGAGTGCATTGCAGATATGAGATGATAGGACAAGTGATGCCAAGTGGTCAGAGCAGGTTTTGGTAGATAAATGTGAATATCTCATCATGTGTAGCATGTGGTCTTTTTTATTGACAATCGGAGTCCCAGATGCCAAGATAAGGTGAAGTTTCATCGGTGGGGGGCAGTTCTGTGCCAGTTTGGTTGCCTTGGTCGGTGTGTCATTTGAGGGTTTGGGAGCCTTCCCAGTGTTTTTATAAGCTCTTTGCAGCAAGTGAAGGCCATAGGAAATGACGGCATATCAAACAAAGTCCAGACCGACAAGATACTGAACTTTGAAAATGATGGCGGTTGTACGTCAGGTGGTAGCACATGATTTTTTTTTCAATTTTTTTGGGTACGTTGTTCACGGGATTGAAAAAATCAAAATGCGGCAGGGCTATCACGGACTGAAGTCAGGATTGGGTTCTAAGAGGATGTTTTTACAGCTCAAAAATTAGTTGGGTGAGCAAGGAATGGCAAGCAGTTGAAGGAGGGACACATATATATATATATATATATATATATATATTCATGGGGCCCTGTGGGCTCTTGGAGGTTGGACGCTCACAGGCCACGATGTGGCAGGTACTAAACCCACATACGGTGCCATGAGCAAAGCATACAGGCTATATGTCTCCTACATGTACTGCGTCATGTGATGTCCAATGGTATCACATTGGGAGCTCGTGGATCTCCACGGGTGTTGGCTATGGCGCACTCTAAACAGGCATTGTCATGGTGGCGTTGTTGCATTGTGGGCTGCACAATGTCGTGATTGTTGGTCAGTGCCATTGGTGGCATTAGGAGAAAGTTGATGATGTGGCACACCTAGCTTGGTTAGTGTTCCCACGCATCCCCCAAGGGAAAATTCTTTTATTGAGGAAAAAAGGGGGGGTCTCCCACCCTTGTCATGCCGTCGTGACAACATGAGACCCATGAGGCAATTCCCGGATAGCTTGGGGTCCAAGGCACTCCAAAAAATGAGTGGTGCATGCAAGCTCAAGCCAAGAAAAGAGAAAGTCAGCTAAAGGTAGGGATCTACACATGCTCTACAAGGGGCTAGATTTTTGCAATCGGGGAGGTCTTTGGTGAAGCTCAACAAGCAGCTCATTTTGGAGAAGAAAGAGCTCAGAGGAGCTTTGGAGGAGAATATTGGAGCCAACAAGGGTGCCGATACGAGTACTTTTTCTCTCAGCAGCAAGGAGAGCCTCTTGAAGGCAAAGCCATTGATTTCCATGAATTTTTTGCACTCATTGTGCTTGTGCCGGTGGAGCCGATGCTAGCGAGTTTTCATGGTGTTGTAGGAGGTGTTTTTGTCAAAATTGAAGCAAACCATATCCAAATTTGTTTCCATTTCTTCCCCCTTCTTCTCTTTGCTCTATTCCAATCATCAGGTGTCGGTCTTTGAGATGTGTGTGCCTCCGCGGGCCTATATGTCTATGAGAGAGAGTGGCGTTGTTGTGGCACGGTTGTAAACTGGAAAAATTTGGTGTGGTGTGGTGTGGTGTGTTGTCAATTGTATGAGTTTTGAAGGTGAACTCTAGTGGGTTGGGGTGCAGTGATTATCCTGGGCTATAGGGAGGCAATTGTTTGTGACGGGTGTGTATCCCTTTCCCCCCATCCAACATCAACAAAGGGCTTGGATGTCAAAGACTCAAATGGGCTTTGAAGATTATCCTCTTGATTGGAATGAAGATTTAGCCATATAAACTCATCTATAAATCAATGCTTTGGTTTTGAGACCTAGCCAGCCATGATGTGTGGAGTACCTACATCAAATGTGTGTCATTTATCTAGTCAAAAATCAAGGAAAAAGTAAGTAGTAGATTATTCAAAAATATTTTTCATTTTCATGATGACAACTTAGAAATAAATGCAATATATTCTGACCATATAACAATGCAATCAAGAGAACTAAAATGCAATCAAGCAAACTCAAAATGGTCAAACACTTACCCTATACTGATACTACATGTAATCTTTCCCATTGTAGGTACCTAATACACTCAAGATCAAAAGCAAGGTTTTTTAGCTTCATCTTAAGAGCAAGGGAGTAACCATGGATTGGAATGTTGGAAAAGATTACATTGGACGCAAGTCACTATGAGTAGTGATGTTGCTTCTATCTTTGTAAGAAACAAAGCTATATTGAGGATTATAACACAGAGAGAAGAGTGCAATTTGATATCTCACAATATGTTGGAGCTATGCTAACCCTAAAAAATAATACATTAAATTATCATGGGCAAGTAAAACAATGTGCCTATTGTCTATGGTCTCCTAAAGCAAGTAGCACCAGAAAGTCAAATAGAAGGTGTATTGTCTAACATGTTTTTCAAATTACTATGGGATTAAGAGACTCTATTGAATGAGAACAAACCCACAGTAATGTCTAAACCCCAACCCCCTAAGCTACGTCTAGGGTAGAATGCAGCATATGATGGTGAACCTAATTACTATGGGAGTATGAGACTATATTGAATCAGAACAACCCATAGTAATTTCTAAACTCAATACCCTAAGCTACGTCTAGGGTAGGGTGCAGCAAATGGTGAACCAAACCTTGTAGGTAATGTGTATCTACTCTATACACCCAAAGTGCGAGTAGGATGCATCAAAGATATGTAAAATACATATACAAGTACATAAAACCTGAAAATTTTAATCTCATTTTTTTTATAGCTTAGGATATACCTAATCATCTGTATGTAGCTAGAGAGAGGATGTGTGTGCAAGCTAGAGAGGGTGTGTCACTAACTAGAGAGAGGATATTCCTACAAGCTAGAGAGAGTGTATAGGTAGAAAGAGGGTTTGAGATAGAGAGAGTGTGTGCATGTGTAAGTAAATAGAGAGAGAGTGATATGAGAGAGATAATAAACTATCATGCTTTTGAACGGCATTTTTGCGCACGTATATGCCTATGATTTTTCAATCAATAAGGTTATCAATTGATATGGTTATCAATAAGTAAGTTTATATATCAATAAAATAATTAATTATTTACTTATTTGGGTATTATTAAAATAAACGAGTATTCTTAATAAAACAATTTTTTTGTTATTCATTTGAATAAATGTAAGCCCATGTAGGATGCCTTGATCAAGGTTTTTTCCTTTAGAGTGTGATAAGAAACCATTCCTTGATCCATTGCCTTGCAAATTGATCAATATATGGATATATATGTGGTTTGCACTCACTTAGAAGATATTAAGAAGGATCGTACAAGAAAATAGATAAATAGCAATTATTGGCCAAGGAAAATGCAGGTCTTCAAAGAAGACTCACTGAACTACAACAACCATTAGTGGAATACAAATCTCTAGTTGAAAGAGATAAAAAGTACGAGGTGTTACCATATACATGTGGTAGTGACGTGTGTGAACACACTTAGGACAAAGGGGGCATTTTTTCCCTCCTAAGTGTGTGAACACACTTAGGACCGAGGGGGCATTTTTTCCCTCACTAGAAGGGCTTTTCCCCCGTGCATTATATATACGGCCATCACTCTAGGTCTAACTTATCTCTCCATAGCACACTAAGTAATACACTCTTTGTTGTGTGCCTTGAACTTCCTTCATCTTCTCCAAGCTGTGTGTGTTTTCCTGCAACCCTAGTTCCAACAATTGGTATTAGAGAAGGTTACGTCCTTCTGGGATTAGTCACCAGCAACCCCAACACACACCTGCTCCCTTTCTCCGCTTTCTGTGAGCTTTAGCGAGCATTCATACATCAACAAAAATTTTGGGCTCATTTTGGCCTCTGTTTCCACTACAAGCAGTACTACGCAGGCTATTTTGTCATTTTGTGCAGAATTTTTGTCAGTGCCATTTTTTGCATAACAAGTTCCTTACAGTCTTTTATGATTTGTTCCTGCTTCATTTCTCCTCTTTTCGTGCAGTTTTCACATCAAGTACATGCATTCACTATGGCTGACAACAACACAGATGTGTTCAAGATGTTTGCTGCTGTTGAGGACAGGCTGGATGGGGACAATTACCCTATGTGGGCTTACATGATGCAACATGTTCTTGTGTCAAAGGTCATTTGGAACATTGTACAGGGCATTGATGTACGTCCTGGTTTTGAGGATACGGGTGATGTTGAGGATGTTGTAGGTCTTGCAACAAGGATTGCTACTGTTAGAGTAGTTTTTCCTACATCTGAGCAAGCTTGTTGAGATGTAAAAGATGCACAGGCTCATGCATTGATTGTGTTGTCTATGAAGCACACTATTACTCCCCACATTTGTTTAGCAAAATTTTCAAAATAGGCTTGGGATATTCTTGTTGATCTTTATGCAAGTTGCAACAATGAGGCTGAAATTGCATTGCTGCATAAAGAGCTGGAATCAAAGATTGTGGATGAGAAAGATGACATGGACACTTTCCTTGTTGGTGTCAAGGATATCAATGAGAAACTTATTTCTACAAGTGAAGTCATTTCAGACAGTTCCCTTGTATAGACTATTCTTGATGCCTTGCCAGATTTTTGCTAGTACTTGGAGCCTTATGACCCAAGGAAATCCTCAAGTTGTCAAGTTTCATGCATTACGCACATTGCTGTTGCAAGAATCGTTTTCCAAAAAAAAACAAGACTAGACAACGTGCAATTGAATAGGTCTTTATTGCTACTCAAACAAAAGGTGTAACAGTAATGCAACCACTTCTCATGGTTCTTCTGCGAGTGGAAAATCACATGTTCCTAATGCTTTTGCTAACAACAATTCTTCTAGAAATTTTGGTGATAATGAAAAAAGGAAGATCCGTTGCCATTATTGTAAAGCTAATAATCACTTGAATAAGCAGTGTCCTAAGTTTAAGGCCAAAGAGGCTAAGAAGAAAGATGTTGGTTCCACTACTAATGTTGGTTCCACTACAAATGCAGTTATTGTTGAGTCTTCAGTGAAAGGAGACTATGATGCTAATGTTGATGCAGAATGGGCTTTTAGTGTAGAGTGCACTTACAATCCTGTTGTCCATGATGCATGCATGCCAGTTGCTGCAGGTTCACATGTGTGGTATTTGATAGTGGTGCTACAAAGCACATTACCTGACATCGTGATTTGTTCATCTCTCTTGAGTCTGACCCTCATGGGAATTCAAATACTTGTATCAACAATCCTCTTACTCGGTTTAGGGAGTTGGAAATATTGTGCTTACTACTACAAGTGGCAGATGTTAAAGCACTTTATGTACTTGGGATCAAGAAGAATCTTTTGTCTGTATCTGCACTTGTTAGACTTGGTCTTGTAGTCAAGTTTGTATTGTACATGATCTCAATTTCGGTGATGAAATTGCTACATCTGGCATTTTATGTCGTGGGTAGCTCACTTCATTTGACAAGTGTGGGTAGAATTTTTCAAATGAAATTGTGGACTCAAAGCCTATTTCAAATGCAAAACTTTGGCATGCATGTTTTGGACATATGAATTTTGCCAGTTTACTGTACATGTGTTTTCAAAAATCTGATATGGTTGCTTCTTTTCCGCCTCTTGAAGCACCTGTAAAACATGTTTGTGAAGGCTGTATATTGAGTAAGATGCATTGTTCTATGTTTCCAAAGGATGGTTTAGTTAGGGCCACATGCAGGTTGTAGCTTCTGCATGCTGATGTTTGTGGGCCCATGGAAACTCTGTCCTTGGGCAATTACCTTTACTTTGTGACTTTTATTAATGATTACTCCAGGCATGCATGGGTGTATCCGCTTAAAGAGAAGTTCGAAGTATTTATGTGCTTCAAACAATTTCTGGCTATGGCTGAAAATGTCTCGAAATGTACTATGGGCACCCTCCCTTCCGATCGAGGGGGGGAGTATATGTCTCATGAATTTGATGCATTTCTGGCTAGTTGTGGGATAAAACACCAATGTACGGTGCCTTATACGCCTCAAAAAAATGGTGTTGCTGAGAGGAAAAACACGTCACTTACGGAAATGGCACGATGTATGGTCAAAAGTCAAGCTTTGCCACATTTATTTTGGCTTGAGGCCATCATGTGTGCCACTTATGTACTAAACAGGTGTCCTATGAAAGCTTTGCAATCTATTACTCCATATGAAGCATGGCATGATATAAAGCCTTCTATTGAGCACATGCATGTTTTGAGTGTTTGGGATATGCTTTTGTGCCACAAACACAACGCAGAAATTTGGATGATAAGGCTATCAAATGTATTTTTATTGGTTATAGTGCTAAAAACAATGGTCACAGGTTGTATCATCCACAAACACAGCGTATTCTGGTTTCACGGGATGTTGTGTTTGCGGTAGATTCTGTTCATCCCTTGTTGTCATGTACGAGAAAATCCATACACCGAGTAGAAAAAATCGAGTGTGTCATTTTTTTGAGCGTAAGTAGAGAGAATTGTAACACAAAACTCCTTTTTTTATTAAGCCCTACCATAATGTCAAATGCACGAAATCCAAAAAAATGGTCAATCCATAGAAGGTAATTGCTGCTACACTATAAATTCCTACTTGATTAAGTAACACAAACTAACGAAACAAAACAAGTATAATAGGCACCCATCTCACAATGGAAATTACAAGGAATCCAAAACAATGGCCAATCCATAGAGGACTGTTAACCTTAGCTCATAAAGCTGATGCTATGCGCAAACTATGGCCCCACACAATCCCTAGTAAAGTTCTACTTTTGTTAGTGCAACGTGGTGCACAAAATTATGAGCTAAAGCATTAACCCAAGGACACAAAAATACACAAAGTACATGTGTTTGCAAGGCACGTACATGAGGCACTTAATTGATCTTTTTTTAATAATCCTTTCAAGTACATCAAAGGAATTATGCAATGGCACAACATACGTCAACCCCCTTTTAAATCGAGCTAGGAGTGCTAACATGGAAAACATGTGACACATCAGGTACCAATATAACCTCTCTCACTAGTTGTGCTTACATGCTTCTGCCAATGCTATCCTCTTCTAATTCTTTGGTTAACTTTGACCTCCATCTAACATGCTTGCCATCCGTGAATTTAGCATGGAAACTACTAGATTGTGTTCCACATTGCCCACTGCGGTAGTTGTTCTACTATGCTCCAGCTTTGTCATAGCACAAATTCATTATGTTGCATCATCTCAACCGCCAATGAAAGAAGATAGTTTTCCATAGCTTCCACAACCTACAATCCCAAGAATCAATAATCATCTCATCAATATTCCATGCATGAGTGTTACTATTGTTGCAAAACCATGCAAACCTCTCCATAATTTCTTCTGGTTTGGCACCCACAGCTATATATTTTCTCCTTTCCCAAAAGCAAGGTGCAAGAACACCAATTTTCACATTATCTTTTTTTTTTAATGAACCTACCACAACGTGCTTTGTCTCCAAGAAGAACATCAGAACGTGTCATTTTTCAATCAGGCTCTATGCGCCTGATTGCCTAGACTCTCTGAGGCACGTTCTTCTACGTCTAAAGACACGGAGCAACATAACAATTTTTCTTGCCATGTGGTACATTGTAAACCGTGTAGTAACAGCTATAAACTTTGGTCTATGGTAGTCATCTTCAAGAGTTCCTTCGGGTCAATAAGGATTGACCATGATTTTTGCACACTCTTTTCCTGTATTGTATCTCTATTCATCTCCTGACTTGGTATTTATTTTTCCATAACTGTTGATTGAGCTACATCAAGAAGTTTTTTATTCAACACACACACAAACACTGACTTTGCCTCTCTCAACCCTTTACTTGCCTTCTATTTTCCTCCTCAACCTTAATAGTCTACACCTCTGTGCTCCATTTTCCTCCTCTCAACCTTAATTGACTACTACAACTTTTCTTTCTCTCAACTTCTTATCATCATAACCTCTACATTCTCTCGGCCTATATCTCAACTTCTTGTTTTCTCTCAGCACCTACATTTATAATGTTTTCCAACTATTTTTCCCCCTTTTAACTCTGCATGCATTGATTTTGTGAACTCCAGTTCCCTCCTCAACCCTAATTGGCATTGGCAAAGCATATAATCTGGCCTATCGATAGAAATTGGCATGGCTCCAAAGCAACGCCTACCAACCATGTAGGCTCTTACACATCAAGCTTAAAAAATTCACACATTTAGTATGTATGAGTTGGACATCACCCTAACTACACCCTTGTTGGTGTGGGATAGTTTAGGGTAATGTCCCATTTCTCCCGTCCTTTGAAATTGCAATGCATGTCAAGCCAATGCTGGGGTGAGGTGTTATTGGGCTTGACCTAGAAATTCACTCACTATAAGGTCACAAAGGACATTAGAGAGAGAGAGAGAGAGAGAGAGAGAGAGAGAGAGAGAGAGGGGGGGAGGGAGAGGGAGATACCTTGTGAATTTGCGTTAATTTAAAGCATTACACCTATACAAGTTGGGCATTCCTCTATCTACTCCCGCATCGATGCGGGACAGTTTAGGGTAATGTCCCATTGCTGTCATTCTTCCAGATTGCAACACGCGTCAGGCCAATGCTTGAGTGAGGCAAGATGTTTTTTTCCTGAGGCAAGCTACAACTGTAGGTGCACACGGACGCACAAGCAGAGGATGGCTTGCACTACATCAACTGGGTAGTTAAGGGAAAATCTAGCATATTTAGGAGAGGAGAGGATATGGCTGAGAGACTCAATGAATTGCTTGTCAATCTCAATACTCTAGAGGGTGAGCGAGGCAGAGTGTGAAGAAAGGCTTTACTTGTGGGGGAGTAAGGATAAGAAGAGATATTTCTATTTTTTCTAATCGTTGAAGCCTTTACAATTTACTGAGAAAAGCATAAGCTAATATCCTTGTTTTTTTAATGGGATTATGCCTTAACTACTTCCGGGCCGACGCGGTATCATCTAGGGCTGTGCCCCAAAATGAGAGGAGTAGCAAAGGTATGCTTGCTTTCATAATGGGATTATCCCTTAACTACTTCCGCGCCGATGCGGTATCATTTAGGGCTATGCTCCTGATTGAGAGGAGTAGTGAAGGTGTGCTTGCTTTGCTAATGGGATTATGCCATAAATTATACTTCCGCATCAATGCAGTATCATTTTGGGTTTTTCCCCAGATTAAGGGGAGTAGCAAAGGTGTGCCTGGAGTACCTCCAGCCACTCCAAGCTCAAGTGAAGGGCTTTAGAGATGCACATTGCAATGGACTTGTAGCGCGTGCAGCCCCTAGGTAGCTTCCACCACTTTGCGCTTATACAAGGATTGTAAACGTTTGGAAATCGAGGAATTTCAGTAGCGCAAAGGCACTTGAAATTTCTTGGTGCTAGTGTTTTTTCTCAAGCCACAAGCGCTTCAAAGTTTTTTGAGAATGCAAGCCCTTTTCTGCAATGAGGGGAGGGTACAATTAACCAGCTTGCAAGCTTGGCTTCTTTCTCAAATGCCTCACTTAAGAGAGAAATAGATGGTCTTAAAGACCTCGTTATGCTACAATCAGCCAATAGTTCTTGGCAAATGACACGTGTGCTTGTTGATGTCACATGCACGCTTGCATCATGTGTTGATTCTTACAATGCAATCTCTGCAAAGTGTAAGTAAAGAGCATGGAGTTGATGATGTGGATGTTGCAATCATTCTAGCATTTCAAATTCTTGAAGCCCATTTTAAGGAGAGACATATAGAGTGGGAAATTCTGGCAACAAGAGCCCTGTTTTTCTTAAGGAAAATTTGCAAAGTGGGTGCAAATACACATGAGGAGATCAACAAGAGCATAAAAATTTGCCTTGATTAGGCCAGTCGCCTATGTTTTTGACGGGCACTGAGTAGTTCTTGAACTACAAGCCACGATCCCAAGACCACCAAGGACCACTGCTCTCTATCCATATTTTGCATTAAATAGAAGTCTATGCACTAGATTGAGAAGAGCAACACTGGAGGGATGTAAGCACACCAAAGCAGGCTCATTCGGGACTCTTTCCTAATGACGGAGAACAACAATATCTTGTTCTTGGTGCCCCTCAATTTATGTTTTCCATAGTTCTTAAGGATTACTTTGTTTTCCAAACACAATAATGTTTTGATGTTGCTACTAGAGCACAATGTCAGTGCTCATGGAGAGAATGACTAAAGCCATGAAGAATAGGATGGCTGCAGGGTTGAAAACGACGCATGGGAAGCATGGCTTTCATACACACAAACAAGGAATTACAAAGCCAAAGATCGTGGGAGCTGCCGCTTGCATGTAGAGGAGGATTCATGGCGGATCAACACAAAACAGACCACGACTTGGCTGATCAAGAGAGTGTTATTTGCTTTTGTAGCATGTTAGAGAGCGCAATCTCTCTCTCTCTCTCTCTCTCTCTCTCTCTCTCTCTCTCTCTCGTCTGTTGCACCAGGGGCCCTTGAGTTCATACTCAAAGGCCACTACCCTAAAAGTGGCCAGCGGGAAGCTGTTCCCACTTACACACTTTGTGGAAAAGTCTCCAATGCTTGGCAAGGTCTTCAAGCCCTATACATGTATCAGCTTGGATCCATATCCCACCGACCAGTAAAAAGACAAAAATACAAATAAACATAGTGAATTTCAAGGCCACACGGATGATGATGCAAAGAGGGCTTTGGCAAAAAGCAGCAAGTTGTGGTCATGAATCAATCAACAAATTTCAATAAATTGAGAGAAGTGAACTAGGTAAGGACGATGGTATTCCATTAAATGTGAAGATCTTGTTGGTCTCGGAGCAAGGTTCGTTTGGTCAGATACTAGGGCCACATCTTCTTATATCACTATTGTGTCAGATACAATTGTGCATCAAAATTAGACAACAAGCAAGGTTCCCTAGCAATACGGCAAGTTAAATAACACAAGCATCCAAAATTTTTGAAGAGGGATTTTCTGACTCTGGAAAACTTCAATAAGTGCAATGCTTCATGCAAAGAAGATTGTCGAGCAAGGACCATAACGTTGGCAAATTTTATGATTACATGATGTTTCTGACTTTATATATGATTGTGTATTGCAGGAAACCTCTAAAAGGTTTCCAAAGTAAATTTTGGTTGCAAAGGCAAGGCCTATTGCTAGAATGGTACACAAGGCAAAGCAGTTTGGCATGGACGACTCTTTGCTGGTAAGACATAGCTCTCTCTATCATGCCTGCTTGACAAAGGAGGTAAACATGCTCGGCATGGCCTGCTATTTTCTCCAATTCAAGAAGTTGGCAAGAGTCTCTCTCTTTTCATCTCTGAGTTTTGGGGTTTTAAGATTTGTAGGTCATGTTTTCTAGGCACAATATTTTTGCATTTGATCAATTGTCACCATACGCATTCCGATGCCAAGGGTGGAGGTTACAAAAAAATAATAAGTACTTAAAAGTTAAGTTCCAAGTTTTGAACTTATTCAATCTAGCAAAATTATTTTACCATGCCAACTTGACAAGAAACGGTGAAGTATTTCCAAGCCTTGCCAATGTACATTGAGGAGGAGGCTAAAAGGATTGTGCATGATCCATTGTACAATGTTCAAACCTATGACAAACCACCTAAAAGACATATCTTCAAGAATAATGAGAGTGATTCATGCTAAAGTATAATGTTTTGTACTTGATGAAACCAAATGTGAGAATTACTTTGTTTTCTAAAAATAATATAAGTTTGTGTTCACTATAATAGTACTCTTGACTTGGAAATGGAAACAAATGAATCCTTCTTCTATGGTCTCTCTCTCTCTCTCTCTCTCTCTCTCTCTCTCTCTCTCTCTCTCTCTCTCTCTCTCTCTCTCTCTCTCTCTCTCTCCCCTAGATTTTGCTCAATTTTTGTGTTTGCTCGGTAAAGTCTACTTGATGCTTGGTAAGACTCTCATGTACTAGAGACACTAATGTAAGGTCATAGGACATTTATGACACTTTGTTGCCTCTTTTTAGTGGTGGAAGTTCGAATGTGAATTCCAATGAGGTAAATGTACATCCTATGGGGGTTTTTGAAAATGTTACAGATCAACCTATTAGAAATGTAGATGTACATGATGTACTTGATGAGGAAAGGGCTGAAAATGAACATGCTAGAGGTATACCAAAATGGTTGGTGCATACCTTGAGTGACAGCAAATTGGATGCACCTTTGTCTAGTCGCACTCGTTCACGCTCTTGCCATGCATCTTATGCATCAGATTGTTATGCTTTGGATGTTTCTAGCCTGCATGATGTTGAGGAACCTCTGCCTTTTGATGAAGCACAAAATTCAAAACATTGGATGGCTGCCATGCAATCAGAATATGATAAACTTATAGGAAATGAAACATGGACTTTATGTGGTTTGCCTCTTGACAAGAAGGCCATTTTGGTAAGAAGTGTGTTTACAAGTTGAAACGCAAGCCGGATGGTAAAATTGATCGCTATAATTCTTGACATGCTGCAAAGGGTTATGCACAACAAAAAGGCATAGATTACAAAGAGACTTTTGCTCCCACTTATCGTATGACTATTGTGCGCTTTCTATGTGCAGCTCATTTTGGTTGGGATGGACATCAATCAAACATTGTTACTGCTTTCTTGAATGGTGACATATTTAAGGAAGTTTATGTAACGCAGCCTTGAGGTTTTGTCAAGAAAGGACAAGAGGATAAAGTGTGAAAATGTAACAAAGCTCTGTATGGGTTGAGCAATCTCCTCGTGCTTAGTATGAGAAGGATGACACTTATTGGGTCAAACGAGGCTTTTGTAACAGTCCAACAGAAATCACATTGTATGTAAAGCGTGAGGGTGATGTACTTCTCCTTCTTGAATGGTGACATATTTGAGGAAGTTTATGTAACGCAGCCTTGAGGTTTTGTCAAGAAAGGACAAGAGGATAAAGTGTGAAAATGTAACAAAGCTCTGTATGGGTTGAAGCAATCTCCTCGTGCTTGGTATGAGAAGGCTGACACTTATTTGGTCAAATGAGGCTTTTGTAATAGTCCAACAGAAATCACATTGTATGTCAAGTGTGAGGGTGATGTACTTCTCATTGTGGTTCTTTATGTAGATGATTTACTGATCACTGGACCAAATGAGAAACATATTGTTGAATCCAAGGCTGATTTGAATTCTACTTCCAAGATGAAAGATTTGGGGATATTGCATCATTACCTGGGTATACAGTTTAAGTAGTGTGATGGTGGTATTGCCTTGTGTCAGAAAAATTACATATAGACATAGAGACATTGCTATGTAAGTTTGGACTTGAGGATTAATGCAAACCTATTGCCACTCCCATGGAATCAAGTTTGAAATTGAGTCTTCATGATGCTAGTGATCCTACAAAATGTTGTTGTATGTCTCATTTATGTATGCAACACGAGGCCGGATATTCAGCTTGAAATCTCACACGTTGCAGCAGATTTATGCATAGCCCAGGGTCTAAGCACTGGCAAGTTGTGAAGAGGATTTCCCGCTACTTGAGTGTCACTTTACATCTCGGGTTGTTTTATCCCAATGGGGGATCATTGCCGCCAGACTTACATGCTTTTTTGGACTCAAATTGAGCTGGTTGTTTTGACACACGAGTGTCCACAAGTGGCTTTTGTTTCATGCTTGACAGCTCATGCATATCATGGTTGAGCAAGAAGCAACCTACTTTTTCCACTTCCAGATGTGAGGTTGAGTACACGGCAATCATCACAGCTACGGTTGAGTGTATATGGCTCAAACGCCTTATGGCTGATTTGGGTGTTGGACAAGACAATGCCAACACTATCTTCAGTAACAATTAGAGCACATTGGCAGTTGCAAGTAACCCAGTTTTTCATGCTCGCATAGAGCACATTGAGGTGCATTATCACCATGTCAGGAAGAGGCTCTTAGTAGGAGAGATCAACTTGGCTTATGTGCCAACACAAGACAACCTTGCAGATCTTTTACAAAGGTATTGTCTCATGAGAAGTGAGAAGCTTTCCGCAAAGCCTTGGGCTTACTCCCCTTTGTAGACTGATCATGTGCTCACAGGGCATGGCACTTTCCTCTACTCTAGGTGCCATCTCTCGTTCACCGCATCCCTCCCAGGGGAAATTTGCTACCATATACATGTGGTAGTGAGGTGTGTGTGTGAACACACTTAGGACCGTTGGGGCATTTTTTTTTGTCACTAGGAGGTTTTTTCCCCCATGCATTGTATATACGCCCATCACTCTAGGGCTAACTTATCTTTCCATAACACACTAAGTAATACACTCTCCGTTGTGTGCCTTAGCTTCTTTCATATTCTTCAAGCTGTCATAATAACTAATATCTAATTCTCCTAAATGATTTTCTCATGTTAAATTGATCATTTAATATGGGGAAGTACCAAGGGAGAAAAAGCTAGAATATTGGTTAAGCTGGAAGACCGACCACAGTAGGGATCCAAAGGAGGAAAAAAAGGGATCCAAAGGGGGGTCCATCTGCAAAAGAGCAATGTGCAACAATGGGCTTTAAAGACCCTAAGATTCAGCCCATTAAGACTTCCAAAATGCTAAGGTTCCAAAATTCAAAGGTAAGTCCAAATGGTCAAGCGTAGTGGAATTGGATGCTTTGTATTGTACCAAAAAGTCTTTGCAAGTTCCTGCATAGGAGAGGGGGATCCCTTTTAGTAGGGGATGAGAGAGAATCACACACACACCCACACTCATGCAAGCCCCTTTACACAAAGGGCATAGTGGATACATGTCAGCTCCCTAGCCCAATTGCCCCCAAGCTGTACTCAAATCCTATTGGATGTCCATAGAGGTGGACCAATGATTTAGTTTAATTCATTTAAAAACACTTAATAAAAGTACAAATAAGAATTAAGCTCTCTAGAAGACTATTGGACAGTCTCCCAAGGGGTCCAATGAGCATTCATTCAGCAGCCCAATGGCTTGTCTAATTCCTATTGGGCAGAAGACAAAGGGGTCCAATGAGAGTTTAATTGCATTAATTAATTACCTAAATCTATCACAAAAGGAAAAAAGGGGACACATGTCACAAGGCTATCCCTTATGCTTCTCAATTTTCATTGGCCAAGCTTTGCAGGGTCCAATGGGGTGCCAGCATGAGTATTTTGCAAGAGGGGTCGACCAAGAGAGAGAGAGAGGGGGCTGATTTTTGGCAAGGCATTATCACACACACACACTCACACAATCTCATGTGTGAAGCAATAAGACTCTCTCTCTCTCTCTCTCTCTCTCTCTCTCTCTCTCTCTCTCTCTCTCTCTCTCTCCTTCTCAAGCTTTAATGGAAAGCTCATCATCTACTCCAAGCTTGGAGAAGAGAGGCCTACACCAGCAACTCTTGGCTTTGTGATGCAAATCCAACCAAGATCCAAGCTTCAATGCATGCTCATCTCCTATACCATGCTAATTACTAAGCGATGATAAGCTATTATGAGTGATTAGGTGAGGAGATATACTTCTTTCTTGTAAGACTACTCCTTCTTCTCTCAATCTACTCTCATACTCCGCTAGCTCTCACCATCTTCGAAGGTGTGAGGTCTTGGGTCTGAGGCCGTGAGGGAATTGATGTTGTGTTTTATAAGTGTTGGCTTGATGCTTGAAGCTTCCATCTTCATTGCACTAGCTAGTTATTGAACCAACACAAAGAATTCTATTGTAAAATGTCTCCCTTGATGGGGGAAACCTATAATAAAAAGCCCTTTGAAGGGAGGACCGGCTCCATATAAATTCGGTCCTCAACTGTTGTCAATAGCTTAATTTCTCTCTCTTTTGAAGAATTGCTCATGCCTATCTAACTAGGTGTTATGATTTTTGTTGTTGTCTCCATCCAAGAACTCTTGCTATGCTCATTAGGAATCTTTTCTAATGAAATGCTCACTATGACTATGCTATTTTCTGCTACACACAAGCTACTAGGCCATTAAATGTTACACTGGTATTAGAGCACAAGGTTTCTCTTTTCTTGCTCAAGAAGGGAGGTCATCAAGCTAGATATAAATGGTTGGTATTCTTAATTGCAATTGAGTAAGTAGAATAGGGATTTTTCAGCCTTGCAGTGCGCTTGCCTTCATGCAGATAACGGGGCATCACCGTCGAGAGCTATGGTCTTAATAATGGAGTCTATGGGGCTTGCCTACAGCTTAACCACTATTGAGCTATTAAAAGCTTGACAGGAGCCGGTACTATTTTGGTGTTGAAAGACCCTATTCGAGCCACGGGTATAGGAGTTTGAGTGCTTTTCTAAAGAGTTAAAGAGGAGTAGCAACTAGGGCTAGAAGTGCCAAAGTACACCTAAAAATATTACACCTAAAAAATTATTAGAATGGCTGACAATAGTAAAGAGAGTGAAATTAATGTTGATAGCTTTGATTTTGCTAATGAGCAGGCTACTAATGATGCCCCTATGCTTGTTAACTACCTTGTTTCTAGGCTTCAACAAGCCATGGGCAATCCATCCCTCCAAAGTGATGTGCAACGGCAGCTTCGTGCTCATGGGATTCTCCAAACTCCTCAAAATGAAGAGAGAGTACCTAGGAAGTCTCCTTGTGAGACTTCCAAAAGAGGCCTCTTCTCCGATTCAGGAAGAAGAAGAGGATCCATACAAAGGGCTCAAAAATTTACTTCTTGAAGACGCATCTCCTTCCCTGAGGAGAAATCAAGAGCTCCCACCAAAGGAACGAGAAAGAAGTGAATCTCCGGCCACCTGGGCAAAGATGGCTCCACAAAGACGGCGGGCAAAACGCTCTCCATCACCTTCTAAACGGATAAGACCATCGCACACTTCTCCACATCATAATTCAAAGAGGGATGACAGAAAACAAGAGAAGAAAAAGGCGAGAAAAAGGTCATCCTCTTTTCCATCTTCTTCATCCTCTTCCTCTTATGAAGAAAGTGAAGAAAGTGATAGTGCAGACAAGATTTCTCTCTCTTATGAAGAAAGTGATAGTGCAGACAAGATTTCTCTCTCTTTTGAAGTATTGCTCATGCCTATCTAACTAGGTTATTCTTTTTGTTGCTCTCTCCATCCAAGCACTCTTGCTATGCTCATTAGGAATCTTTTCTATGAAATGCTCACTATGACTATGCTATTTTCCGTTACACACAAGTTACTAGGCCATTAAATGTTACACAAGTTGTGTGTGTTTTCCTGCAACCCTAATTCCAACTCAAGGAAAAAGGATAACCGAGGACAAGGTGAAGAGCGAGAGAAATAAAGACAATGTGACTTATACAAACAAAACTATAAGAAGCAAGGAGGCTAAAACTTTTAAAAAAATCAAAGAAAAAGTAAACAATCTAACGTACAGAAGGTAGAAGCATTGATATTGGGGTAGGGTGGTGGTGGTTTGGGTGGGTGTGGGTGTGGTGTGTGTGTGTGTGTGTGTGTGTGTGTGTGTGTGTGTGTGTGTTGGGGTCGGTGGGGGGTGGGGGGGCTCATAGACTAGACAAGCTAGATGTTCAACCATTTAGCTTGGGGAGTCAACCTTAAAATGTGTAAGTGTAATGCATGATTTCATCTAGAAAGGTTTCTATAATTTCAAACTGTAATGGAGTTACATTTACAAGTGGATCGAAAATAGAATTTTAGAAAAAAGTTAGAGGTTTATGAAGGAAAAGGGGTCATTTAACTCATGGTGGAATTTTTGTAGAGGGATTTTTGGAAGGTGGACCCTCTCAGGCCTTTCAAAAGTTTGTCGAGTCAACACCTGAAGAAATATGCATGAGAAAAAACAAGAGGTGGTAGCGAACACTAGGCTCGTTCACACATTGAAGGAATTTTGTCTACATTACATAGAAACCCATCTTATAGAACTTCCCTTGGCACTAATCAAAATGAAACACAAGTATAGGAAGATTGGGACATAGATATGTGACGGATACCCCAGTATCCTCAAATCCTAAACATAGACAACCAAATCAATGGTCAGCTATGTGCAAAAATAAAGATTACTCTAGATTTACCTAGAGAAAATCTTTTTACGAAAAATGATTGGGAGTCAATATATCTCTAGCTTAAGTTGCTACGCTCGACAACGATACCCAATATTAAATGGCTCACCAACCTGCTCTAATTTTATTATAGGATTAGTGAGAACCTCATATGAATTGTCAATACAAGGGACTCTATACACCTGACTAGGGCATGGAGGAAATAGGGGTATCAAGTCCTTGGAGAACAATATCTATACAGCTATGATTTGATACTCTCTCTTAAATGATTACTCTATGATTGTAAGTCAATCTCTACCATTTCATGTACCAAATGGAATCCCAATGTAACCAAACTTGTAGGGATTATCAAGGTAAATTAGATGATCAAACATACGGTCTCCAAAGCTCCAAACTGTATGCAACTGCAAAAACGATACTAGATGTTATCCCTAATGTTTATACGTCAAACTAGCATTTAAGATACCTTATGGCTTAGGAATGATGAGAGCTATCCTATGGAACTGGTGATTTGTCAATCGAACTCATAAATCTTGTGATAGAACATTCAACATATCGTAGGCACTCCATGAACAAATTTAAGGGACAGCATGAGAAACTTACATCAACTTGAAAAGCCTTCACCTTGTAATGCATAGAAGCAATCAAAATCAAAATGTGACAACGTACACGATACACAGCCACAATGTCATATGCTCAGTAGAGTTCTTCTCATTACTTAAATTATAAAAATAGGTTGCAAAAGTGACATTTTGATCAAAGTTTACAATTTGGTCCTTGGCCAAAATGAGCCAAGACTTGGCAAAATAATTGACAGACTTGTAGATGTGACTCAATGAAAATTGTTCATAATCACATCCATGATAATCAAAATTTACAAGTCACGATGACAAGCTAAAAGTGGTTGACATCATAAATTAATGGAAAAATTACAAGAGGTACAATAGGTGCCACAAAATCTTCTATTTGGAAGCCTCTATTAGCTTTGTTGCTAACACCATTGGTTGCATAAATAGGTTACAAAAGTGACATTTTGATCAAAGTTTACAATTTGGTCCTTGGCCAAAATGAGCCAAGACTTGGAAAAATAATCGACAGACTTGTAGCTGTGACACAATGAAAATTGTTCATAATCACATCCATGATAATCAAAATTTACAAGTCACTATGACAAGCTAAAAGTGGTTGACATCATAAATAAATGGAAAAATTACAAGAGGTACAATAGGTGCCACAAAATCTTCTATTTGGAAGCCTCTATTAGCTTTAATGGGTCCGCGACGCATACATTATTTAATTAACGCGCAAGATTCTCACAAGAGCTTAAGTTTTGAAACAAACAATCGGTTGGAGTCGATGCACACGTCTGATGCGCGGTGTTGTAGTCCTGCGATATGTCCAAACATACCTGCAACGGTACTGACGCTCAACCCTTTGCACCTTCCCACCTTCGAACCTCTCTGTGTGCGCATGCAAGGTTGAACAGCACGTGCAATCGGACACTCCCTTGGCCACACCTTTCACCATCAGCAAGTCAATCAATCACCGCCACTCCTTTCGTCGTGCGCACATCATCCAGCCCCCAGCTTTGCGCCTCTGCTCCCCGGTTGCTCTCATCTACATCAGAATTGATTACTTTATCATATCTCCATCTTTCGATTGCGTTTAGAATCCGGAAAACAAACCTGTACACCACATAAGCATAGTCTAATTAAAATGCGTACAGGCCAGCTACCAATGGCCATCCTTAGCTATGCGCTGCCCTGCACACACACACACACACACACACAGATTGTCGTCCGCCTTGCTCTGATCCCTGCGTGCATCCAGCGATAGCATCGCGTTGCTTCCCTTTGCGCTCGCCAGGACCCAAAAAAATCTTTAAGCCCCGCCACCGGTACTCTCTCCGCTCCCTCCCTCTCTCTCCTCCACGTGCTTGGTCCATGCTTTTTCTCCTGCAAGGCATTAGGGCATCTATCAACATTCAAATTAATGTGTCCTGCTTTCCAAAATTAGGGACACATACTAGGTATTCTTGTGAGTGGGACCACCATTCAAATATAAATGGACTCTTTTTGGGTAGAAGCATGGGTAGGTGGACTCAATACATACTTGTGTTTAACAAGCTATTACCAAATTTTTGAGGCTACATATTAGCATCTCATATCAGCTCCAATATACTTCTTATTGGAGCTGGTATGAGAAGCATGGGTAGAAGCATGGGTAGGTGGACTCAATACATACTTGTGTTTAACAAGCTATTACCAAATTTTTGAGGCTACATATTAGCATCTCATATCAGCTCCAATATACTTCTTACTGGCTCCAATATTATCACCTATACTATTTGGGTCTACACTGCTTGGCATTAATTAATTAGCTACCCAAATTTCGCGGCGGCATTACAGGCAGAAGCAAAACTCCACCTTGCATTGGTTCCCACGTCTCCACTCATTCTGCAGCGACCCTACTCATTATGCACCCGAGCCTATCATCGCTGCCCCCAGCCTGCGAGTAAAACGCTGCGAGGCATCCGTCGCCAGGCTTTGTATTGCCTCACTCGTGCTCGCTCCCTTTCCGCGTTGTCTATGGCGAATGTCCTGTGTTCTGTGTGCTCACAGGGCCGTTCCCCCATGCTGCCTGCGCCAAACTGAGCATACACCCCCTGCTGCGCCCGCAGTCCTTGCATGGAGACTGTGCGACAGCTCCAACGAGCTCTCCTCCTGTGCTCGGACTGCGACCGCCCACCCTCTACCTGCGTTGCATCCGCCAGCTCCACAACACCCGCAGTGCCACACTGGGCCCGCAGTGCCACCCTCCGATCCATCCGTGCATGGGGCAGGTCCAAAACACGCAACGCCTTCTTGCAACAGAGACACACACCCAGTCCGCGGGCACTGCCACCCTGCCACACCCTACCTCCTTTGCATCGCGGTGTGCACACAATCGCTTCTCCGCGTATGAGGCCTCTAAATGCTCGCCACACAGACAGTGTCTCTCTGTCGCGACACGCAGGAGATTTTTTGTCTCTCTTTCTCTCTCTCTCTCTCTCTACGTGCCTTGCCCTGTTAAAGAATATGATGTTAAAGAATATGTCCATTGTGCTATGGGCGGCTGGACACTGACTATACTATGTTGTAAATATACTTTGGATAATAGTTCAAAGAGATGAAAAAGAGAAGAGCAGCTCGTTGAATGGCTGCTGCAGGGTAACGATTGTGTGTGTGTGTCTCGATGTGTGTTGGTGTGTGTTGTAGTCTTCTTTCATACCTTCTCCATCACCTGCGCACTCTACAAAGTGGTATCAGAGCTCAGTTTGAGGACCTACAATCAATACACAGGTTTCCGCAGCTCTGGAAAACAGCAAAAAAGAGAGGTTTTTTTGTCATAACTCCCTCACCCGAACTCGGAATACACTGATCAAGGAATCTATCTTTATGTTTTTGGGCGTTCCGGACGCATTGGCATACTCAAATTTGCCAGAATCTGCAATTTTTTGCAGCAAACAGCCAGCTCACACAAGCATAGGAGATGTTCAGTTTTGCACTCGGCAGTAGATTTACAGGTTACAGGTGAAGAATTCAGCATTTACACAGGTTTTGGAGAGCGACATAGAGCTTTTACATCATGATATTGTGTTATCGAAGATTATGTTTGGTTGTTGTGGGTCCGTTATGGACAGCCGCCTATGTAAGAAAGCTTGTGGGAAGAAGTTGAGGCAGTTATATTGTCAGATTGAGTACTTTGTGGTTATGTATGGATATGCGGTCAATGTATTTTGGAAAACTACAGCCTTTGTGAGGGTCGAGTGAGGTTTTTTGAAGCCTTTCCTTGGGAGCTTTGGTACCTTGGCAAGGTGAATTAGGTATTGGAGCGAACCCCCGACTAGCCCCGCGAAAGACCTCATATGTCGTTTACGACTATGGGAAGAAAGTGGATGTATGGATATGTGTTACAGGACAGCGTATGGATTGCATTTGCATACAGGTCCATGTGGACATTGTTTTAAAGTATTTATGCATAGTACTCAGTCAGTCTGTGGCAAAGTGAGTCAGTGGATTTTCCCTTGGCAGTGAGAGATTTTCTATCAATGTTTATGAGCACTTTGGTTGAGATTGTCACTTGAGATATTGTCCAAATACAAACGAAACTCTGCCAAAATTTTGGCAAAATCCTTTGGAAGAAATTGAGAGAGTGAAGATGGCAGAAAGTTCAACTCAAGTCACACAGATTGTTGGAGAGAAGCTGACGAGAGAGAACTACAGCATATGGTCTTACAGGATGGAGAACTTTATCATGGGCAAAGGTTTATGGGAGTATATTACAGGTGAACAAGAGTGTCCCGAGGTTGGTTTGGAACCAAATAGAGAGAATGTTGAAGCACATAAAACATGGCAAGCAGGAGTAGAAACTTACAAGAAGTGGATCGAGAATTCAAGGAAAGTGATGCATTGGATTTCACTATGCATTAGTGACTTCTTTATACCACATGTGAAGAAGGCTCAATCTCCAAAGGAAGCATGGGAGATACTAGCAAGAATGAACAGCTCCAATACAGAACCACGAAAAGTTCACTTGAAGCAAAGGTTACATTGTGTATGGCGAGGAAATAGATCCATATCAGATTATGTGACAGAGATAAAGCAAATACAGGAAGATCTTGCGAGCATTAATGTTGAAGTTCCAGATCATGACTTAGTTTCAGTGACATTGAATGGTTTGGGACCGGAATACAAGTCATTGGATACATCTATATCTGTTCGAGGACACATGCCTGATTTTGAAGAGTTAGTAAACCTTTGTTTGCAAGAAGAGGTGAAGTTAGGCAAGTCAGGTCCTTCTACATCAAATAACAATTCCAGAGATCAGGTTTTTTACTCTAGAGGTCGTGGAAACAATAGAGGTGGAAGAGGAAACTATGGTCGTGGAAACAATGTTGGAAGAGGTCAATGGCAAAACCAACAAAGTCAAAGTTACAACGATTATAGCCAAAGAGGCAGGGGGAGAGCCCGAACTCGTGGACGTGGAGGTGGACGATTTGTACATCCTCAAAGATATGGATATTGTAACAGATGTGGCATTTATGGTCACTTTGAACGAGAATGTTACACAAGGCTAAATCAAAATCGTGATCGTGGTGAAAGAGGCCGAGGTTATGGCAGACATGGAGGAAACTTTGCTGGATACAATCCTCATGATCAAAATATATATGACAATAGATCGAGTGGACATTTATTTCCTATGGAGCATGTTGTTGGAAGCATGGTGGAGCCACATCATACAAATGATTGGTATTTAGATAGTGGTGCCACAAATCATATGACATATCATGGTGAATGGTTTGACAGAAAAGAGAAGTTAGAAGAGGATGAGTTTGTCGCTATAGGTGATGATACTATGCATCGGATTACACATGTTGGTTCAGTTCCATTGCTAGAAAAAGACGGGACATACAACACATTGGGAGATGTTCTATATGTGCCTTCAATCACAAAGAATTTAGCATCAGTTGGACAAATGACAGATCAAGGGTTGCAAGTCCGTTTTAATCGTTATGGTTGCTTCATAGAGGAGTTTCACAACGGCAGACCAGGCAAGACATTGGCACGTGGAAGAAAGAAAGGTCGCTTATTCTCATTGGAAGCTGGAGATCCATGTTTACACAATGGTATGTATGCAAACAAATCATCCACTCAAGATGATTGGGCAGAGTTATGGCATAAGAGGATTGGTCATGTCAATTTTAGAAGATTAAAGCATATGCAATCAAATCAAATTGTACGTGGATTACCAAAGTTTGGCAGATTGAATTTTGATCATGTTTGTGAAGCTTGTCAATTTGGAAAGCAATCTCGTTTACCATTTCCAAAGAGGGGGAGAATTAGCCAAAGTCCTTTGGAAAATGTTCATTCAGATATTTGGGGACCTTGTGATCATGCTACACCGAATGGTTGTCGATATTTTATCACATTTACGGATGATTACAGCAAAATGACATGGGTTTACTTTCTAAAGGCAAAGTCAGAGGCATTTGAAGTATTCTTGGAGTTCAAAGTTATGGTTGAGAAAGAGAATGGTTGTCAAATTAAATGCCTACGTACAGATGGAGGGGGAGAGTACATGTCACACAATTTTGATGATTACTTACGTGAACAAGACATAAGAAGACAGATTACTTGCAGATACACACCACAACAAAATGGAGTTGCTGAGAGAAAGAATAGTCATAGCAGAGATTGCAAGAGCCATGATGAATGAGATGAATATGCCATTAACATATTGGGTTGAAGCAGTTCATACAGCAATACACATTATGAATCGAACACCAACAGCTACCATTCATGAAATTTCACCTTATAAGAGACTTTATGGGATCAAGCCAACAGTTTCCTACATGAAAGTTTTTGGATGTGTTTGCTATGTTCATGTGCCAAATGAAGCAAGAAAGAAGATGGAGCCAAAGGCAGTGAAGTGTATATTCTTAGGCTACCCAGTTGAAAAGAAAGGTTACAAGTGCTATGATCCTACCACAAGACAAGTTTATGTCAGTAGAGATGTCAGATTTTGTGAGCATGAACCATGGTATAAACCAAAGCCAGTGATGATATAAGATGAGTATGAAGAGCAAGAGAATGTGCATCATGTTGTTGATAAGCCAGGACCATCAACAAGAACTATTTCAGGACCACATATGGCAGAGGAGAGTACAGGAAGTGTCAACCCATGGAGTGGTCGTTTGCGAGATAAGAAGCAAGACGAGAAAGGCAAGAAGAAAGTGGTTGAAGAGAGTTCTGGAGATGAAAGCCTCAATGAAGATCATGATTTACCACATTTGAGGACACCTGGCAGTAAGCATATTGAGAAATATGTACCCCCATATGCAAGAGTTGAAGAGAAGAGTGCACCACAATTGAGAAGATCAGAGAGGGTGCGTTATCCAGTTGATAGATTGACATACAATGGTTACATGCATACACATTATGCATACATGATTTCACGTGTGCAACATAAAGAGCCTACATGTTTTCAAGAGGCAATTGGAAAATCAGAATGGGAGTCAGCTATGGATGATGAGATGGATACTCTTGTGAAGAATGACACTTGGGATTTGGTTCGCTTGCCAAGTGGAAAGAAAGCAATTGGTTCAAAATGGGTATACAAAGTCAAGTGCAAGTCAGATGGTGGTGTGGAAAGATACAAAGCGAGGCTTGTTGCTAAAGGTTATGCATAAACAAAAGGTCTTGATTATGATGAGACATTTAGTCCAGTTGCAAAGATGACAACAGTCAGATTGGTGATAGCAATGGCAAGTATGTTCGGTTGGAAGTTACGGCAAATGGATGTGGATAATGCATTCTTGAATGGTGACTTGGAAGAAGAAGTTTATATGATACAGCCAGAGGGTTATCAACATCCAGAGTTTCCATATTATGTGTGTAAGTTGAAGAAAGCATTGTATGGTTTGAAGCAAGCATCTAGAGCTTGGTGTGAAAAGATAACCAGATTCTTGAAGAAGATTGGATTTAAACAATCTACTGCTGATCACTCATTATTTTTGAAGCATGTTGATGCAGAGATCGTCGTTATTGTTATCTATGTTGATGACTTGATTCTCACTGGAAGTCATGCTGAGCAAATTTTGCATGTCAAGAAGAGTTTGTTGAGAGAATTCAACATGAAGGACCTTGGTGAGTTGAGATATTTCTTGGGAATTGAAATTGTCAATACTTTATCAGGAATTTGGATGATACAAAGACAATATGCGTTGGATATGCTTGAGAAGTATGGAATGACAGCGTGCAAACCGGTTGATACACCTCTTGATCAAAATGTGAAGTTGTTTGATGATGGACATTACATTGAGGATGTCACTATGTATCGCAAGATGGTTGGAAGCCTATTTACTTGACAATAACAAGGCCAGATTTGAGTTATACAGTGGGTGTTGTGAGTCAATTCATGCAAAATCCATGTAAAAGTCATCTTGATGCAGTGAGACGGATTATGAGATATGTGAAAGCCACTGTCAGTTATGGAACGTTTTATGAAAAGAATGGGAAGCTTTGTCTTTATGGTTACACAGATGCAGATTGGGCAGGAGATTTTATGGATAGAAGATCTACAAGTGGTTATACATTTTCCATTGGCAATGGTATGATAAGTTGGAGTAGCAAGAAGCAATCAACTGTAGCATTATCAAGTACAGAAGCTGAATATCATGGAGCAGCTTTGGCAGCATGTGAAGAGTCATGGTTGAGAGTGCTTAAGGTAGAATTTGGTTTTGACTATCTTGACAGTGTCATTATATATTGTGACAATATTAGCAACATCATGTTGGCAAAGAATCCAGTCTACCATGCTCGCACTAAACACATTGAGGTACATTATCACTTCATTAGAGAAAAAGTTTTGGCAAATGAGATGATTTGGTGTATGTGAAGACAAATGATCAAGTTGCGGATATATTCACAAAAGCTCTTGGAAAGGACAAGTTTTGCTACCTTCGTGAAGCATTGGGAATCCATCATATGCAAGCTCACTCTGAGCTTGAGGGGGAGTGTTAAAGAATATGATGTTAAAGAATATGTCCATTGTGCTATGGGCGTCTGGACACTGACTATACTATGTTGTAAATATACTTTGGATAATAGTTCAAAGAGATGAAGAAGAGAAGAGAAGCTCGTTGAATGGCTGCTGTAGGGTAACGATTGTGTGTGCGTGTCTCGATGTGTGTTGGTGTGTCTGTGTAGTCTTCTTTCCTACCTTCTCCATCACCTGCGCACTCTACATGCCCCTGCGTTTTCTTATCCAACGTCTTAGAGAAAGATCTTCGCAGATTCTAATTAATTGGACATGCTTGCACAATTGGGACCACATACTGGCTCAAACAAAGTTTCTTAAACTATATTTTCTCTTTTGGGTCACGAGTTATCACTTTTCCAAAGTTAGAAGCTTTCTACCAAGTGGTAGCTACCGAGTCAAAAAACATGTAGCTAGAGTATCACTTATTTGTGCTTCAACCTTCTTAAGCTTTTGTTATTTAGCATAAGCAGCATGAGCTACTTTTCTACGAGTCATGGTATACCTTGATACCTTGTCAAAAAAAAAAAAAAAAGTGCGATTAGAATCTAGTTTCACAAAGTCTTTGAGAGTTTTCTCTTATGTAGTTTGCAGGCAAAAGGTTACTCTTTTGTGCACCTTTGACTTGGTGGCTACTTGGAAGTACTTATAGAAATATGGAAAAATTACCAAAATACCCCTCTGATATGTGGAAATTCCCAAAATACCCCTCAAATTTCAAAAATTCCCAAAATACCCTTGTATCTATTTTAGCTGGATTGTTCACGATTTCTTAATCTTTATTCTTTTTTGACAATGTACTATCCCTCTTTTAGTGCTTAGCATGTAATTTGTCACAAATTACCTCCCACAAAAAGACAATTATATCTACAAATAATGAAGCAATTCATCTCCAAGCCTACATAACCAGCTCAAATTCTAGTTTTAGTATCTTGTGTTCATAGACAATCAGTCTTCTTATGAAAAGCTACAATTTTTTTAATTTTTGGATAAATTTACTCTCACAACCAAAGGTATTTTGGGCATTTTGGAAAATTTGAAGGGCATTTTGGGAATTTTTGACAAAATATGAGGGGTATATTGAGAATTTTTGAAATTTGAAAGGTATTTTGGGAATTTCCACAAATTAGAGGGGTATTTTGGTAAATTTCCCTAAAAACATCAATAATAGTCCGCCACAATGAGAGAACGGTGATCCTTTTGTGTAGTCAATTGCCTTCTTTTCTTGGCTTAGAGTAGAGTTAACTAGTTCCGGAGAGGAGGGGGAAAGCAACTATGTATCTGCATTGAAAGGTAACAACAAGAGAATACAACCATTTTTTTCCCGAAATTTCATTTCACCTAAAAATAATTTGCTTTCAAGTATAAGGGAACTTAAGGATTCTAGTGAATGACAAGCCTGTACCTAGTGATGTTTTCCTTTCCAAAAGCTTGGAAGGACACCTTTATGTCCTTGTTATTTACATGTCGAGAAATTCATCACCCCCACACTATTTTGTGATCAGCACATGATACCATGAGGGTGCAATTGAATAAGGAGAATTTTAGGGAACAATCAACGTACTTGTAAGGGAATGTAATGGCAATGTTTCTGAAAGTTGTCCTTGATTCTAGGTCCAAGTGTACATGTAATGAAATCATCAAAATAGGTCCTCCCAATTTTGGGAAGGAGGTGAATTAAGGGGAATCTCAATGGATTCCCTTATGTGGCTGTGAAAGAAAAAGGGAGTAGATGGAGAGAGAGAGAGAGAGAGAGAGAGAGAGAGAGAGAGAGAGATCTTATTTTCCATGCGGCACATGCCATGTGTGTGTGTGTGTGTGTGTGTGTGTGTGTGTGTGTGTGTGAGAGAGAGAGAGAGAGAGAGAGAGAGAGATGTCATGCTCTATACAGCGGCACTGACCACTATGTGGGACAAAGAGTTGAGGGGGAGAGAGAGAGAGAGATTTCCCTTGTGGAAACACGAGAGAATGATTTCGTGCATGTCAGAACGCAGAATCTCAAGCAATGGTCAAGTGATCGTTTCAAGTGCAATTGGGGATAGGACGCAACGATGGAAATTGTTGCAGAGCATCGATTTGCATTTTGCGCCCTCCCTAGTCCTACATCGTGTCAACCTCTTCGAAGGTGGCTGTTGATTCACTACGGAGATTAGAGGGCAGCGCTCTGCAGACCTGCATATGGTGTGGGGATGAGGTGGACGAGGGGGTGATGATGATAGGCATAACTAGATCTCCATCACAAATTAATGGGGTTTTTTTGGAGCGAGTAAGTGTGCCATTGCGCAGGGGATGAACTGTTGCAATGGGGGGAGCCATTTTCCTGTAGAGCAGCGCACTCAAAGTAGGGCTGCAAGGTGGGGTGATGGAGAGCAACACAGTCAGAGCGATTTGTTGGAGGGGGGGGGGGGGAGGATGATGGCGACAAGCACACTTTTTTTTCACGATGGGATAGACCGAGTAGGGTTGCCAGAAAACCACTTTAGTAGGTCTGCTTCACTTTAGTTTTAGGTTGAATTAAAGGGTATCAAGGGAGATCATGTTATGCCTTGGGTGGGGGCTTTTTTCGGGGGGGGGGGGGGGGGGGAGGGGCCTTAGCACTAAAGGGAACGGAGGCAAAGCGGTGGGATCAATGGCTGTTGATCCCTGCGTGGATCTCGAGGCGATTGTGTGGTTCACAAAAAAGTGCGGCCTCCCACACACATGAGGCTCATACGCTATCCACTTTGCCCGCACGCACATTGTGACCATGGTGGGAGACTTAAGCATGATAAATAAACTCGCTCCCTATGCAGTTTTTGTCCAAGTTTACTTTTCGACGTCCGAGTTTACTCCTTGGCGATGCGCGGTCGATCCCATGGCCGGAGCTTCATTTAATGCTCTGGGCCCTTTAGTGCTGAGGGGGGAGGGGATGCTTGATAGTGATAGGAGGCCTGACTTAGCTTTAGAATTGGCAAATTTGTTGGGGCTGATGGTGTGCGTGTGTGTGCTCAAGGAGGTTTGTGTGTGTGTGTGCGGACATAGCTTAGACAGTTAGAGAGAGAAGTACACACACTTTAGTAAAGGTGGACTCAATACACAAAAAAGGCTAGAAATACTTTTAGCATAGTGTAATGTACAGCATAGTGTTGGGCTTTATTTAAGCACAAATCTGGAGTGTCTATCCGGCTGATAACTCTCCATGTGGACCTTCTTGGAAGCTTACAACTTATAGGACAAATGCAAATAGCAAATAGTATGCACATGTAGAGGTGTTTCCCACAGTTGGAGCAAGAAGGACATTCCTATCTCAACAATCCTCCCCTTACGCATGGACTATATTGAATGAAGCTGAATCGAGACCTAACCACTCAGGCTAATGGTCACACAGACCGAGGTAGTCACACAGACTGAGTGGTCTCATCATATGGTGTCACACAGACCAAGAAATCCTCCCCTTAAACAAAGAAGGTGGAAGACCATCCATAATTACAGTACATTAGTATACTTGCAAAAGTAGTTGGGGACGGTACACACATGGAGACAATTCTCTTCCTATTGAGCTGCATCTTCGTCCTTTTCTTCTGCAAGATTGACTCTATTTTTGTTGCTTCCTTGGCACTTTGATGGTGGATGACCTTTGATGCCGCAATTGCTACAATAATTGTTCTTGTAGTAGTCCTTGGAGAAGTGTCCAGGCTTGCCACATTCATAACACTTCTTGTTATTTAATCTAGGTGATGATGATGACGCCCTAGATGATGATGATGATGATGTGAAATAAGCTCCTCCCATTGATTCAGATTTCTTCTTATTTTTCTTTTCTTCTTCATGGATCGCCCCTGTAACGTATTGCAGAGAAGGTATGGGTTCCTTTTGCTCTAAGATTGTGACTATGTTGTTAAAACTTTCAGGTAGAGCACTCAAGAGCATAGCGACTTTATCTTCTTCCGGGACTTGGCAATGAATGTAAGTGAGTTACGTGATTATGCTCATTAGTCTGTTTACGAGGCTTGAAACATCCTCTTCTTGAAGCATAGTAAGTTTGTAAAGATTTTTCTTTAAGCTAATCTTACTTTGCTTTTGTTTAGCACCAAAGTTATGTTCCAGAATATCCCATGCTTGGATTACAGTGGTGCGGCTATTTGTAAAGTGCACATAATTATCGGGGAGTGATGTGATAATTATGCCTAGTGCTTGCTCATCTTTAGCTTGTGCTTGTGCAATTTGAGCCCTAGTGAGAGTGCCTTCAGTAGAAGTGGATGGTTTGCTTATCCTCAATTTTACAACAGACCATAGTTGCTTTTTCATAAGCTATCCTCACAGCTTGGTCTGCCAAGTGTGGAAATCGTCTCCATTGAATTTTTCAATCCCTTTTTCTCCATCGTGCAAAATGGTTATACACATGAAGGGACTTGGTCTTACCAATAGAGAGACTCTCTCTATGGCAGTGTCTTGCCCTGTACACAATGATCGGAAGCCAAAATTGTGAAGTCACTCTTCGCGTGCGTGAAGCCCCTCTTCACAAGTGGTGATTAAATTACGTGTGTGGAAGTGTGCATGTGCCTTGGAAAATCACGCTTTGAAGTTCGAACGGCTTAGAAGCTTGAACGAATACAGATCGACCATAAAATATTGACAATGTCAAGCTTGGTGACGAAGTCGAGCGTGTTGTCGATGTCGAGCTTGGCTGCCACTTCGAGTGTGCGTAAACTTGCGGGTTTTAATCAACAAAAAGATTATAATGGGAGCTTTGCAAATTGTTGGAGTTGTGTAGTATGTTGGTGTGAAGCTCCACTAGCCAGTCAAAGGCTCAAAAGGCTACTATAATTTTAAAAAAACGCATTATGTACACAGAAAACGAGACCTGAGTCGCTAAGATGAGCAGTTGCCGTCCAAAGCGAGGTGGGATGATCTTAAAGCAATTCCGTGATCAGGTATTGCAAGAGGGGTCATTTTTGAGCTGCCACTGCATCTGAAGGGGCTGATTGACGAATCTCCAAGGCCGGGAAGAGATTCCGAAGCGAAGTTGAAGCCGTCGAATGAGATGATAAGCTGAAATTTTTAGCTTTGCATGATCCAAAGCAGAAGAGAGCGCCTTAGTGAGGGAAAAACATCCTCAAACGCAGATCAAAGCAACTTCAAGCCACGCTCTCGATTTTCTTCGATTAAGGGGCTGATTTGGGCTTCTTTATCACCTTCTGGTCAGTGATTAATGCACTTGAAAATCAGCAAATTGGGCTTTTGTGTGATGCTAATAGGATTGCTAAGTTTGTTGTGATGCTCACTGGCTCTGATACCAAATTTTGGGGCTGATGGTGTGCGTGTGTGTGCTCAAGGAGGTTTGTGTGTGTGTGCAGACATAGCTTAGACAGTTAGAGAGAGAAGCACACACACTTTAGTAAAGGTGGACTCAATACACAAAAAAGGTTAGAAATACTTTTAACATAGTGTAATGTACAGCATAGTGTTGGGCTTTATTTATGCACAAAGCGGGAGTGGTTATCCGATTGATAACTCTCCATGTGGCCCTTCTTAGAAGCTTACAACTTATAGGACAAATGCCAATAGCAAATAGTATGCACATGTAGAGGTGTTTCCCATAGTTGGAGCAAAAAGGACATGCCTATCTCAACAAAATTTGCACCGAATCTAGGACATGAATTAATGAAAGATTTAGATTGTGGACGCAATGCATGCATGTAATGTGTTCTTAGCACAACGAAAATTGAATCAAAAGGGATGGCAAAAATATTCATTAATAATGAATAATCTCAATTCGCCATATGCATGTTTATTGAAGGAACTTAATAAAATCAATACCCTCAAGTTGTCATATCCAAATACAATTGGAGCATATAAGAGTGGGTTCAATTGGAGTAGATAAAGAGTGGGTTGTGTAGGTCATTATAGAGTTTTTGGGGACTTCTAGTGTTTTTAACGAGGCATAATAGTATTTCATGATGCCTTTTTGTTCATGAAGTGCCACACTACTTGATCCAGACCTTCAGGAGGTTGACCATCATTTGAGGGCATTATGAATGATTCATTTTGTGCAAGAAATTGTGTCAAATTGGAGTTGGTAGAGCTTGTGACTAGGAGTGTGGGCATTGGACCATTTTGTTCCTTGCATTGCATGCATGATAATGAGGAAGGGATGTCGAAATCTGTATCCTTTGATGAGTGTCGTTGCCACCTTCTCTTACAAAGTGCCATGCATTCTTCACGTCATTATCACTTCGACCTGGGATATATGCAGCTATTTGTGACCATTTGCACCATAGTCCACAACAATAGGTATCAATGTGTGTCTACGCATGCGAGAGAGAGAGAGAGAGAGAGAGAGAGAGAGAGAGAGAGAGAGAGACCTGTTTCCAAAGTGCGCTTGCAAGAAAATGAGTAAGCGAAGCTCTTGCATAGAGAAGGGACCATGCTTCAAGCCAGGACGTAGATAATTAACCCAACGAAGGCGACAACTTTTAGGGGAACGATGTTGAAGCCCTATCATACAACCATTAGTTGGTGAGTCGAGCAGTTACCATATCTTGATTTAGATCGGTAGAACTATGCAAAGGTAGTTCAATAGTTGGTGTCCATTGGCCCAAGTTTTCCTTCAAATCTCCAAGTTGCCAGAGAGAAAGAGGCTTTCTTACTGGAGGACCTTAATCTAATAATAAGCCTATGCGTTGAAAACCCACCAATATATCCAAGCCATTCTAAACCTCTCCACATATGAACATTACATTTTTATGGAAAGGACTTTGTCAATATGAGCTTTGAAATTGAAAACAAGGTGAAGGCTCGTGTTGATAGTTTAAAACAAAAAGTTGAAAAGAAAAACATATGCCCTTACATGAAGGGACCAATTTATAAACTAAAAAATTTTAAAACCAAAATTAAAAAAGAAGGCATGAGGCTTTTAAATGAGGGGACCAGAATAAGTCTCTTCTTCTTCTAAGGCATGCCAAAACCTTGTAGTATGATAGAGCTCATAGAAGCCAACTTCACCTGATCTCTCCACATGATCTCAACAAATCCTATATCAATTGTTGTCCTAAATGGCTCGAAGTGTCATGTTTTGGTTGGTATCTCCCATCTAAAGGAAGTTTTCGGTCATGGTTTAGTTGGTATGTGCCATCTAACGGATGTTCTCTAACTTTGAGCCAAAAACCATCTGACTTGAAATAGTATATTGCTAGAAGCTCAAATGCCCTTGGAAGGAGCTTCTTCCAGCAAAACTTGAAAGTCTTCTTAATTAAGAGTGTGTTTTGGGAAGATTCACCTATCACGTGAGTTCATTAGAAGAGATGTATGACGTAAGGAGACTTACACCTCAATGCTCGTGTGGGATAGGTTTAGAAGAAGAAACGTTGGTTAATAAAAAAGGATCATTTTTATCTCTCTCTTTTTGTTTGAATGCTCTAACAAGCTTGATTAGAATTAATCAAAAATGTTACAATAGCCCAAAAGAAAAGGGATCATTTTTCTCATAGAAGTATGTAAGTGTGAAGGAGGTTTTACTATGGTTGAACACATCAATAATATGGGTGATTCCCTTCAAGAGAGTGTTTACCACGTTAATGTTTCACTTGACTTGGTAACGCCAGTTTGAATGTATAGTGTTGAACTCATCACAAGTTTGTCAATGCAATCAACAAATATGTAGCCTAAGGTGTGGGTTAGCATTGTTAAAACCTGAATCGAAGTTATACTTGTAACATGCATCCCTCCCTGGTTCAACTCCTTCAGTAGCCAACCATTACATGACACTCTGGGAGTAGAATGGTGTGACAATATGCACTAAACAATATTTCAAAAAGAGTATGATGTTGGTCGAGTTTTGTCAAGAGTTCTGGGAATGCTTGTGCGCGTCCTTCTTACTTATGGTCAACAAGGCATTTACCAAAGGCATGCTCGAATCATATCTAAAGAAAACGCTTATCAAACTTATCAAGACTTGTCTCTTATCAAAAGAAGACAATTTTGATTCCTCGGGATGGACCGGAGAAATAGTTAAGAGAGGACACATCTTCCACACTTGGGGTACCTATCGTAGAAAGGAACAACTGATGACTAACAAGATTTTGATTGGGTTCAAGATAGAATTAAGAGGAAAATGAAGTGTTGGGAATTCATCCTCACTCCCTTCCACTACATGCTACAATAATTAACACCTTCTTCATCCCCTACATTACCTTCACCTCCCCGTTCTTGCAACTTTACAGGAAGAGCTAGAATGCCTTTCTCAAACCAATCAAAGAGTTCTTGTGGAGAAATAATTTCACTTCAAGAAAACCATGGCAATGGAGGCAATTGCTGGACCTAAGGCTTGGGGGGGTCTTGGAATCCTCAACCCTATCACTCATGGTTTGGCATTATGCACCAAAGTGTTCTACACCTTTGCTAATTCAGAAGAAAGTTGGGCATGTATGGCAAGGGAAATGATTATGGAGTCCCGCATGGAGTCTAGAGGGGGCCTTGGCATGACCTGGGCTTACAAAATAGGCTTCTCCCGCCTATCAGTGTGAAGGCTAAAATAGGAGGATTTGCGGGGAAATTTATTGACAAATGTTGTCAAGCCGCTTCCTCACTGAGTTGGAAGGAAGAAACAAGGTACTGGAAGGGAACCGTACGACGCTAATCTCCTTGCAGCCCCCATGGTGAAATACCTAGGCCTGGATTGCCATTGGATTGAAATTGCCAGGAATCTCAACAACAAGGGCTTTAGCTCCATAGAGGCTTTTTGGGATTATCAGAAAGGGGATTGTACCCCCTGGAGCATCTAAGATTGATCTGCAGACTTTCTATCTATGAGGAGATCCATCCTCATCGGTAGAGTTCTGGTAAAAATCCTCAAGTATAACCCTTCCTTTCTGCTTCACACCGGTTGATTAGAAAGCTTGGAAATGGCCTGGGGAAAGACCTTTCCATTCACCTAATACTAAAGCTATTTATGAGAAGATGTGCAACAGCAATGTGCATAATGCATCAAACTTGACAACTTCAGGATTTCCTTGGGTCATAAGTCTCCAAGTACTAGCAAAAGTCTGGTAAGAATCAGGTAAGGCATTAAGAACAGTCTGCACAAGGGAACTGTCTGAAATGACTTCACCTGCAGAAATAAGTTGCTCATTGATATCCTTGACACTAGCAAGGAAAGTGTCCATATCATCTTCCTCATGCATAATCTTCGACTCCAGCTCTTTACGCAGCAAAGAAATTTTAGCCTCATTGCGACTTGCATAAAGACCAGCCAAAATATCCCAAGCCTGTTTTGCAGATTTTGTTGAACGGATGTGAGGAACAATAGTGCGCTTCACAGATAAGGCAATCAATGGATGAGCCTGCGCATCCTTAACATCCCAACGAGCTTGTTCTGCAAAACAAGTATAACAGCAGCAATCCTTGTAGCAAGACCTGCAACATCCTCAACATCGCCTACATCCTCAGAACCAGGACATACATCAATGCCCTGCACAATGTTTCAGACACCCTTTGACACAAGAACATGTTGCATCATATAAGTCCACATAGGGTAGTTGTCCCCATCCAACCTGTCCTCAGCAGCAAACATCTTGAACACATCTGTGTTGTTGTTGTCAGCCATGGTATGCTGCTGCACCTGATGTGAAAACTGCCCGAAAATAGGAGAAACGGAACGGGAACAACCTGTTATGCAGAAAACGGCACTGACAAAAATTTTTCACAAAATGACGAAATAGCCTGTGCAGTACTGCCTGTAGTGGAAACGGAGGCCAAGATTTGTCGACATGCGAACGCTTGCAAAAGCTCACTGAAATTGGAGAAAGTGAGCAGGCGTGTACTGGAGCAGCTGGCGACTAAGCCCGAGAGGACAACCTGCTCTGATACCAATTGTTGGAATTAGGGTTGTAGAGAAACACACACAGCTTGGAGAAGATGAAGGAATCTCAAGACACACAATAGAGAGTGTATTACTTAGTGTGCAATGGAAAGATAGATAGCCCTAGAGTGATGGGCGTATATACAATGCTTACGGGAAAAAACCTCCTAAAGAGGGAAATAATGTCCCGACAGTCCTAATGTGTTCACACACATCACTACCATATGTATATGGTAACAAACATCAACATTGCAGTGCATCAATATAGCATAGAATTACATTGCATCTTGGTGGGATATCTACACAATTCTACACATGTCTAGATTCTAGGGAGGTTGAGAATACCACCTTAATTACCTTTCCGTTGAAGATCAATTGAATGGTCGAATGCTCCAATCCTTCATAGCACATTAGTAAATTAGCAAAAATTAGTCAAATTAGCAAGGGGTTAGTGAGAAATTAGTGTGTGTAAATACACAATTGGCAAGATATGGTCACAAATTAGGGAATTATGAACACAATGTTTCTTGCACACATTCAAAATCCACAAAAAACATAAACACACAAGTGAAATTAGTGAGGGAACGCATTCGATTATTCCACAATTACACTACGTAGGCCATCATCCCCCGCAACTGCGCCAAATGTTGGGGGACGTCCCATCGTTGCAATAGCTCCAATGACCAACAAAATTATCAATCCGGAGGGATGAGCTACTCGGCTAGGGCATGGAAACCTTCACACGGTTAGTGAGCTAATCGTGGCAACACAAATGGTTAACTCTATAAGGTGAGCTTCTCGGCCTATGGAGGAGCTAAGCCACAATGAAGGGCAATCTCCATATCCACTTCTCTTCACCTCTAATCAACCCAAACACACACACTACGATTGCAAGACGCACACAACACTAATCTTATCATGCAAACACACTAATCGCAAGCACACACACATAGATCTATCAAGCACCACACTGTGCCAAAAGATACATTACATTACAAAACTTGTAGCTCTTTATGCATAGGGGACTAGATGGGCCTAAGATTAAGAGAGAGAAGAACAAGAAGAAGAAGAAGAAGAAGAAGACGATGAGAATTCGTGACGTTATAGGAACCATTCCAAGAGACCTCAAAGATTTATCCCACGAATCTTGAAGCTTGATATTGAAGAGGGGAATGGGATAACCAATCTACCACACTTCTTTTGAGAGAGAGAGAGAGAGAAAGAGAGAGAGAGAGAGAGAGCAAGCAAGCTACCTACTATATATCTACTACACCACATCCTCCTCCCACCATTTGACGATGTCGCTTATCACTTTCTCCTCCCATGCTTCTCGCCGTCCTCTGTCTAGTTATTCGTGCACTCTGCTTTGCAAGTTTCGTCGCGAACAAGAGCCCCCCCCCCCCCCCCCCCCCCCCAACACCCAACACACACACACAAAACCCTCTTCCTTCTACTTTCTTTCTTTTGAACCGCTGCTTGATGCATGTTCCACTGCTTCCTTGCTTGCCAATTCCTTTTGCTTTTCCTCTGTTGCATGTGCTTGTGGGTTCTACCTATGCTTGTCTGTGTGTGTGTGTGTGTCACATGACACATCCCAACCCTATGTGTCTGTGGACAAGCTACACCACAGCAAGGTTCAGTTAGTCCGATCAAGTTAGATTAGCAGTGATCTGGCACTTTTGTGAGTCTATTCGTAGACCGTGCATACCCAGTCACTTAGCATAGATGCATATCCTCCGGTTGCACACAGCATGATCATCGAAATTCCCATCGGAATTCATTAGCATCCGTTAGGGGAATTTTCCAGTGCATTTAGCCTATTTTCCTATTTATTGGGATTTTCACTTATTATTTTTAAGTGACTTTCCTACAAAAGTAGGTAGGGCAATTTTGCTAAGTTAATATATAAGCAAACCAAAGTTCACACTTTCTGGCAGAAAAGGCAATAGGAGCTTCCCGCTCAACAGGCAACTTCTCAGCAGTACCCCCCTCATGACCCATCGCCATACCTCCCATCACCCTCGGTGTTTTTCCCGCGACAGAACCCAACAGCATTAGCGTTTTTGCTTTCCAGGACATCCATCGCCATCCCCTTGAACCTCTGAAGCCTGGCGTTTCTTCCCTCCACTAGCAACAGCCCCCAGATCTTACTAACGCTAGCAGTTGTTGCAGATCTGCAGCGCTTTCAGCATCAGCCTACTACAACGTTTTGGCATCAAGTACCTGGCGTTTTAGTCAACAATAAGAGATCTGCAGTCAGCGTTTTTTCTCAGCCCTGCAGCAACCAAAACGCAGCCCAAAAAATGCAGCTAGGTCAGCGTTTTTGTTCACCAGTTCAGCCCCTACAGGGACAGTAAAATTCAGTCGACAAAACAGCCATTTTCAGCCCTAGGACAGCAGTAGGAAACAGCCTTTTTCAGCCCTGAACAGTCCATGAAAATCAGCAGATAGAAGATCCCAATTTTCAGCCACGAAGTCGTCGTCGTCATCGCCGTCGTCGTCATCGGCATAGTCCCATTGCATACGCATTGTACACCTTTGTGCAATCAAAGTAGACCACTCTCGCAGACGAGAGTGGGGCCTTCGGAGGAGGATTTTACAACCTCTCGGGGTCGTATCTCTTCTCTCTCCTTCTCTCAGTCTCATTCACTTGCACGCACAATATCCACTCACTTTGTTCGTGACCACAGCACTCTACAAGACGGAAAGCTCTCTCTTTCCCTAAAGAACTAAAAGGAACCTTGAGCAATAAAGATCACTAATCTTGAGAAAATACAACATTCATTCCGCTGCACCTTACAGTGTGTGTGCGCGCGCGCACTTATCTATTTTGCATATTATTTTTGTTCTTTTTCTTGTTGTTAGGCACTTGTTGTTCGGTTTTGTGGGTGTGGAGTGGTTGTTGGGTGGTTAAGTGGGCTTGAGGCTCTCTCTCTCTCTCTCTCTCTCTCTCTCTCTCTCTCTCTCTCTCTCTCATACAATAAATATGGCAATGCCAACGTCACCATGAAATGCTTCAAGGCCGAATCGTTTCACCCTCAAAAGTGGTGTTTCACAATGAAATGTTTCAATCTAATGATAGGGCACAATGAAGCGCGGGGCTAAAATGTGCATACATGGATTTTTAGAGGTCCTAAAGCCTCAAACTATGGTAGCTTGTTGTTAGCAAAACGACATGTGTTTCAGCGAAATATTTCAAGGCTCGAAACATTTCACATGTCCACACCTGTCGAAACGCGTTTCATGGTGACCTTGGGTCACCGTGGTGCTACTTATTTCGTTGGGGTGTCTTTTGGCCTTGCAGATCCGGAGTGTCATGTAGGAGATAATTTGGTGGAGTTTTCGAACTCCTCGTCAAAGTCTTCTACTTCAGCTCTCGCCTACAATTTTCCTTCCCACCTTTTATTTCAATGGGTTTTCACTACTAGTTCCGTTTCTTTTGTGATTCTTATGAGATAATGTAATGCTTTTTTGCGTATGCCACACACGTACACACACACACACACACACACACACAGGGGATCAAAAGCCACAAATTTTGAACTCAAGAAGAGGAAGCCTATGCAGAGGGAATTTACACAGCCTTCTGCAAGACCTCTAAAAGCTTTGTTTGGAGGGGCGCTCACAGAAAAAACTCTTTTTGTAGGCCCTCTCAATTGGTTGAATCTCCCTCCACATTTCCTCTCACCTCGTGATCGATCTAATCTAGTTCTTCATGAACTATTCAAGCTTGTTTGACGCTACATAGGAATGCACTTGGGAAAATGCCTTCTATTGTCACTTAAACACACACACACACACACACACACACACACACAATATTAGCGTCTCTAAAAGGCCAACGTGGCCTATGAGACCCAACCAGTACATACAATGAAGGGCATCTCTCCTAAGTGAGAAATAGAAAAGTCTTTGCAACTGAGATGTTGTGGCGAGTCTTGCGGCTGAGATGTTGTGGCATTTGCCCTCGATGGCGCTCACTGATAGCTTTCATCTATTTGTGATGAGGGCATCTAAGTCTCCTCCTAGATTGGTATGGTCGTCTCACTTGGATGAGTGATACTTCTCTATCAAAGGTAACACCTCTCCCTATGTTGCTAGCTGAGAGAGAGAGAGAGAGAGAGAGAGAGAGCGCTAATGCACGTACACAATAGCCTATGGGCCACCCTTGGCTTTTTGGAGGGTCTTCTAATAAAGTGAGATTTTGTATGGCACCAGTTATGCCAAAGGAAGATATATATATATATATACTCGGATGAGATTAAGGATAAGCCCAAATTCACCCTTAAAGGGAAGTGCAAGGTATAGACCTGTGGTAGTCACCCACAAGACAATATAGCCATCAACTTCATCATGCATAGTATTGTCTAAATTACCTCGACATCCCCACTAATGTCATCAATGCCCAATAGTGGGTGTAGAACTAGATAATAACATATGCTCCCAAACACAACACACCACACACACACACAAACATGAGCATACATCAACACAAAGTTCAGCATACTGAGTTTCTGTCATGACTTTCGAGATCAAGGCAGCCTCAACATAATGAAGCTTAGCACCAAAAGAAGCATTAAATCAAAAATATTAGCACAAAAATGAGGAAGTTGATAGGGCATACACACCACAAAAGATAGAAAGAATTAGCACAATATCAATTGGTCGTAACTTGGACAAAAACTTCACAACATGAAGTCTGCATATCCACTATACGACTAAAAATATACCTAGATGAATCAAGGATAAGCCCAAATTCACTCTCATGGTGGTCACCCACAAGACAATATAACCAGCAACTTCATCATGCATAGTATAATTGACTAAATACCACGACATCCCCACTAACGTTGTCAGTGCCCAATAGTGGGTGTAGAACTAGTTACTAACATGTGTTACCAAGCACAACACCCACCACACGCACACACATGTGAGCATACATCAACACAAAGTTCAGAGTATTGAGTTTTGTCATGACTCCAAAGATCAAGGGCAGACTCGGCTATGATGAAGCCTAGCACTCAAAGAAGCATTAAATCGGAAAAAATAGCACAAAAATGAGGTAGTTGATGGGGCATACGCAGCACAAAAGTTAGAAAGAGTCAGCACATTTTTTTCCTTCCATAAAGGTATGCCCATTCCATGGCATTCACCCAGAAGCAATTCATGAATAGTGAAGGGAGCAGGGTGAGTAAATCTGCAACACAAGGTACTCTTAATAATCAAAAAGTGTGAATAGCCAGAAAACTAAGCAGACCTCTCCTCTTGTTTGTTTCCCAAGTCTGGGCACAGACACCCACAGAGAGAGAGAGAGAGGAGGCTACCCTACCGGTGAGGAGAGCGACGTGACTCCATTTGCCGCAGCTGTGCCTCTCCACAAAGCAGCGCAGGGCGTCGTCCTCCTCGGGCGACCACAGCCGCTTGCGCATCCTCTTTACTCAAAGCTGCAGCCCTTGCGGCCATGGTGATGATCATATGTAGGCCACTTTTATATGAGCGCCTCCGGCCTGCGCTTTAATTAGTGTTCGCCTGTCTCCCTCACGTTCTTCTCCTCCAAGACCTGGGCTGCTGTCGTTGCTCATCCTTCCCCATCACTAGTCAGTCCCTCAATAGAGATGTCTAGAATTCCTCGATAGAGATCTAAAACAATCTCCTCTTTGCTTAAAAATTATAATGCAACTT